>NC_050575.1:86085995-86399245 GCF_011100635.1 Trichosurus vulpecula
GAGGGAAATTCTCAGTTTTCTAAACTGGGAAACCAAGACATTACTGACACTGAAAATTGAAAGGTGACATCCTTCGTATTCTGGTGTTCTGACCAGTGGCTCTCAGGTTCATACAGAATCATTTTAACATATCAAACGACTGTAGTAAAATTCATTGAGATACCCTTCAATAGTGTATTTGCATGTGAATTCAATGCTTTAGATTGCCTTAAAGTTCTTTGACTAATCTCTCAGCTATAGAACAGGGTGGTTTATTAGGTTTTTAAAAATAATATCATATCTTCAATCTCCCATATTCTCTTTACTGACAACGATCCCACTAAGCTCAGAAAGCTGTTCTTTCACTATTTTCCCTCTGAGTTGATGCGACTGGTGACCCAAGGGCCTGGTAACATCTCTGCCAGTTTATAGAGGACATATATACTTGTGACTGAATATGCAGTTTCTCCTATTGACCTCTGTCATCACTCTGGTTCTTGGCTGGTTGTTTTCAGCAGTGTATGAAGCTATGCTTTAGGGTTGGCCAAGCGCCTCAAGCCATCCATGTCCAGCCAGTGGCTGAAGATGTGGTTTGTCTCCTGATGTTTTCACTTTAAGATCTCTCTTATGCTACTGAGATTTCTTCCTTGTATCGCTAACATAATCACCTATAGCCGTATTGTCCATGAGGGTTTAGCGAAAGAAGTCAAGAGATCACACACCACAGGTTTCAGTGGTAAGTGGTACCAGGTCCATGAGACGCTTTAACTTAAGGAATATTTTATCCCTTTCGCAGTCACATGAGACATGGGACATTGAGGGAATTCCACGCTGGCTGAGACTCACACCCAGATGCCTTATGTCTGGAAGAGCAGGGTGAGAGGCCCCTAAAGTCTAACCACAGAAATTACCCCTGGAAACCAGAAAAATTCCCCAATTTCCCCCAAATAATAAAAGGAAGTGGTCGTGGTAGGGGGAGGACTGGCTTTGGAGGAGGTAAGTGAGTCAGTCTGGGAGAGGAAGATGAGAGTCGGGGCTGGGGAGGGTGTCACGTAAAAGCTGCCACATCACAAGGCTTAAAAGGGAACAGAAGAATACCAGTTCAGCAGTTTACAAGACATAAGCTTGCAGATGAAGGAAAAGTGAAACACTTTGTCCAAAGAAAACAATGTCGAAAGCTGGCTGTAACTCCTGCAGGTGGTTTGTGTTAGTGGCAGATCTGAGAAGCGAGCTCTGAGGAGTTCTCAGGCTGAAAACCGCTCTTGTTCTTTAATATCACAATCCAAATGTTCTGAGCCCAAAGCCCAGGAAGAAGATTCAGAAACTGAGGCAGAGATGGGAGGAAGGCTGGGGAAAACACCGCCACACAGCTGTGGCTCCAGCCAACTTGCAGATCCTATTTGCCTGCATTTGCACACACACACTGAGTCTCTCCTGGACATTTCAATCTCCTAGAAGTGATTTTGAAATGGGTGATTTTTTTTTCTTCCCTTAACGTCTCTCCTGAGGAGTTATTTATTGATATATCAAAAGCCCCAAATTGTTGCTGAGGTCAGAATGACCTTGCAAAAGAAAACTCTAGGACAGTGTATTAAGAGGAATTACCATTGATAAACTAACTGCTCAGATTCTGCCTTCAGACACATGGAAAGCTGGGTTCCTCCAGTCTCTCTCTCTTTCTTGTGGTAACTGTGAACAATTTGCTAATGTAATCCTGATCCTTACTCCCACTCCTTATTTTAGCAGAAAAATATCTGCTAAAACCTGAGAGGATACGGAGGGGGTGAGGGGAGGAGAGGGGAGAGAGTGTTAAGTAGGGAACTATTTGAATAAATATGGTAAGCACACTTCCCAGGCTAAGTGTTAACTAGACTTAACCTTTCAAAGGCAGGAGCCTGGGAAAATGCTCTATGAGTACTGGTATATTGGGTTTGACATGGGTATGTGTGTGTGTGGGGTGGTATTTCTGGCTCCTTGGGCTCTTGCAAGAGGCTGGGAGATCCTTATGCCTGCCCTCTTCAATCTAAAGAACAAAATATTCTTTCCCTCAAGTACTCAGAGTTTTCACAGTTTGAAGTCTATAGCTTTTGATCAGATTCCTCCTATGGGCCTGGGAACATTTGGAGGTATATAGGGGAAGGGAACATGTTTGACCTGTGCCTTAACCTAGATTTAAAACAATAGCTCCCCAATCCGAACCCAATGGCAAGGGCAAATCCAAAAGAATCCACAGATCATAGCAAAATCTAAGGGACCAGAAATTAGCCAATCGATCAACAACCAACATCTACTATTCCCAAGTACTGTACTAGGCATTGGCAATAAAACACAAAGATAAAAGTGAGACAGTCCCTGCTCCTCAGGGGGCTTATATTCTAATAGGGAGATAGATCACATTCAGGGGAATGATGTCCAGGGAAGGGAGTTTGGGGTCTGGGCAGTCACCTGGATTGTGAGTAGAGTCTCAGAAGAATAGACTGTCATGTCCTTTCTAGAAGATGGTAGGACTGATTTAATTATTGTTTGGAGAGTAAAAGAAAGAAGTGGAAAAGAGGCAAGGGTCTGTGCAGGACAACAGGCATATGACCAGATGCCTGTTCTGTGCAGGCTTTGGCATCCTGATAGATGACTAGATGGAATATGGATGTAGCAGGGGTTGGACTGGAGCACATTCTTCCCCCCTCCCCTTACCATACATGGGATAGACCTGTGGGAGGTTCTGGAGACATATGTAGGCAGGGATGAAGGCCTTTTGGTGACAGAGTAACTCGGTCTCCTACTCCCTGTGACAAGAATGGGAGAAGAAGGGGGTGGGTTATATCATAATATGATAGCCATTAATTCAGGAAGATTGACCTACTTGGTAGATCTTAAAAGGAGTAACTCTATTGTGGCTTACTCTCTATCTGTCTGTCAAATGTGTGAGTTCTGAAGGTTCTCTTTCGTTCACTCTCTCTGGCTCCTTTTGCCCCTGCCCCCCAGTAGCTACAGCAGCTACTCACACATGGCAATGGACATATGTGCTCTCCAGGGGCGGGGAAATATCTTGTGGCCACTTGTAGCCTCAAGGCTGCAGGTTCCCCACCCCTGGTTCTAGGCAAACCTGAGTTTGGACCTCAGGTCCCTGGCTGCCTCTTCTGCTTTGGATTTCCCTGAGCATGGGTGACCAAATAGTGAACCTGTGATGAATGTTCAGTATTGGAGGCAACCTTTTGACTTGGACTGTTTGGGAGCTCCTGAGTTCCGCAGTTAGAACTGACTGGCAGCAGGAGGAATTTATTTTATTTTTTTGCAACTTCGTCCTTTTTAGAAAAGATGGCTATCATCAGGAAAGTGAGCACAAGCCAAGCACTAGCATTAAAAAACCTTTGGAACTTGAGAGGCTTGCTCAAAAAGTGCAAAGCTGAGGTGAAGATGAAATACCTATTTAGCAGTCCCCCCAAATGTCTCATGTTTTAAGCATCTCCCAGGGGAATGTAATAGGAGTTAGGGGTTATGGTTTCATGTTTTAAGTCTAAGAACTCCTTTGTGTGGAGGAAATATCTGGGATCACCTCAGAGGAATTCAACTCAACTGAATTCAACTCAAAGGAAAAATGGTCAACGGACAACTTTCTAAGCGTGATGGGATCACTGTAGTAAAGAGAATATGGGAGACTGAAGATATGCCATAAGCTGTCCGATGCCTGATCTAAAGTGTATATATTTTATCTTTTTAGTCTCATTGGGAGAAAGCCTAGCTTCAAGCCAGACCCAAGCTTTTGGTGATTTTCCTGAGGTCTCCATGGGAGGAGCCAGAGAGCAAAAGAAAGCCTAACCCCTCTTTGGAGGAGAGGTTCTTCTACGATCCATATTTAAAAAGGCCAAGGTTATCCACTGCATCCTGGACCATCTCCAGTCTTCTTGACTTTTGTCTTGCCACTAGACTTTGATGACTTTGTAGGAGAAAGTGAGGCTGACGACTTTGCAAAGCCCTGCCTCACTTAGATCCAACTCATGAGAAAGTCAAGACATCGCTTTCTGAGATGTTGCTAGTCAAGGACAAATAACAAGCCCAGAACTAGGGCTCCTCAGGGGGAGAGGGTGTGCCCAGGGACACAGCAGTGGATCCTTTGTTTCAGGAAGTATGACCTGATGGTGGTTAGCTACATAGTAGGTTAGGTGACTTTACTCATCCCCTAACCAGGACAGCTCAGCCCCAGGGTGAAGTCCAAAGCTGAGAAGTTTAAGGAGAGTTGACTGAAGCAGTATAGTATAGAGGAAAGAACTCTGTACTAGGAATCAGCTCCTAATAGTGTGGCTGTGGACATGATTCTTCACCTCTTCTGGTCTCATTTTCCTCATCTGTAAAATGGATATGTTTCTGTTCTGGCAAGAAACTCTGAGGTTCTTTCCCTCCTAGGTTGATTCTTTTATGAACGCAAACTACGCCATCTTTTGCCTCAATTCTTGCCTAGCCTTTAACTACTAAATGGGTGTTGCCTCGGACAAACTGTGACCTGGGAAAGACTTTAGCTTAAAAAGGCCAAGGTTTCCCACTACTTTGGGGGCCATCTCCAGTCTTCCTGAACTATGTCTTGCCACTGGACTCCAAAGACTCTGGAGGCGAGACTGAGGCTGGTGACTTTGCACAGCTCTGCCTCACTTAAATCCAATTCACTTGCAAGTCAAGACATCACCCTCTTGATATCATCCATCCTCTCCAAGAAGGAAGGACAAGCAACAGTGTTGGATTAAATGACTTTAAAGGACCTTTCCACTGCTATGATTTTAGGTATCAGGCCAAAAGCATTTACTTCTGTACTGGGCGTCATGGCATAACCACAACATCAATGCGATGCTCGGGGCACAAGAGACCTGCCCAGCCTCAGCACTGGCACAATATACTCCTCCTTCTTTCCCATTAAAATCATGGAACTGTCCATGGGAACATTCCCATTTACACTGCAGATGTTTCTGACATTTCTGAAATAATTCTGCCAAGGGGAATGACATGGTTGGGCTCAGCTTCCCATCCGCTCCTGAATTCTGTATGTGCCTGTCTGAATCATCCTGTGGAGTGTAGCAAAAGGCCACAAAAGGCAGGAAAACAGCAGAGGGAAGACAACGGATACTATTTGGACTAGAGCTCCGCTATGGCATGGTCTAACGAAAAAGGCTAAGAGTCAAGAGCTCTGTGTCCTGACCCAGCTCAGCAACCGACTCATTGTCATGCGCCCTTGGGCAAGTCATAGAAACTCAGAGCTGGAAGAAACTTACAGGATATCCAGTCCAAACTGTACTTGACCAGGAATCTCTGGTAAGTGGTCATCAGGCCTTCGCTTAAAAACCACCAAAGAAGGGGAATTCACTCACTACTTCCCAACATGGTCCGTTCCATTTCCCCAGGCAGTCCGTTCCATTTCTCAGGCTGCCCTAATTGTTAGGAAGTTTTTCCTCATATTGAGCCAACCTCTGCCTTTACAGCTTCTACCCCTTGATCCTAATTCTGCTTTCTAAAGCCAGGCAGAATGATTCCAAGCCCTCTTTCACATGACAGCCCTTCAAATTCTTGAAGACAGATTGTTTATTCTTTCTGAAGACTTCTCCAGGCTGCATACCACTAGTTCCCTCAAATGATCTGCTTAAATCCTCTCATCATCTTGAAGTAACTATCTCTTTAGACCTCAGTTTTCTCATCTGTAAAATAGGGGACTAGACTGATGGTCCCTTTTTAAAAATTTCCAGGCAATTTTTTTTACATTTAATTTTTATTTTGTTTTTTTCTCAATCACATGTAAAAATATTTTTAACATTCTTTTAAAAAATTTTAGTTCCATATTCTTTTTTTCCCTTTCTCCTCTCCCCCCTCCTTGAGAAGGCATGCAATTTGATATAGATTATACATGTGCAGCCATGCAAAACATTTCCATATTAGCCATGTTGCAAAAGAAAACACAGACCAAAAAATCCAAGAATAATAAAGTCCAGAAAAGTATGCTTCGATCTGCCTTCAGACTCTGATGGTCCTTTGTAATGCTACCCTTGATGACTATACTCACCTCCAAGGCAATCCTTCCAGATAGAGGGACCCCAACTACTTAGAATAGCTCTGTACCTAACAAGGCATGCTGAGGGTTGGCAACAATCGACTCTGGCTAAGAAGACTAAAGTTTTAGGCCAGAACACTTTTCCCTTCCCTAATGTGTTTCCTTGGCAGCTCAGCACTCCCTCATGACTACTAACCTCCCAGCTCTGCAGAGAGAAGTCCTGAGGGCCCACTTCTAGGCTGTCTGCCATTGGCCTACCATTTTATAACCATGGGCAGAGCTTCAAGCTCTTGGCATCTCCGAAGACTGGCTGGCAGCAATGTTTCTCTTCTGTACTGAAAGGGCTCCATGTGGGTCAGTGGTTAAATGCTTCCAGCTCAGAACAAAAGAAGGATCCCTAAGAGGGGGAACTCAGTGGACTGCTGAGATAGCCCAAGAAGAAAATGCAAGTATATCAGGCTGAGGGTCTCCAGCCCATGGCTTAATTCAAATACCTAATGTTCTCAAATTCCTTCACCAGATGCAAGAATCTGTGTCAAAAAAAATGGTGAGTGCCTGCTGTGTACACAACATGCATGAATGAGGTACTGTATATAAAACAAAGTATATATGGTCTCTGCCTTGGAAGAACTTACAAATTCCTGAGAAAGTGCATAGGAGGCAGATATAAGGATGCCTATGATGAAATTTATATACAAGTACAAATGAAATGGCACTGTAATGACTCTATACCTCTACACCTCCATTTGATATAGAAACCACCACATAAACTGGATTCTGTGAAGTAGACTGAATTGCCTCAATTTTGTTCATTTGCTCAAGCAGGTTTAATGCTGTGGGCAAGAACAAGTGAGTGGAGGGTTCCAGGGGTGAGAATTCCAGGTGCTCCCTGGGTCCTCATAAAGTTCTACTCTGATGCTGCATTGTGACAGGGAGGTCACCTTGGCTTCTTGAAGGCTGTGTCATCAGAGAGTATAACCCATGGACAGGGTGAGGCAGGGGCCAGTACTATGCTGGAAAGGCTTTGAGTACAGGTGTATTCTCAGAGGACTGGTCTACTTAAGGAAAGAGAAGCCTGTTACCAGTAGTTTAGTGATTTGGTCATGATGAGTTCTTTGACCATGGCAACCCATGAAACAAAAGAAAACATAAAACTGCCCTCAGTCCTCTGTAGCTCCCCGTGGCCTTGGCAGCAATTATGGCAGAACACTGGAAAAAGGAGCAAAAGATGATAATCACAGTCTTTAGACCACCCATAAACTTTAACTTAATTGTTGGTATTCCAAATGTGAAACCTTTGCCCAATGGCCAACAATTGGGCTTGTTACTGGAGGAACTGAATTGTATTGATTTTAACATCCTTGCTATATAAATGGTATCCAAATAAGAAGGAACTTTCAGCTAAATGGAAAGGTGATGATGCATAGGTTCTCTCTGAAGAGACAAATTTAAAAAATGGCAGGTGGAGTTGGTTTTATCATGCACCCAAGAGGCAATGAGAAACATCATTTCATGGGACATTTGTTCATCTTATATTGCAGAGCTCTTAACAGGTGCTTATAAAATGTCCACCGTGAGAATAGCTACAGTTTGTGTATCAATGTTTATTGCAGAGGGTGAACAGGTAGAGAAATTCTATGAAGAACTTGGTAAGACCTTTCAAATTAAATCTGCACATATTTTCCTACTCAGTGATTTCAATGCAAAAGTAAGAAGAGGTGAGGATGACGAGGAAAAGGTTGGGAAATGGAACTCAGGATTAAATAATGAGAAAGACTACACAGGGGCTTCAGGCTTATACATCGTGAACACTTTCTTTGAGAAAGAATTGGTAGGTGCTAGAAACAATAAGCACCAAAGAACAACATAAAAAATGAAACACATTTTTACAGACAGGACACAATCCATCACTGATGTGGGAATATTATTACCAATGCTCCGAAGCAGCCATCTATTTTGATCTTTACCCTACAAGGTGATCGTCTACTTAGAGTCTCAGTCCAGGTGTGGTGGCTGTAAGTCAGATCGCCGAATTGTTAAAGCAAAGAGAAATTCGTACAAAGCTAGAAGAACAAAAGTGAGAGAAAAACATGGTCCACAATGAAAATAACTCTACCCTGACCTACTTAAGTTATTTATAATGAAAACTGGTCTAAGGATAGAAGAAAAGACAGACACAAACAATAACCATTTTTAGATATTTAACCAGCATAAATCAACTGCCAAAACAAGGAGACCAAAATAGTCTAAAAAGTACCTTAGTAGTCAAACAACTGAGTTACTTAGTAAGTAGAGAGATACAATTTAAAATATGAACTCAGTTATAAAATCTGGAGAAGGGTGATATAAATTGTTTTTAGCAGTATCACCTTATAAAAGAGAAGCAATAGAAGGTAAAATGAATTAAAGTCTGGCAAGAAAACAAACTAAGAAAAATTATCTGAAGGGCATCTGAGGATAAAAACAGAAGGTCAACAAATAGAGGGAAAATGAGAAAGAACTACAAAGATTTTTAATAGCCACTTTTTTTAACTATCAGGAACAGCAGAACAAATACATTTAGGCTCTAATAGTTCAGTCCCAAGTGTGCTTCCGCAGGAAGTAGAAATAGTTCTCTAAAGAGAAGAAAGATAAGAGAAGCAGCCAAATATACATAGAAGACATCTGTGCTAGGGGTTACAATTTTGAAGACATTGACTGAGAGATCTGAAAGAGGGGAGAGGCCAAAGGCATGAAAAAAACCAAACTCAGACCTTTTTAATACTGAAAAACGTGATAGAACATCAGCCACCACCGACCTATATACCTACTTTCCTCTCTACGTAAAATGCTTAGTGAATTCATCCACATGAATTGAAAACATTCACAATGAAGGAATAGTCAGATCTGCAAGCACCGTTTCATGGTATCTTTACCATCACACAAATGCCTGAAAGGTTAGAGAATACAAGATCTCGTTGTGTTTATTGTTTGTTGATTTCTTTTAAAAAATAACCCCCCACCACAAACTTTTGATTCACTAGAGCAAAATAGTGTGTTAAAGACATTCAGATTCTTTGACACAATTAGATTCTTGAAGCTGCTGTAGGAATCTGAGATGTTTAGGTATTTGAATTAAGCCATAGGATAGAGACCCTGAACCTGATGTACTACAGTTTCTTCTTGGGCTATCTTGGAGGTCCAATGAGCCCCCATTTAAGAGATCTTTCTCTCATTTCAACAAGATGTCTCACATGCATATATCAAAGTTATTCAACATTCTATGAAAGATGGGGCAGCTAGGTGGTACAAGTGGACAGAGCACCAGCCCAGGAGTCAAAAGGAATTCCAGTTCAAAAAAAGGAAAACCAGTTCAAATCTGGTCTCAGACACTTACTGGCTATGTGACCGTGGGCAAGTCACTTAATCCTGATTGCCTCCAAAAAAAAAAACCCAAACAAAAACAAATCCTATGAAAGATGACAACGACCCGTGATCCATTGATTATTGGTATATCAGGTGAAGCATAAAACAGGAGATGTAAGCTCATCAAAGGTGCTCACCAATGTCATGTAGATTTACTAGGGAAAAAAGCTGAAGAGGAATTCCCTAGAAATAATAAAGTCCTCCAAATATTCCTCTTTAATTATTCTGGTTGCACCAAGCCCTAGAAAATAGCCAAGCCTTCTGGATGAGATCAATAGCCAAGAGAGTTTGCCCTAAATATCTACACAGGAAAAACCAAAAGAATGCCTGTTACCTAGATTATAATGTATATTTAGATGGACAATCTGCAGTGCTTGCCTATCTGTAGCTACATCTTGAACAGATACTACAAATGCACAATGAGTTGGGCCCACACTTAAACAGGAAGAGGAGAGTGGGCTGGATTGCCTATTGAAAATGGCCCCAAACTTCTCTCAGGAACAAAGGCCAACCCGCTTAGTACCAACAACTTATCAGTTGTATAGCTGTGAGTCACAGGAAACTCTAGTCTGCAAAGAATTAAAAATGTATACCACACAAAGGGCAATGGGGAGGTGTATAATATATTCAGACTGCAACACGGAGCCAATAAGGTATTGCAAAAAATAAAAAAGAAAAGAAAAAAGCGAGCTGGTCCCAAAGTGGGAACCAAGCATAAACCAAGCCCATGCATGTGACTAGTATCCTCATAACATCAGGAGAAAATGGGCAAAGGCTCCAGCATCTTGGGTAACCCATCCCCTCATGGCAAACTTATCAGGTGATATGGACAAGAAGCAGTGGGGTTGGATAGGGATGGATGGATCGCAATCTGCTTCACTGAATGCAATGTCACATTAATGACACCATAGGTTCACTGGAGTGCAAATCACCTAAGCACTGGCCAATCCACATGATTGTGACAAGCAGTCATGGCTTATATCACTACATAAAAAAATGCAGTGTAGATCATGGAATGGAGGGAGTCATCCTTCAGAGAACATGTCAAAGATGGCTGCTGATCTTAGAGCTCATCTTGTCCAATTTTCTCATTTTAGAGAGGTGAAAACTGAGTCCTGGAGGCGATGTGACTTGCTGAGGATCATACAATGAGCTAGTGTCAGAACTAGGACTAGAAGCCAGGTCTCCTGACCCATCAGCCTCCCCACAGAGAAGTGATGTTTATCTGGGAAAGATTTATTGAGGAGGTGAATTTTAAAGCAAAGGTGAAGACATGACTTTAAACCAATCTTACAAGTATTTACCAAATATCTATGAGGAGCTCACAGAACTTTGAAGGCAACATAATTATTCAATTCAGTTGGATAAACTTTTATTAAGCATCTACTACATGCAAGACCCTGGGGACATGAAGCCAAAAAATCCCACAATTGTCTCTCCCCTCAAAGAATTTATATTCTATTGGGGGTCATAATATGTGGTCAGAAAAAGAAATAGAAGGTATTCCGAAAGTCTTTGACTTCTGGGAAAACCTATAAAAGCTTGAAACTGCACCAAGACTTGTAGAATGCCCTGTATAGGATAATTTCAGGGGGGAAGGAACATAAAAGCAGGCGGCAATCAGGAAAGGCTTCAAAGAGGGGATGCCGCCTGAGCTAAGTTTTGCTGGGAGCTATGGATTCTAAGAAGCAAGAGAAGGACTGTACTAAAGAGCTTACAATATAGTTGAAGAGAAAAGAATAACATGTGAAATAGAGAACACCCTAACAAGAGATATTATCAGACTCTGTGGTATACATTATAATACTGTCAGAGTACAGAGGAGAGGGAGCTTACACAAGGGCAGTGGGCAATGAGATCAGTGTTCTAGCAAGGGAAAAAGACTAAAGAAAATCAGACATCCTCCATGAACTGTTCCTAGAAAATTACCAAATTTTTCAAACTAAATTTATTCTAATTTAATTATATTTATGTATGTATACACACATATGTTAAGCATCTCTCTTAAGAAGAGAGAGTAGAAAAGGAGGGAATCTCATGAAATCTAGTAACATTTGGATATTACATCTACAAATGGGTTGGGAATCACTGACTTAGGGATCCCCTCCTCTCTGCTCCCTTGCAGCAGCTGAGATCAGCTGGTGCATTTCCACTAACCATTTCCAGATTTACACTTTGGGGAGCTGGAGGCAAACGCATTTTCCATGATGAGCCGACGCCTTTGGAATTCCATGCCTTCTTAGGTCCAACAGCCCATCTGTTAATCTTTAGAACATGTTGCAAGCCATACCTTTTAAAAAGTTTTTTAAGATAGGGAAGTCAGAGGCTATTTATGGTAGAGTAAACTCCTTATTACTATGGACTATATTTGGGGGAAATCGGGCTTCTAACTCCTAACTGATAGAATTAAGCAAGTAGGTGATATGACCTTGAATTAAAAGTGCCCTCTTTCTTTCTCCTGCCTCGGGAAAATGCCGGTTTAGCAAAAAGTAGGCCTTTTAAAACCAGAGTACTCAGTTACATTCCTCAATATGGAAAAGTGTGCACCAGAAAACCAGTAAGGTTAAGGGAAAAGAAAGCTGATGCTGTTCGTCTTCATCCTGGACTGTGTTTACTGAACACGAGAACTCTAAACAGCCCTTCAACTTGTCCTGAGTCAGCAAATGACTTCATTATTTTGTTTTAAAAAGCATTATGAATTCCCAGAACGTCAGTCACACCCATTTTCACTTATGTTGTGTTTCGTTATAGGTAAACAATGTTAACCACCCACCCTCAGAAAGACACGTGCCTCCAGTTGTTTTTTCTAGTACTCAGGCTAGGGTTTACGCTGACTTCAGACGCATTCTCTCTTTGTACGCCTTGTGTCAGGGGGTATGCACTGAAAAACAGCTCTCTGGTTTCAGGGATTCAATCTGTGACCACAGAACATGGAGTTTATTTCTCTTCAGATCTAAATGGCCTCGATGAGGAACCGAACCCGGGACCCTGGTTTCACTGATATTCTTCACTCACTCTTTGGTCCCGCCCAATTGGACATCTTGTTTTTCCTCACCCACGACACACCATAGTCCTCCTCTGATGCTTTTGTATAGGTTGTTAATCATGCCTAGAATGCAGTCCTTCCTTAACTTTACCTCTTAGAATTTTTAGCATCTTTCACACTCTGCTCCTACATACATCAGGCCCTTTATGATCCCCCCAACTGCCAGCAGTTTCCCACTTCCAAATTATTTTCTACATACTCATATATGTACAGAATGTTAGCAACTTGAAGGCATTCTTTGTCATTGGCTGACACATAATCAGTGCTTAGTTAATACTGGCTGATGAATTATAATAGCACCTGAGCTAACAAGCCACTATGATCCATATTCAAAAAGAAATTCAAAGAATTATACTGAATTTGGAGTCAAATGACCTGGGTTCTAATACTGGCTTTGCTGCTTAGTACCAGTGTGGCCTTTGGGGAAGTCCCCTAAACTCTCTGGCCTTAGACTGCTCATCTGTAAAATGAAGTGTTAGGCTGGATGACCTCTGGGGACCCTTTTCAGACCTAAATATATGGTGCTCTAATGATCTGCAAGCTATACTGATGCTTTTTGAATTATTCACAATTTTGTATCTTCACAGTGACACAGACAACTAGATGGCCTGTGTTGGTATTTTGATAATTAAAAATGTTTAATGTTGCAAAAGTATCATTTTAATGTTCTCTTCTATTAAGGAAGCTTTAGAAATAAAGGGTGCCTTTTTAAAAGCCCAAGAAAATGAAACTTCTCTGATCGTTCTGGTAGAGAGCCCAGATTCCAAAGGAGAGAACAATACCTAGCATGTGGAAAAGAAACCCAGTTAAACAGGTTCCCTCCCAGGACCCTGCCTCCAGAATTAGTGCTGGACAGATGCCAACTGCTGAGGTGTCAGGATCTTTACCTGTAAGTCAAAGAATTTGCTGTACCGTCGATAAATGGCTTCAGTGGAACCACTGGACCAAGTAACTTTGATGATATAGACCTGTAGGGACAAAAGAAAGAAGTTAATAAAATCAATCAATCAAAAAACATTTATTAAGTTCCTACTATATGCTAGGCACTATGATAGGTGCTGGAGAAACAAACAGAAGGAATGAAATAATCCCTACTTTTGATGACCTGATAGACTGAAGGAGATGGGGGAGGAGGTGGCAGTAGTGACATATATCCAGAATAAGTTTAAAGAGAATTAATACAAATAAATACAAGGTAGTTAAATATAAGGCAGTTAGAGAGAGAGCGGGCAGGTGGGGGCATCAGGAAAGGCTTCAGGGGAAATGGTGGTACTCAAGCTGCATTTTGAAGGAAGTGAGGAATTCTCTGAGGCGGAATGAGGAGAAAGGGCATTCTAGCCACAAGGGACACACAGTGCAAAAGTGTGGAGGTGGGACATGGAATGTCATATGGAACAGAAAGAAGGACAGTTTGGTTGAATCATTGAGTGCAGGAGGAGTGATTTACAATGAAACTGGAAAGATAGGTCAGAGCCAAGTTATGAAGGCCTTAAAAGCCAAAGAGAGCCCATTCCACAACACTTTACACACATACACACGCACACACACACACACACACACACACACATAGAGAGAGAGAGAGAGAGAGAGAGAGAGAGAGAGAGAGAGAGAGAGAAGAGATAGTTGGCTGGCTGCTGTCCTTCATTCTTGAAGGAAACCAAAATGACATCATTATGTTGGAGTTAAGGTACACCGTATCCAACTGTGGCTGATCAGACCAATACAAGCTGGAAAGGCTCTTCCACAGGTTGGGCACAAGGAGTCCACATGAATATGTGGGAAGGAGATGTCTCTAAATTTATGTATCTCATGTTTCTTTTGAGCTATTGCAATTCTGTTTTGCTCACAGAGCATAGTGACTTCTTTGATGCATGCCGGCCATGCTGGGCTTCGCCAGTGTCTCCTATGTCCCTAAGTGTTCACATGTTCCATGTACTGATAGTGAGAGGTATCAATTTCACAAAAATTTTTGTACTTTTTTTGTGTGTTTTGACCATTGCAATGGGATCCCCACCTGCTTCAGTAAGCAGGACAGGGTTGGGTGAAGCAGACAATTTTTAGGGCACCTTTTCTAGCCTCTTCCTCACACCAGGAGGTGAGCAATATAGGCCTTAAAAAAGCTGCTCAGACACCCAGGAGGCTGCTGTGTCCCATGGCTTCCTCAGTCCATTGAGAAGTGGGCTGCCTATGAGCAGGGTTGTGATTACAGCTCCCAGTGTCTCTACATCTGCTGCTTTATCACTGGTCTATTGCCACAAGACTTTGAAGTAGGTAAAAATGGTAAAATGACATGGGTGATATCTTTTAATTTGTGCATAAACTGGATTTAAGTGAGGCACAATGTCATCAGCCTCATGCTGTCTTCCAGAGTCATTGGAGTCCAGTGGCAAGACAAAGTGAAAATGACTGGCTCTGGCTCAGATGCATCAGATGATCTTGGCATCTTTGATGTCTAACCAAGCTCTAAGTATTCCATGGTGCCTGCTTCAGCTGCCTTCATGGCCATTGGAACAAACTGTTCCCATTCACCCATTCCACGGGAGAAATCTTCACATGCTTGGGGAAGATTCCCACCTAACTTGCCAAAGGATTTGAGGCCTCAAACTCTTTTAGCCCGTCAGCCAAGAGGGTTTACCAGGGAGTGGCTGCTGCACATGCTACAACTTCTTGGCATCATAGATGAAAGTTGGGTGAATGAGGTGGACACCAAAGGTGGAAAGCAGCCCTTGCACCAAAGGTGCCAGTCTTCCTTGAACACACCCTACACGATATAGACCCTGAATATACTCTACATATATACATGTACATACATACATAACACACATACATACGTATGTGATGCTATATGCAGTGTTCCACAGCCATGGACACCCTCCCCCGCCCCCACCATAGACACAGGGAGAGGTATTTTCTCAGATCTCTTTTTTGGGGGCCAAGTTTAGTTATTATAATTTTGTATCATTCAGTTTGTGTACATATTGTTTAATATTGTTCACTATATTTTTCTTGTTGTTGAATAAAGCAAAGCAAATATGGTGGCCTCTGATGCTCTCTCATTCTATTCCATATTTAGCTTCAATATGACTCCATTTTCACAACCTTCACCATGGTCCAAGTTATTTTTGCTCTATATGTGGCTTAACACAACATCTACCTAGGTGGTCTTTCCTTCATATAAATAAAAATTTAAGATCATCTTCTAAGTACTATATTCAATGTCCTATGCTAACTACTGTGGAAGATACAAGCTAAGTATAAGATATGGTTCCTGTCCTCAAAAAGTCCAATTGGGAAAAAAGGCATCTAGTTACAAAAACAAGATAAGCTGGGTGACTGAAGGATTGTGGGGCCCTTGACAAAATAGGGAAACTTGTGGAAAGGGTGAGTTGGGGGCGAGGGGAGATATAACAATCTGGCCACGTTAAATCTGAAATGTTTATGGGGCGTCCAGTTCAAAATGTCCAATAGGCACTTAATGACGTGGGATTAAAGCTTAGAGGGATGGATATAGAGAGTTGGGAATCATGATCATTAGACCCGTGGGAACTAATAAAAGAGTATATAGAAAGAAGAGGCCTGGGGCAGAGTGCTGGGGTACATCCACAAAGGGTGGTAAATGGATGAAGATAAAGGAGACTAAGGGAGAAAACTAAGAGAAAGAAGTATCACAAAAATCCAGAGAAGAGAGGATATCTAGGAAGAGGGTGTGAAATGCTGGAAAGGTCCCAAAGGGTGAGAATAGAGAAAAAGTCATTGGGTTTGGCAATTAGGAGATCCTCGGTAACTTTGGAGAGAACAGTTTCAGTTGAGTGATGAGCCTAAAAGCTAGGCTCCAAGGGGCTGGGAAGTTAGTAAGACTGGACAAAGGAGATACTATGAGTATAGACAACTTTCTCTATGAGTCTGGTTGTGAAAGGAAGAAGTTCCATAGGATGCTACCATGAGGGAATGGTAAGGTCAAGTGAGGGTTTGTTTTTTAAAGAGGAAGATCTGGGCATGTCTGTAGGCAGTAGGGAATGAGCCAACAGACGGAGAAACTGAAGATCAGACAGAGAACATGATTTGGGGAAAAGATAGGAGGCAATTTGTTTAAAGAAGATGGGACCAAGGATACAGATGGAGCAATTGGCTTTGTTCAGGAGAAGGATCACCTCTTCAGCAGACCAGAGGAAAGAAGGGAATGGGGGATGGAGGGAAAGAGTTTTGAGATGCAGGGTACAAGAGGGAGCTCAAAGCAAATGGCCTGTTTTCTTATTAGAATATGAGGCTCTAAGGTCTGGTGACAGGGTTGGGGGTATGACAGGCTAGAATAGAGAAGAGAAGCTTTGGAAGAGCTGTTATGTGGAATGCAATAGACAATCAGGGTGAAAGAGCTGGCCCATGACTTCTTCCAATGTTGCAAATGAGAGAGCTGTTCCATAATAGTCAATATTTTTAAAGAGTTACTGTTATTAGAAAGAAATTATTACCCTGTGGTTACGGGACCATGGATTTAGAAATAAATAAACTTTAGAAGGCCATCTAGTTCAAGCCCCCACTTTCCAGATGAGGAAACAGAAGCCTAGATAGAGGTTAAATGACAAGGTCACACAGCTCAAAAGTGGCAGATCAAGATTTGAACCCAGCTCCTCTGACTTCAAGTTAAGTGTACTTTCCATCGTACCACACATGAGCACTCCAGACCTTAGCAAAGCAAGTCCTCAGACAATATGCATCTTGTTCATCCCAGGGCTTATCCTGGGAGGCTTTTCAATTTGGTAAGATTCATGTTAAGTTGGTATATTCAGGGTCATCTTCACATCATGATGAAACTTCGGAATAGGGTTTTTAGTAGGATACAGGATCAGATGGCTATAAAAGCAAGGAGGGGTAGATTAGGCACTGGGAAGCCAAATAAATAAAGGATGCTACAACACTAAGAAATTTAGGTGCCTTGCCCCTATCTTTTCCTTACTTTCCTAAAATTTATAACAAGAAATTAAAATCTCGTTCGTTGAAAGAAGAGATGCTTTTTTTCTTTGTTTTGGTTTCAGGTAAACGAAAAAAGGACAGAGGCAAGGCACTGCGATGACTTTCCCCTATTATTATTAACAGCTCAAGCTATTCTTTTAGAGGTACCTTGATCACCATTGGGACTTTACTGATCAAGAAACAACTTCCTCCCTACTGTTGGCAGAGCAGGATAGATTTCCTTACCCTTAAGCCCTCCTAGTAAAGATTCCAAAGCTGATATCTTGAGTGATTTCCCTGGCATCAATCCCACAAAACATAAATGTAGCTACCTACTTCCCAAATAGCCTCTGGGACCCATAAAGAGGAATTAAAGAATCATGAAAAGAGAAAAAGAGCCAAAGATTAAAACAAACAAAACAAAACCACCACAATAAAAAAGCAGATTCCCATAAATGGAAAAACATTTTGACTACACTTTGCATTGCTGGATTACTGTTTACAAATTTCAAAGTTCTGTACGAACAGTTCAGAACTATGAAAACTCTCCTAATTGTTGCACTGAAACCAAATCCAGATTTCTACACTTAAAAGATAAAATTCATGTTTTAATGAAAGGTCACCTACTTTGGATATTCTGAGGATCACCCAAGGTTTAGGGATAATCTGTATCTGGTTTTTTTCCCCCTACTGGCTTGAATACTCTATAGCTAGCTCCTAGCTATAACAAGCATATGTTGTTTTAGTTTAAGTATATAAAGAAAATCTGGTCTCCCAGAGATGTGTAGTTGAAAAAGAGAGGTATTTTAATAGGAAAATAATGTTTTAGGATTATTATAAAAATAGTTTTGACCTCAGGAACTCCCAGGGTCTGATGACCATACTTTGAGATCTCCACACCCTTTCTGCATCTTCCTCACCGCTTCTCTGTTCCTCCCCATGACTTTTCTTTTAGTCGTCTGCAGTGGCAAAATGTATTTGCAGGTCGAGCGCATCTCAACCCTTGGACTTGGTCAGGACCATATTATGAAATATTGCTAATTATAACACAAGAAGGATTATCATTCCCACCTCTCAAATTTAAAATAATATACTTTTTCCCTGTCTTTTGCTGGTAGTCTCTACTCCTAATGCCTAATGAGTAGTCTTTTAGAAGGGGACAGACAAGCAAGTAACATCAGAAGCCTAGAAGTGATTTCATGACTCAGTGGAAATCCATCCTTGCAGGAATTCTTAATCTGAGAGTCCCTGGATATATTTCTGAGGGATTCTGGAATTTGGATAGGAAAAAAAAATTATATCTTTAGTTTCGTTGGGCCCTTAGTTTTAGTGACCCCTAAAAGAAATGTACTATTTCCTTTAATTATGAATGTAGGAAATAAACCACAGTATTAGTCCATCAATAAGCATTTTTTATGTGCCAGGAACTGTGGTCCCTGTTCCCATGGAGCTCACAATTGAATGGGGGAGATCACAGTTTAACAATTAGCCATAACAGTGGCTTCATCACCAATTGAAATCACAGATATTTTCACATCACATTACAGTTGTTGCAGCTGTCTCAAAATATTATTTGTGTTCATCGCTACTTCAAAATTATTGGGGCAGGTAGGTGGCATAATGGAGCCCTGGAGTCAGGAGGATCTGAGTTCAAATCTGGCCCCAGACACTCGCTAGGTGTGTGACCCTGGGCAAGTCACTTAACCCTGATTGCCTCCGTATTGTAGTTATTAGACCCATCTCAAGAATGCACATGATCAAGGTCTTCCTGTCTATGGATGGTTATTTAAATACAATTGGTTTCTTTGTAATCCTAAGTTTTTATTTTATGCATTTAAAATATTATTTTGAGAAGGGATCCATAGGCTTTGCCAAACTGCCAAAGGAGTGCATGGCACAAAAACATCTAAGAACCTTTGATATAAAGAGAACTAGCAAAAGAGGCATAAGTGATATGAAAAGAGGGGTGAGGTGAGAAGAATGGAATGAAAGGAAGCAATGAGCTGCACTGTGGCATGGAGGACTAGGTGAAGTGAGTTGGCTGTTGCCTTTCCTTCTCAAAAAGGACCAAAATGTCATCACTATGTTGGGGTCAAGGTACGGTGTGCCTGACTGTGAGCAGGTCATGTATAAACTCATAGACTTGGAAGGGACTTAAGAGGCAATCTATTCTAATCTTCTCTTTGTACAGACGAGGAAACTGAGGCCCAGAGAGGTTACATTAGTAACAAGTGGCAGGCCCAGGATTCAATCCCATGTACTTACTATGACTACAAATTTAACATTTTCTCCACTATACCACACTATCT
Source organism: Trichosurus vulpecula (assembly GCF_011100635.1). Taxonomy (NCBI): domain Eukaryota; kingdom Metazoa; phylum Chordata; class Mammalia; order Diprotodontia; family Phalangeridae; genus Trichosurus; species Trichosurus vulpecula. Next base: position 86,105,713 of record NC_050575.1, read on the forward strand.
ATGGTGGAGAAATATAGAAGATAAAGGGAAAGAAGTTAATTCAACCAAAATTATACAAGATATTATGCTAGGCTCTGGGGTGGGGTGGGGGAAGGGCAATATAAAATTTAGATAAAACATGGTTCTTGGTTTCATGGAACTCAATTTAGAAGAAGGATAAGACCCATATACAAAACAGTGATAGACAATAGTCACGTAAGTGCAATAGAGAGTTATAAAACAAAGTATTTACATTTGGCATGTAAGGAGATGAGAAGGATAGAGATTCAGAGCATACTTGATGGAGAAAGTGGCACTTGAATCGGGCTTTAAACAAGAAGGAAGAACCAACTCAAGGCTTAACTCAAATTCTACCTTCCAAAGGAGGTTTTCCCTGTATTTGCCACCCCCCCCCACCTCCACCCCCAGCTGCTGGTGCTTTTCTCTGAGACTGTTTTCCATCTACTCTGTATATGTCTTGTATGTGCCTGCCTATTTATATGTTCTCTTCCTCAGTGGAGTGTGAGTTTCTTAAGGGAAGAAAATATTTTTCTTTTCTTTGTATCCTGAGAGCTTAGCGCTGTGTCTGGCATACAGTAAGCACTTAATTAATGCTTTGTGACTGATAGTGGGCAGGCACATTAGTCGTGTCCTCATACTGTTTCTTTGGTTTGATTTGGGTCCTGGCTCTACCCCTAACTTATCATGTGATAATGGTTAAGTCACTTGCTGCCTCTGGATCTCAATTTCCCCATCTCTATAGTGAGGGGACTGGACTAGATATCTAAGGTCTCTCCCAGCCCAAACATTCCACAATTCCATGATTCTGGAATCTAACACCACCCACCAGGGTGAAACGGGCAAAGCACTCGGATATTGTGCTCTCATTTTTATATTCCCTAAGGGGTACTCTGCCTGCTTCTAATACAATGGTCTAAGCAAAGTGTGGTCTTGGTCCCATGAGATGGCCAAAGTGGAAGAGAGAGCTGCCTTGCTTAGGTGAGGCCTTTGTTTCTAGCCTGCTCCTGTTCAGCATGAGAAGCTAAAACTTTCCCCAGTGCAGCCCTGGGCTCCTGCTTTGGTCTGTGGAAAAGGACCCGGGCAGCGGTGGGAGCCAAGAGCAGCAGCTCGCCAACATGAGCTTTCTTTTGTTTCTAGTCACCTCCCTTGTTTGTTTTCTCAGCTTCTCCCTATCTTTTTTCTTAACTATAGCAGAGTTCTTACCACCTTTAGGTGATGTAACAGCAAAACTTTAATAACAAGAGAATCTCCCATTATCTCAGTGGAAATAAAGAAATAGATAGATCGGATTAGAGAATAATGTTAATTCCTTTTACTGGAGCAAGAAGAGTCAGTCAAAATTACTGACAGGCCAGATTTCTTCTAATAAAAATACTGTAGGCTGGACTAATATTATTTCACAAAACACTGGTGCGCTGTTTCCTAATCAGTACTTCGTGATTCTCATGAGGACCTCATTGTTATATCCAGATGTCCTGAGTTTCTTCACTTCCTTTTGACCATTTTTTGACTTCGAGGATACAAGTTGTGGTATCCACAGTGGAAAGAGGGGGGAGGTTAACCACTGTATTTTTGCATATGCAATGCTCTCTGGGGGGTGGACAGACAGATGGCTGGACTGGTAGGTGGCCTAATTTGAGTGTGTGGAAGGGAAAAGGGGGGAAAGGGAGAGGAAAGGAAGAAAGAGGGAGGAAAGAGGAAGGGTGGTTAAGATGAGGTGGATCTTCTTTTCAAAAAGTAAATAAATAAACACATTAAAAAGTACTTTGCAAACTTTAAAATGCAAAATTAATGCTAGCTGTTATTACTGTTGTTATTCTTGGCAAATTCACAGTGAATTGTACACTAAAAATGGTTGGAAAACACTGTACTAAAAAGCAAAATAAAATGCTAGGTTAGGTACCGAACAACTAGGACATGTCCAATCTACGGTTTGTTTGTTTTTTTTCATCTCTTTCTCTCTGTCCGGTTTCTTTCCCTTCTTCCTGCTCATTGTTCCCTTTACCCTTTGTTTAGCTTTCCACTTTTCTCCTTCAGTTCCCATATTCAGTTTACCTTAATATATTCATCCAGTCATTTATCTGACAAGCATTCATTACATCTACTAAGTGGCAGGCACTATATTACGTAACAGGGACCCAAAGATAAAAATGACAGTCCTTGCCCTCAGTTGGCTTATATTCTACTGAATAATCTGGGTGACATTAATGATCTACGTTAATATAACTAAGTGTCCCCATCTGCATTAATATCACAGGAGGATATCCCCACTTTGGGATGACTTGATCTAGGTTATACAGGCAGTAAATACGAGAGTTGGGATTTACCTCTGAGGCCAATGCCTGGAATAGTTCTTTTGGACAAAACCCCAATGGCTTTCTAATGCCTTTAGGAAAAAAAAAGTATCAACTCTACACTTTAGTTTTTAAAATCCTTTACAACCTGGCCCTAACCTATCTTTCTAGCCTTGCTGGCCTTTACTCCCCCTTCTCTCTGTGATTCAGCCAAACTGGCTCTCCCCATTCCTCACTCATGACATTCCGTTTCCTATCTCTGCACTGGCCCTCTTCTATTCCTGGAAGGGACTCCCTCCTTACCTCTGCCCTCTGCAGTTGATTTTTTCTTCGACATGAAGCTCAAGAATCATGTTCTGAATGAAGCCTTCCCTGATTCCCCCTCCCAACCCCTAGTGCCCTCCCTCCCAAACTACCTCATATTTAACTACTTTGTGTTTAATATATGTGTGTGTGTGTGTGTGTGTGTGTGTGCGTATAAATTTTTTTTTTTTGTTTTTATATGTCCTTTTTGTCTCCTCCAGTAGAATGTAAACTTGTCGCAAGTAGAGAGGGAATGTTTCCTTCTTTGTATTTGTACACTCATCACCCAGCAGAGTGTCTGGCATATTGTAGGTGTTTAATAAACACTTGTTGATTGCTTGATTAAAGGCACCCTTGGGCAACGTATACTAAGTCCACATAGCTTCCACTTGGCCAGTGGGTGCCTGATACACACAAAATGACTATTTCAGGGAACCCTGAATGGGCCAGTTTCATGTGTACTGTGAAAATACCAAGTTAGGAGTGAGAGGATCTGGGTTCTAGCCATGACACACTGTGTGACCTCATGCAACTTATATCACCTTCTCTGAAGTTCATTTTCCTTATCTGTAAAATAAGGTAATGAGACTAGATAATGGTCGGGGTCCCTTCTAGCTCCCATACCATATCCCTAATCTGTAAGGAAAAAGACAATGCTACCATAAAATGTACTCTACTATTTCAAGGATCTTTAATTTTGTTGGAATGTGTGCTCTTCTCTCTACCCATGGAGATTGAAATGCCTCAATGACTCAGTTGATGGTCTTCAAGAGTTGTTGTGATTGAAAAGTCTCCCACCCTGTGGCCAACGTGGAAATGAGCCTCTCCAAACTTGGCGAGGCTGGTCCCTGGATGCTCGGCCTATGGTCCACCACAGGGATTATACTCAAAGCCTTTCTACCTGTGTAGGACCTGCTCTGGCTTGTGCTTTGTGGGCATTCTTTTCAAAGTCGAAGGATACATCTCCACATCACGATAACACTACAGGGGACTTGACTGAAGGTTCAGCCCTACTGCATGTAAAGATTAAATGAGACAACAGATGCAAAGGTTCTTTGGAAAGATAAATGTTCTCTACAAATGTGAGGCTTTGACAGAACCACAGACTTTCAGTGACAGAAAGTCCTTCTGACACCATCTATCTAACCCACCCTATGCCTCAAAGAAAACCCATGCATTAACATACCTGACAAGTGGTCATCCAACCTCTGCTTGAAGACTATCAGGAAAGATGAAACTGACTACCACCTATGCCAGGCCCATTCCATTTTTGGACAGGTCTAATTCTTAGAAAATCTTTCATTATATTGAGCTGAAATCTGACTCTCTTCAACTCCTACCCATGACTCCTAGCTCAGCCAAACAGAACAAATTTAATTATTCTTCCAAATGATAGCCTTTTGAATACTTGAAGACAGCTATCATGTCTATTCTTCTGTTCTTCATAGGACATGATACTGAAATCCTTCACTATCTTGGCTGTCTTTGTCTGTGGTTGATTCATTTCAGTCATGTTTGGCTCTTCGTGACCCCATTTGGGGTTTTCTTGGCAAAGACATTGGAGTGGCTTGCCATTTCCTTCTCTAGCTTATTTTACAGATGAGGAAACTGAGGCAAACAGGGTGAAGTGACTTGCCCAGGGTCACACAGCTAGTAAGTCTGAGGCCAGATTTGAACATATGAAGATGTTCCTTCCTGACTTCAGGTCCTGCACTCTATCCACCACACCACCTAGCTTCTTGTCCTTGTCTGGATGCTCTAAAATTTATCAATATCCTTACTAAAATGTACCCAGGACTAAATTAAAAAAAATGCAAATATGGTCTGATCCAGGTGGTGTACCATGGGATGAACAATGCCCTAAAAGATAGAACACTGGACTTGAATGAGAAGATCTAAATTCAAATCTTGCTTCAGACAGTAACTAGTTTTGTTACCCCAGGCAAATCACTTAGTTTCTCTCAGGCTCATCTTCCTCACTTGTAAAATGCAGATAAGAATAGCACCTGCCTCACAGAGTTGTGGTAAGGATCAAAGAGATAACACTGTAAAGCACTCTGCATACCAGGAGGTGCTATATGAATGCTATTGTTATTAATATTGTTGTTATCTGTCATATCTCACTTTTGACTCTTTATTGAGCCTGCAATCTACTAACTTTCAGATCCTTTCAGACAACCTGCTATCTGGCTATGTCTTCTTCACAAATATCCAAATTCTCCCATTGGCCATTGTCTAAAAATCTACATCTCGTATGGCTCATTCTGCACATTTAGTCCATCACTTCTTTGCTAAGATGTAGGCAGCATTCTTTATCATTGGTTCTCCAGAATCATGGTTATTCGTTCCACTGATCAGAGTTCTCAAATCTTTCATTTGTTTTTACAATGTTGCTATTATATAAAGTGTTTTCTTGGCTCTGCCCACTTCACTCTGCATTAGTTTTCAAAGATTCCTGACAGTAGCTCAGCAACATCTGCCAGTTTAAAAAAAATTCCCTGATATGTAACTTGTTGAACTAGTTACTTAAACTCATCAAGACTAGTTAGGTGTCCTCTTATTATCTCCCTAGTTATCTTGGATTTCAGCTTCCTATTTATTAATTTTTGATCTGTTCTTTCCAGTACAAATATTATTCTCCTTTTCAAAGGCTGAACAAGCAAAATAAGATTTGAACAGTTTTGCCCTCTCTCAATAATCTGCTTTCATTTTCCTCTTCTGACCTCCTATTGACCCCCATATTTCCTCCAAATATAGGTTTTTTAAAAACCCTAAACATTTTTTGTTGTCTTTAGTGTTTCTCTACAGCCTCAGCACATTCTAGGCTTTAGGGCTCCTGATACTGTTTCTAAGGTTCATGCTATGCTTTGTATTCATTCTTTATTGGATTCCCTTGATTTTATTTTCTCTACATCTTTTAAAAACTTTATTTTTTCATAATTTCTCTGAGCATCGCCACTGGTCTCTTTAGACATCTTCCCTTTTTCCTCTTTACTGGAAATGTAACACTTTCTATCTTTAAAATTTCATACTTAAGACTCCCTGAATGCTCCTGTGCTAAATTCCCCTACAGAATTTTAGACCAGGGAATCCTACCTGCCTTCTCCCTGATTCCTGCTTTTCAAAAAAATCTAGCATGCACATCAGACTTGATCCAACTGTCCTCTCCTTTTCTATTACAAATTCTAAAATGTAGTGGTCACTTGCCCGTAAGATTTCCATCATTTCTACTTTGAAAACTAGTTTCTCTATGTTGGAGAGAATAAGGTTCTAGCAGAATGTCACTGCTTCCTTCACCTTTTGAAGGATGAAATTTTAATGAAAAGAAACTAAGAAATGGTTAGTTATCGTGCATTCAGCAGAGCAATAGAGAGAGCTCCCGCAGGTGCCTAGATAACTGAAGTCCTCTTATCACTACTATGTTGCCTGTGTCATGCTCATGATCTGTTTCCTGGATTTAACCCATTTCTTCTTTCTGTCAAGGTAGATGCATACTAATATACTGTGATAACAATGTCTTTTCTGTTTCTGCTTCCTTTGATCTTTATCTCCACTCTGTTTCCACCATCTGGTTCCGAAGTCTGCTCAGGGAACCTCTTAATAATATACAATGCTACTCTGTCCCCACATACCCAGAACCACCTTGTCTCTTTGAATAACCCATACCATTCTGGAGCCACAGCATTGACATGGGTCCCACAAAGTCTCAATAATACCTATGAGGTCAAATTTGCTTCCTTGCTTTCGTATCTCTCGTTCACATTGCTTATTTCTCATATATTGTGCATTTGTATACAGGCATACCTCCTTTCATTACACTTTGCTTTACCGTGCTTTTGCACATGCTGTTTTTTGTTTTGTTTTTTTACAAATTGAAGGTTTGTGGCAACCCCTTGTTGAGCAAGTCTATCAGGATGATTCTTCCAACAGCATGTGTTCACATCCCATCTCTGTGTCACATTTTGGCAATTCTCACAATATTTCAAATGTTTTCACTACTATTATATCTACTAAGGTAATCTATGATCAATGATCTTAGATGACACTGTTGTAATTGTTTTGGGGCACCATAAACCATGCCTATATAAGATGAGCGAATTTAATTATCAATGGTATGTATATTCTGACTGCTGAACTGGCTGTTCCCGCTCTCTTTCCCTCTCCTTGGGCCTCCCTATTCCCTGATCTACAACAGTAGAGAAATTAGGCCATTTAATAACCATACAATGGCTTCTAAGTGTTCAAGTGAAATGAAGAGTCAATCAATGCCACAAGCTTTATTGGTGTCTTATTTTAATAAATTGCCATGGCTACCCCAACTTTCAGCAACTATCACCCTGTTCAGCCAGCAGCCATTAACTCTGAGGCAAGATCCTCCACCAGCAAGACAACTACAACTCACTGAAGGCTTAGATTATGGTTAGCATTTTTTAGCAATAAAGCATTTTTTAATTAAGGCATGTGCATTTTCTTAGACATAATACTATTGTGCACCTAATAAACTACAGTATAGTGTAAACATAACTTTTATATGTACTGGGAAACAAAAAAATTCATGTGACTTGCTTTATTGTGATATTTGCTTTATTGCAGTGGTCTGGAACCAAACTGGTGATATCTCTGAGGCATGCCTGTATAAACATCTGAGGCCATCAGTTTTATTGCTAGCTCCTCTCTTAGATGTTATATCCTCTGGATTTCTAGGCATCCCTACTGTCAATTTTCTTCTGTAACTCCTCTACGTTGCAGTTATTCTCTGTTATCTTTGCTAATATATGTTTGTGATTTTTGCTCTCCCTTTTCCTTTTCAGTTTAAAGCTCTTTGGATTAGATTTTTCAGGTCTTCCAAACTCCAAAATATATTTTTTCACTCTGTTTTAAGGGCATTTCATCCCTGGCCAAAAATCTGACATTATCTTTTAAGCCATAGTACAGAAAATATGTTCTTAGACACCAATATTTTTTAAAGTTAAATTTTATTTTATGTTCAGATCCATCTTCCCTCCTTTCTCCCTCCCACTGAGAAATTAATAAAAATAAAACCCTAGTTGCAAACACCTATAATCAAGAAAAACAAATCCCAGCATTGGTCATGTCAAGAATAAAATCTGTACTCTGAATCTATCACCTCTCTGTTAGGAGGTGGGTAACTTGTTTCATCTTGAGTTTTCTGGACTTTAACCAATCAATGAACATTTATTAAATGTCTCCCATGTACACTAATATCTGGGGGACACAAAAAGAAGCAAAAATGCCCTCCAGGAGCTTACACTATAATGGAATTGTGTTTAGTCATTGTGTTGCTCAACGTTCCTAAGTCTTTCAAAGTTGTTTGTCTCAGATATTGCTGTTATTGTATGAATTGTTCTCCTGGTTCTGCTCCGTTACTCTGCTTGAACTCATACATGCTTTCCTATGTTTCCTTACAGCCACCCCCTTCGTCATTTCTTAAAGTACAATAATATACACACATATTTTACATATAGGTCCTTTTCCTCTTTCTTTGATCTCTTTGGGGTATTAGTAGTGGTATAGCTGGCTCAAAAGATATGTGTAGTGCAGCAGCTCTTTGGGCATAATTCATATACCAACTTCTTGACCAGCTGTTCACTTATCATATCTTGAGCCCTTGCCTTTAGATGACAGCAGTGATGAAACTACCATCCGTGGCCCTATGTCAATGTTTTTTTTTCCCCAAGAATTCATCACCATTAGCAACACTTTCAAGATTCTTTCCGGCAGTTATAATTCATAACCATTTGAATCACCAGATATGGGTGGTAGTTGTACAATTTGAAAAGTCTTGGGTGGTTCTCTGAATCAACCCTGATACATACTTTAGTAGGAATTATGACTTCATCATTCCACTAAAACTGCTCTTTCCAAAGTTACCAATGACCTTTTAGTTGCTAAATCCAATGGCCTTTTCTCAATCCTCATTATCTTCAACCTCTGTGTAGTTTTTGACACTGTTGATCACCTTCTCCTTGATATTCTCTTCTCTCTAGCTTTCCAGGGTACCACTTTCTCCTGGTTGTCCTCCTACCTATGTGACCACTCCTTCTCGGGCTCCTTTGCTGGATCCTCTTCCAAATCACATCTTCTAACAGTAGGTGTTGCTCAGGGACCTGTCCTGAGCCCTTTTCTCTTCTCTCTCTATATACCACTTCATTTGGTGATTATATCAGCTCCATTGGTTTAATTACTATCTCTACACAGATGATTCTCAAATCTATCTATCGTGCCCTAACCATTCTGCTGACCTCCATCTCCAAATGCCTTTCAGACATCTCAAATTGAATATCCAGTAAACATCTTAAACTCAACATGTCCAAAACAGAATTCATTATCTCCCTCAAACCTTTCCCACCTCCTACCTTTCTTATTATTGTCAAAGGCAACACAATGCTCCCAGTCCCTCAGGCTTGCAACTGAGGCATCACCCTTGACTCCTCACTATCTCTCACCCCCATTCCCCACCTCACCCCCCAATTCAATCTGTTGCCAAGGCTTATCCATTTCACCTTTGCAATATCTCTTAAATATGCCCCCCTTATCTCCTCTGACCACCACTCCAGGACAGACCCTCACCATCTTACACGTAGACTACTGCAGTAGCACTCTGGTAGGCTGGCCTGCCTCAAGTCTTCCCCCACTCTAATCCATCCTCCATTCAGCCTCTAGAGTGATTTTTTCCCAAAACACAGGTCTAAACACATCATCCCCTTACTCAATAAACTCCAATGGCTTCCCGTTGTCTCTAGGATCAAATACAAAATCCTGTTTGGCATTCAAAGCCCTTTATAACCTAGTCCCCTCTTACCTTTCCAGTCTTATACCTTATCTCCTGCCACACACTCTTCGATCCAGTGACACTGGCCTTCTGGCTGTTCCATGGACAAAACAATCAATCTTTCAGCTCTGAGCATAATCTCTGGCTGTCCCCCAGGCCTGGAATGCTCTCTCTCTCTCCTCATCTCTGCCTACTGGCTTCCCTGGCTTCCTTTAAGTCCCAACTAAAATCCCATCTTCTACAGGAAGCCTTTCCCACCCCTCTTAATCCTAGTTCCTACTCTCTTCATTAGGTTCTATTTTCCTATATATAATTTGCGTGCATATATTTCTGTGCTTGTTGTCTTCCTCCATTCGAATGTGAGCTTCTTAAAGGCAGGGACTGGATTGTCTTCTGCCTCTTTTTGCATCCCCATCTCTTAGCATAGTACCTGGCACTAAATAAATATTGGTTGATTAAGTGATGACAGCAGTCCTTTCTGAAGTTAATATTAGGTCCTCAAATAACTGCTTCAGTAACTTTCAGAAGTCACTCAACACCAGCTACCCCATTAATCTCATCTTCCTCTGATCCTTATTGGATGATCTTGGACCCACATCTTGGATGTTGGACCTACATCTTCGTATCTGAAAGACAAGCAATTTCTTCCTCCTCAGAGGTTCGAGCCCCTTCTTCTCTGGGAAGAGCCTCATTGGTTACTTAGTGCCAAGTGTTCAATGAGCCTTCCCTCCTTTCTCCTCTGTGACCTATTTTTCTACTGTTTAAACTTCTTGCCATAGATCAGGATTCTCCCCCTCCCTCTTCAGATGCTCTTTCTCCATTGCTTTCACATCAAAGCCGTTCTTCCTTTAATTTTTTTTTAAAAGAAACATTTCATTCTCTCTGATGATCTAGAGAGGCATTCCTCCAGCTCCCTTAACCTTTTCCTCTCAGAAAGAAACCAACCTGTACTTTGAGCAGAGGTCCACAAGAGGCATTTAGAGAGGCAGAAAGACAAATCTTAGGTACTGCTCTATGCAGATCACTGCAATATTGTCCCTGTTTTGCATATTTGCTAAAAGAAAAGTGGTTTTATTAGACCCTTTCCCCTAGTGACAAATACTGCTAGAAAATACGCAATGAGTTTCCTGCATACCCCACCTCTTCACCCCCACATCTGAAGTAGTGGCTTAATTTTCGGCAGAGCTCCATGGAGTGCTTATTCAATACTATTTTTCCCCTCTTACGCCTTATCTCTAAGCCTCTGAGGTTCTAGAGCATCTGATGACTTGGGTGTCCTCCATAACTAAAGGAAGAGACAATGTGTCATAGTGGAGAGAAAGATGTTCTCAGGTTTGCAAAGACCTGGATTCAAGTTCTGTTTCTTGCACATATTGACTGTGTGACCCTGAACAAGTGACTAGTTCCTTCTCTCTCTTAATTATTTATCTTGTATATAGCTTGCTTTGTATATCTTTGTTTGCATCTGGTCTCCCCGATTATATTGTAAAATCATTGTCTTTTGCCTCTTTTTGTATTCCTAGTGCTTAGCACGGTGCCTGGCACATAGTAGGTGCTTAATGTTTATTGGCTGATTTAATTTCTTCCAAAAGTACTACATTAAGAACTACTCTGCCCCTCACCCTTTCAAAAAGAAAAAACATAAAACAATTAAAGGCCTAGTTCAATTGATGACAAAGAAAAGAAGATAGAAAGAAGACTATAGATATTAAAAAGTCTTAAATGTAGGGGCCATGCCAAAAAAAAATTGCACTACAGATGGCCCATGTATCATCTGTATACCCCAGATACAGACATTTGAAATAAGACCTAAACAACCCAGGTTTAAATGAAATACCTTATCCATGTCTGATATACTAACCCTGATTTACGCCCAGAATGACTTATTCTTGGAGAGGGATCAAAAAGTCAATCGATACTCCTTTTCCAGTCCAAAAAGATAGGGAACAGCTGCCAAATCTGCCTTCAGAGCTCCATGATCTCATATGTTTTCATCGCACAAACGCAAAAATATGAGGTGTTTTCACCCTATTAATAAAATCTCTGAGGCAAAAGAGTATGTCTAGCAATTTCATTTTATTTATTCTATTTTTCATATCCATTCCATGGGATTTCTAGGTTTGGCAAAAGCAGCTTGAAATTCCTTAGCCGTATTAATTAGAAGGGAACGTCAGAAGGGGAGAATTGCTATTCACATGTTAAAGTGATTAACATTTTGATCCCCGGCAGCCATGGAAAGAGGTTTTAATTTTCTGTCTGGTTTCAAGGCCTTCACTGTAGGCAAGTTACTGCCTTCCAAGTTAATGGAGGGAGACTGCTTTAAGTTTGCATTTATGACAGTCATCTTCCAGGATCCTGTCTTCTGGTCACATGGTTTTTAAGTCATGGGGTGAAACTCCCTGTTTCTTCGGCCTCCATCTACCTCTTCCTGGCCAAGGAAGAACTCACCAGTGAGGTACCTCCACCGTCTCTCACAGTGGTGAGCTCTGAATATCACTGGGGCTCTTCCTCCATCTAAAATCATTGATTTAGAGCTAGGAGGGAGCTGAGAGATCATTGCATCCATTTTGCAGAGAAGAAAACAAAGGGAGAGGGACTTGTCTGAGGTCACGGGTGGTAAGCAGTGGAATGAGGGTTTGAACATGGGCCATCTGGTTTAAAAATCCATGGCTCTTTTGATATCACGTCTGCCAAGCAAAACAATCAGAAAGGCAGCAATAGAATTTCCAAGGGAGATTAATGGGAAGGGACAGATATGAAGTGATGACAACGGTGAATAACGAGGAGGGAGAATAGCGTGCTGTGATGGAGAGAGTGATGGATCTGGATTCCCAGGCTCTGCTGCTCACTACTTGATGTGATCTTAGGGAACAATGATGATAATAAGTAATTTTTAGAGAGTGTTGTTTGTAAAGTGCTTACATCCACGATCTCATTGGATGCTCACAAGAGCCCTATGTGGTAAGGCACTACAAGACATTCTGTCCATTTTACAGATAAGGAAAGAGAGGCTCAGTGACTTGCCAATAATTAAACAGCTGGTAAGTGTCAGAGGTAGAATTTGAACCTAGGGTGTCCTGACTCTAAATCCACACAGCAAGACTTAATCCTCTGGCCCTCATTATCTTCAACTGTAAGATGAAGGGCTTGAATAAAATAACCTTTAAGGTTCTAAATATTCAATTCTATGACCAAATAGAAGACATTTTACCACTTTGGGGTTTTGTTGTTGTTGAGTCATTTCAGTCTCACACTTTGTGACCTCATTTGTGGTTTTCTTGCCAAAGATACTGGAGTAGTTTGCCATTTCTTTCTCTGGCTCATTTTACAGATGAGGAAACTGAGGCAAACAGGGTCATACAGCTTAAGCAGGGTCATACAGTTAATTAGTGTCTGAGGCTGGATTTGAACTTGGGTCTTCTTGCCTCCAGGCCTGGCACCCTATCCACTGTGCCATCTAGCTGCCCTCATTTTGAAATTAAGAACTTATAATTTAGAGGGTTCTCTCTGAAGATGGTGCCTCACCCCACCACATTTCCAATACACCTTTTTTTCTTTCAGCTCAGTTCTATTTTTTCCCTTCAGACTCATTTCTCTTAAGACTCATACGCTGTCACCCATACATTAACTCTGGAGTTCTGCTGTTTTGAGATTAATTAGCCAAATGAGCCTGCAGGGCTAAAAGTCATTTCTTGCCTTCTGCACAGCTGTCTGGGTGGATTGGAAAGGCCTAGAAATTTTACTGCTTAAGAAATATAATCGAGTAAAACTAGAACAAAAGAAAGATGGGGCTATAAAAGATTCCTGATCCTGGGCCCTACTCTCTCTGCTTCAGTTGTGACTTTGGTGAGATTCAGGTCTATGAATCAAGAAGGGATAAAAGCAAGATTTCTCCCACTAGATATTGGCTGGAAAAGGGTGCTGCCGAGGCAGAGAGATATGAAGGGTTAAGGGATATTTAAAGGGAATAGGGGCCAATCACAAAAGGCTTTCTAGGGCTGAATTCTGAATCAGATTTAGATGAGGGGCTAACATTGTTAGGCAAGTGATCTCTTTATGATGTCACATAAAGAGTACTGGGTTAGAAGTCAGAGAAATTGGGCTAGATTCCTGTACACATAACTCCAGCTGTAGGACAATAGGCACCGCTAGCTGGGACCTCCCCCTCCCACAGCACTTAATGTCCATGCCACTCATTTGGCCCCAGTAATATACCATCTGAAATTAGCTGTCTTTTTTTTTTAGCTGTTGTAATTTTAAAAATTTATTTATTTAATATTTTATTTTTTTCTCCAGTTACATGTAAAAACAATTTTTAATATTTGTTTTTTAAAATTTTGCGTTCCAGATTCTCTCCCTCCCTCCTCTTAGCCCTCACTGAGAAGGTAAGCAATTTGATATGTTATACAAGTGCAGTCATGTAAAACACAAGAAATTAGCTGGTTTTTTTATATACCTGTGCCTTATCTTCCCACTAGACTGTAAGCTCTCTGAGGGCAAGACCTATGTGTTAAGTAGACTATAATGAACAGAATCTGAGACTAGGGAGTCAGAAAGACTTGGGTTTGAATCCTGTCCCAGACACTTTTCAGGGCAATTCCTTAATGTCTCTGAGCCTCAGTTTCCTCCTTTGCAAAATGGAGATAACAGCCCCTATCTCACAGGATCAAACAAGATGATATGTGTAAAATTCACTGTAAACTTTAAAGCATCTGTAACTGAAGATATTTTAGGCTGAGGGTACTACCACTCCTCCAGTCTCCTAGGACCACACTCTTCATAGAACTTTGACTCCATACTCTCCCTCACCCCACACACCCAAGCAGGTGTCAAATCTCATTGTTTCTACATTTCTCATATCCATTTCCTCCTCTCTACTCACAGAGCCACCACCCAGATCCAGGACCTCATCTCTCAGACTACTGTGACCACATCCTAAGTGGCTAAGTGGCCTCCCTGCCTCCAGTACTTTCCTACCCCAGAGTTTCCAAAGGGATTTTCCTAAAGATCAGTTCTGACCATGTTACGTCCCTATTGATAACCAGCAGTGTTTCCCTAATGATTTTAGGATCGAACGTTCACTTTTATCTTATGCCTTTAAAAATGTCAATTTTTGCATAAGTTTTGTAATGTATTTGACCATTAGTTTAGAAATGCATGTCTATATCTACATGGAAACAGCTGGGTGAAACAGTGGATTAAGTGTTGGACTTGGAATCAGGAAGATTTGAATTTGAATCCTGCCTTCAGAAACTTACTAGCTTTGTAAACCCGGGTTAAGTCCCCTCACTCAGTCATAGTTTCGTCATCTATAAAGTGGGGATGATCATAAAAGCGACGACCTCACAGGGTTGTTATAGAATCAAATGAGATAATATTAAAAAGTACTTTATAAATTTTAACTGGTATATATGCACATGTGTATGTATATACACATACATAGGTAAATGTGTGTATGTTTCTACGTATCTATGTGTGTATATACACATACACACATATACGTGTGTGTATGTGTACGCACATATACACATAAATAAAATCAGGGCAGCTAAGTGGTGCATAGCTAGAGCACCATCTGGAGTCAGGAAGACTCATCTTCGGGAGTTCAACTCCGGCCTCAAACACTTACTGTGTGACCCTGGGGAAGTCACTTAACGCTGTTTGTCTCAGTTTCCTCATCTATAAAATTAGCTAGAGAAGGAAATAACAAACCGCTCCAGTATCTTTGCCAAGAAAAACCCCAAATGGAGTGACAGAGAGTCAGACACGACTGAAAACGACTAAACAACGATTTATGTGTATGTGGGTGTACGTATAAATCATTTCTCTCTCTACATATATATATATATATATATCACTTAATATAAGCGATATACATAAATACATATATGTTTCTCTTAAAGACTTACAAAATGCTTTCCATATGTTTTCTGTGTCTATTTATCTAATCTATTATCATCAAGGCGGCTTAGTGGAACAACAAATAAAGTTGGACCTGGAGTCAGGAAGACCCGAGTCCAAATCCTGCCTTCGCGTACTTACTAGCTGTGTAACCCCAGGTGTCATCCCTTAACCTTTCTCAGCCTTAGTTTCCTCCTCTGTGAAATGAAGGTAATATTAGCACCTCCTCTACAGGGTTGTTGTAAGGATCAGATGAAACAATAGTATCTACAGCATTTTGCAGACCTTAAACAACTATGTAAATGTTAGCTACCAGCGTTATTATGTAGCATATAAATAAGTAAATATACACATGAATGCGTGATTAAAAATGGACACCACTAGGGGCAGCTAGGTGGAGCAGTGAGTAGAGCACCGGCCCTGGAGTCAGGAGGACCTGAGTTCAAATCTGGTCTCAGATACTTGGCACACTTACTAGCTGTGTGACCTTGGGCAAGTCACTTAACTCCAATTGCCCTGCCTTCCCTCCCCCCCCCCCAAAAAAGAAGGAACACGAATGCGAAAAAAAAAAATGGACACCACTGATGTGGCATCTTAGTTAAGGGCAGAGCAAGCTCCCAGAATCACTCCTCTTGACTCCTGTGGGCAGTGTCTTTCCACTCCACTACCGGGCATTCAGCACCTCTTCTCTGCTTGCAGGGTGCCGGGCTCCTCTTGGGACCGTGGCAATAGCTGGTACCTTTTGCTGCGAATACATTGAGGTTGCTCTGATTCAGTCCAGTGCCTATTTTTCCGCCTTCCAAGGGACAGCCTCCTTTGGTGGGGCTTCATGATTGGCAGCTCCAGGCAACAGCTCTGTAATGGTTGGACAAGTTCCACCTCCATCTTCCTGACAATCTGGAGCCTTGGCAGTCCCACCAGAAGCCCTCCCAGGCCCATTTTCCACTGGCGTGTGCTCTGATGGACTCACAAGTGCAAGGAACTGGAGTGGCTAAGTCTGGTGGGACCAGACGGAAAGCATGGGCCAGTTGGACGGACGCAGTGGGCTTGATTAACTGGAAACAGTGCTTCACTTCTCTTTAGGAACACTCTAAGCTCCCTTGGGTTCAAACTTGCTGACTCTGCATCTTTTGCTCCTCAGCATCTGGTTTAAATGGGTCAATAACTCCCAAACGTGTGTTTGTGTGTAAGCCATGACACCCTATTGTTGTCCCACTTCCCAAACAGCCCATCGTACCACTACCACTAGAAATACTGTATAGCAATACTCATATTGAAAAACAGAACAATTTTTTTCCCAAAGAAGGAGAAATGTTAGCTGATTTTGTGACATCCCTAGGCCTAATCACATAATCACAGACCTTCACAGCTGGAAGAAACCTCAGGGATCACCTAGTGCAGGGCGTGTCTAGGAACCCCTTCTCAGAATAATGTTCTTAAATACAGAAAATAAAATAAAAGGATTACAAAGAAAACCATGATAAATAAAAAATGATATTGAGGAATTTTTCCTATTCAAGTTTACACAACCTAAAAATCTATCCATAAAGTCCTTATACCTCTTGGGGGGAAGTGTGTGGACCACTCCAGGTTAAGAACTCCTGATTTAATCCAATCCCTTCACTTTTCAATCAAGCAAAGCTAGTCTCAGAGAGAGGAAGTGCTCTGCCCAAGCTAGCAGGAGCACCAGGACAAAAGCCAAGGTCTCCTAGCTTCCAATCTAAGGCTCTTCTGTCCCCAAACCAGGGTCAGGAACCATCAAATCAGATGCTTATGGTAAATTAAATGTTTTCAGGAGGGTGGACTGTTGCCAATTTAAAAAAAATTGTAAATTAAATAAACCCTGGGGATTGGGCTCAATGCCTTAAATTTACATTGGTTGATGTCAGACAGAACATCTGACTTAGCCTGCACATGGTAGACACTCAGAGAAGGACAGCTGAAGGTGACAGTGATAATGGATGTCACCCTGCTATCACATCTGTTATACTCAGTGAAAAGCTAACGCTGGGATGGAATAGGATAAGAAAACTTATCTGTTTCACAGGAGCTCTGCAGAGTTGTTTCAGGGTGTTAATGGGTGAGATTCTGAAATCCTGTGACTTGAGCCAATTAACATTCTGTGGGCAAGGCCCAGTCACGCAACTGGTTAAGAAAATCAAACCCCTGAATAACTAGATGGAGCCAGAAGAGACGTTCAAGATAAACTGATCCAATGCCCTGAATTTATAGATGAGGAAAGTGAAGCCAACAAGAGGTTGCTCATGATCACACAAAACTTAGGAGGCAAAGGTGGAATCTGAACCCAAGTCCCATGGTTCAAAGTTCAATCAATACTCATTCTACTGTAGCATGCTGCCTCTCAGCCAATGCTGGGTCAGTCACTCCCATCCCTCTGAATCTGGGGAATAAAAAAAAATCCCTTGGAATGACTTAATAATGTCATTAACTGCCAAGGGAACTAGAAACAGATTGTGCTTTGTTATATGAAAGAACTCATGCATGCCAAACAGTCTTGCAAACGACTGGCATTCTTTGTAAAGAGTTCTGCAAACCTTCAATTGCTATAGAAATGTCAGTTTTTATAAAGCTTCTTTTCCTGGCCATTGGATATGAAATAAGGCTCAGAACTATAAACAACTGAATGACCAGGACTTGCCAGAGAGGCAGCACTATAAAATATACAAGAGAACTAGCTATGGGATCAGAGGACCTGGGTTCAAATCTCATCTCTGTTACTTCCTACCTGTGTGATCCTGGGCAAGTCATGTCCTCCCTCTGAGCTTCAGCTTCCTCATCTTCAAAATGAGGGAGTTGGGCCAGATGGTCTTGAAGGTCCCCTTCCCACTCTAAATCTATGAACTTACAACTGACTCCTGAAAACTGATTGATTTTGGCTTAATCACTCAATTTTCTTGGGCCTGTGGGATTGCTCGTGTTCTTCAGTATTATAGCTCGCTTTCAATAATCCATATTGGTAGCCTAAGGAATATGGAACAGAGGTGACATAAGTATTGGGAACAACTGCCCACTGTTATCCTCTTCCTAGGAGACAGGGAGACTGAACCATAGATCCCCACTTAGGTACAGAAACTGAGGCACAAAGAAAAGAATCTTGACAGTATATCACCCTGCCTATTCCAAGAAGTGAATCCCTTCTCCATGGCCTCATGATGGCATGGAAATGACCTTGAACTCTAAAGCCATATTAAATGTGCAGCACAAGTTCAGGAAGGTCCCTACCAAGCTGTAAAAAGTTTAAGCATTGGCCTGGTGACAGACTGTGGGTCTGTCTTCCAGGGATCAGGCTAACAGTGTAGAGAATCTCACCAGGAGGTTGACCATCAGGTGCTTTCTTTTTTTCAGCCCGGCTAACAAACAATGAGAGGGATAAAAACTCCATGGAAGGAAAAGATAAATCTTCAAGAGTAGAACTGATTTATATCACATGATATATAAGCTAACCCAATGTATATGTTAGGTCAGTGCCTTAGACTTCTCTATTCCACTCTATGCTATATCCAAGGGGCAGCTGGGTTTTTCCCAGGCTTAACCAGCCACTACAAATGGAGGTGGGTAAATGTCTGTCCATTGAACAGCAGGCTGGGGGAAGTAATGTTGCCTGGCTGTATCTACTGAAAGCTGGGTCAGCATAAGGGTGGAGCTACTGACTCCATGAATTCCCTAGACATCTGCCTCCATGTCCTCGACAGCATCCTTCTCACCCTGAGTCTCCCTCTCTTGATTGATGAGTACCTAGGCTGCCTAAAGTGCTAACTTCTCTCTCAGCTCCTCAGGACTTCTCACTTGCTTACCAGCGGCCTTGCCTGGATGGCACCTTCCTTTTACCCTTTCCAGCTCTCCTGTTGTTATGCCATCTCCCCTGAGAATATAAGTTCCTTGAGGGTAGAGACTGGCTTGTTTAATAAATTCTCTTAATAAGTAGCTCTATCTTAATAGATTAATAAATTCTCTATTTATTGAACTTTCAAACCCCTAATGAATAAAATGAAGAGAAGATAGGTACCCCTACTCCCAATGTTTTTCTGATTAAACTACTAGAGTCCAGAGGGCTCTGGCCCAGAGGAGCAATTCCCAGAAACAGGACAGGCCAACCCGAAGGTCTGTGCTTTCCAGGTTGAGAAATTTAAACTTCGGAAAATGCTGGGCAGGATGACGATCCCTCCCAAACAGCAAAGCACTCCAGCCTCCTCTTGCCAACTCGGGTCATAGTTTCTTCCTCACACATCTGGCCCCGGTAGGGCTGACGGGGAAATTTTAAATGGCAAGAAAAGATACTGGCAGCTGGCTTGTTCTATCTGCCTGAAACCAACCTGAAAGCCAGCTTTCTAGGAAAAACGGCAGTGCAAGCACTGAAAGAATCTGAGGGAGTCCCTAAGCTCATCTTCTTCACAAAGCCTACAAGAGTCCAAAGAGAAAAGCTTAATATTTAAGATTAGGGAAAGAATTTCTCCTCTTCTTACGTTATTACCGTTAAGTCTACAATCAGAAGACCAGTCAACAATTTACTGAGTGCCTAATTAGGATGGGCACTGTGCTACAAACTGGGACGACAGGGATATGAGAGCATCATAGATATAATCCAATCTTCATTTTACTGAGGAGGAAAGTGACTCACAGAGGGAAGTGACTTCTTGATGATGGTCACACAACTAGTAAGATGAAGCATTACACTACAGAGTCCTTGATCTTTAGGAGCTAATAATAATGATAAACAGATATTCTCATTCATCCAGATTAATTATTAGAGAATGGGTTATTTGGCTAACTAAATGTTTTGGTTACCTAAAAAGTGGTATGCACATACCATACTTGAATGAAGAATTTTAAATAAAGTAGCCCAAAATAATGTTAATGCTAGAAGGGCCATACAAATACTGTATGCAGAACACTGTCAATTTCACGTGATACAATGAACTTTAATGATAGCAATCAAGCTCCAATGGCTTCCTATGACCTCTGGGATCAAATATAAAGACTTCTTTTTAAAGCTCTTTATAACACAACCCTTTCTGGCCTCTCTAATACTTCCTTCCAAGTATGCTATGGTCCAGCCATACTGCCCTACTTGCTCTTCCTCATACCCATCTCATCACCACACTTTTGCACCGGCTCCCTTCAACATCTGGGATGTTCTCCTTCCTCATCTCTGCCTCTTGGAGTCCCTGATTCCCTTCAAGATTCAAATTAAGCTTTACCTTCTGCAGGAGACCTTTCCTGATCTCTTCCACAGCTAGTGCTTTCCCATCTAAGGTTATATTGTATCCGCCTTGCATGTGTCTTGTGTATACGTGCTGTTTTCTCTGATAGAATGTAAACTTCCTGAGGGCAGAGACTGCTGCCTTTTTTGTCTTTGTAACACCCAGAGCTCTAGCCCAGCACCTGGCAGATAAAAGGCATTTAATAAATGTTTGTTGATTGATAACATCAATAGGAAACAACTCATTTATGTAACATTTTACAGTATGCAATAACACCACTTTCCTTACGATGCCTCATAAGGCTGGAGTACAAATATTATCTCTAATGTACAGATGAAGAAGCTAACTTTCAGAGAGCTAAGTGATTTACTTAAGGTTATAGTATATAACAACGTAGTTACAGTATATATACATATATGTTACACTCAAGTCTATTAATCTCAACTAAATGATATCTTTATATAAGGGTATAAAGACAGTAATTGCCCTTGGGTAATTTATAATCTAGTTGGGGAGATAGCCCATAGGTTTTAAAAATGGAAAGGGCTTAGTCCCATCTCTTCATTTTATATATGAGGAAGTTGAAGCCCAGAAGAGCTTCTCCAAGGTGGTAAATAGGGGAAACCAAATCTGGTGCTGATTCTACTAAGCCAGAACTCTTCAACAGATCTGTTATCTCATTCATGGTACTACCTTTCCCTCTGACACAGATCTCAATCCAACCATGTCATCTCATCATGTGCAATTCTTGTTCATGATCTCCTAGTAATCTTCCACAAGAGAAATACCCGGCACACAGGAGGCATCCCATTAGGTCCTTTTCCATTTTGTGTGTACCATTAAGGCACTCAGTCTTCCTATCTGTCACTACTCACTCTTGCCACTATAAATTGCACCCTTGGAGTTTGCAGATAAGGGACTTTCCTCGTCAGAAGTGCCATATAGCAATGAAATTGTAAGTCTGGACCAGAAAAATATAGATTTCAGAGGGCATCCACCATCCCATCACTTAAGAGCTCTGGGTTCTATTATTTATTTTTGTACAGCCTGAGTTAAGAGTGGCTTTTACATTTTAAAATATTAAAAACTTTATTTGTATTTTACTTCACATTTTGAAACAAAGTTTTTTATTTTAAAATATAAAAACCATTCTTAGGTCAAGGTGGGCAGAGGGCACTATTTGGCCCTCCCCAACCACTGCTGTACGGAAATGTAAAACATAAGGTATCCTCCTGTGGAAACCTGATGGTTGGTGTCTAGTTGCTCTCAATGTGATACGACAACACTGGAGAAGAAACAAGCAGCTGGAGTATAGAGAGTCCAAAGTAAACTAAAAGACAAGATGATTGCTCTTCTACAGAAACAGTGCCAAGAAAATAAAAGGAGAAAGAAACAGGGGCCTCTTTTCACCTCAGTCTCAGACGCCATTCACAGCTGTTCCAACATACCTACCCACCCACATTACCAACCTACCCTAATCCCTACTCCCATCAGCTTTGGACACCTATACCCAAACACATCAAAGCATACCAAGCTTATAATTTTTAGTAGAAAGAACTTTAGAGATCAACTATTCTAAACCCCTCATTTTATAGATAGGGAACCCAAAGCCCAGATACATGATATAACTTGTCTACACAGCTAGTAAGTTCGAGAACCAGGGTTTGAACCCAGGTACTCAGACTCCACAATGAAATTCTTCACTGCATGATGCTACCTCTTCATCATCCCATCCAGGAAAATACAAAGAAATCCACAGTTATAAGCAGATAACCACAAATAATTATTATTCTAATAACATGTACTGTCCATATTTAAATATGATGCTATCTAGGGAGGGAACAAGCAATTTTTAAGTACCTAATATATTTCCAGGCACTATGCTAAGCATTTGACAAATATCTTGTTGGATCTATCTATCATGAATCAGGCATGTGCTTTCAGGTCCACCCTCTTCCCCCCAGGAAAGGCACAAGACCACATGGAATGTCAGAGAATCCTCATGCTTATCCAATGGTAGAGTTCAGGTCAGTAATGGTATATAGTAGCAACTCTAAGGAACAAAGCAAGAGAGGGAAAACTACTTAATCCATTAGAAATCCATTAGAAATGGCATGATCTGCTTTGGCAGATTCCTCACCAAATGGAAGTAAGCTAAAGCTGAGATGAGCACTTGTTAGATGACAGTATATAGGAGATTCTTAGTCTGGCATTGGTTGGGATAGATGTCTCTCTGATGATTAGATCTTGTGGTTAGAGAATCTCAAAGGGACTGACAGAGCCAGGTCAAGACAGCAGGCTGAGTCAAGGGAGAAAGCTGAGACTGAGAAGCAAATATGGAGATTATCTCTTCCTCTGTTAAACAAAAGACAGAAGGGCCAGACATGGAATCCATAGTGATCACAGTAAGGCTAAGAACGTAGGCACAGCAGAGCGTAAACTGGATCTCAGGAAAGGGTTGCTGGCTCAGCTTAGAATCAGGATGAGTGTAGAGACAGACAGACAGACAGAGTGGTATAAGATAAGATGCTGGACAAAGAGTCAAGAAGATCTGGGTTTGAATTTGAGCTGGGATGCATAATATGTGACCCAGGCAAGTCTCTTAAACTCTCTGGGCTGTAGTTTTCTCATTGAAAAGGAAGAGTTTGAGTAAGATGGCTTTCTAGCTCTAAATCTATGATCTGATGAACGTAACACAACAAAAACATATTAAATGCCTATCTCATGCAAAGAACTGATTAAGCAGATATAAAATTGACATGAGAGTGCTTTTTCTCAAGAAGTTTGTAGGGAGAAATAGAAAATGAGACTAAAAGATAGCTATAGTGCATGGTATTATACGCTAAGCACATTAGAGAATTACAAAATAAAAAATGAGGTCTGAGGGGAAAGGCAATTACTGGAGTAGAGAATTTAGGTGAGAGGAAGCTTCATTTAAAAGGTAACATCTGAGCTGGGCTTTAAAGGATGAGCAAGAATTCAATAGGTGAAAAGTGGAAGGAAGAGAGAGCATTCATAGGACCACAAATTTAGAACTGGAAGGGTATGCAGAGGCATCTAGTTCAAGCCTCTTATTTTAAAAGTGAAGAAATGAAGGGTCAAGGAGATTTGGACTTTTCCAAAGCCACACAGGTAGTAAAGTCAGGATTTGAACCCAATTTTCTGACTTCAAATCTATTTTTTTTTACTTTGCTGAGAATGGGTTGGGAAGGTGGTGATGGTGGTGCAGAGAGCAGACAAGTGTGGCTGAAGTGTAGAAAACCTGGAGGGAAGTAATATGAGATAAGGCTGGAAAAGTGGAGTGGTGTGCAAATTACTAGGGACAAAAAATAACTATAATAACGGTTTCATTTTGTGACAACAGGGGTCAGGCATGCGTACTACTCAGACTACAGTTACTCAGAACTTCTGACTCAGGCCAGCTGAAACCAACACTTTTAGTTAGCTCTCTAGACACAGTGCTGGATTTCCTACCACATACACCAGTTTAACAATTCTTCTTCTGTCTCGGTCTCTGTCTCTCTTAATTCTGTGGTTCTTAAGGATGGGTCTTACTCCAAGAAAACATGGAATAGTTGTAGTTCTTAAAAGGTATATTTCAATGACAATGGTGATATTACAGCAGCTGCTGCTGTGGGTAAAGTCAAGTATTTTTATTATCACTGAAACCCACAAAAAAACAGCATCAGTTATACCAAAGTACAAAAGAAAGTGTGCTTCAAAATGAAAAACCAAGGCCAAGACTAACAAATTACTGCTGCAAAATCGCCCAATTGTCAGAAAACAAGAAAAGCCCTTAGAGGAACCAGTCATTTGGTGGGGTTCTCTTGAAGTTAGAAGAACAGTAAAACCAGTAAAATAAACAAAAAAACAATAGCTGCAAATGTTGCCATGAAGAAAAAAATCCTTGCCATAAGCAAGTCAATACAAAGACTGGAGCAATGAAGATTAGAAAAAGGTAATTTGAATTAATGAAACACAATTTCTCACTCAAGATTATATCAAAATTATTATCAGAAGAAATCTAGGTAAGCTTGTAAGACCTAGCCATCTTTGTTAGACTGTAAAATGTTTATCTCAAAAAAAATTGAGAGAATTTTCTTTAAAAGTTCTAATGAGTCTAGAAGTCTCATCCCAAATGAAGGAATGATGAACTTGTATAACTATGTTGATATACTGAATTATAAAATTATACTGAATTATAGAAATTCCCAGAATGAAATGGAATATTGTAATGTGACCTTATCACATATCACAAAAAGTTAAGAAACTTATGCAAGAGAGGAGATAAATATGATTCAGACACCTGGAAATTCACCTCCTCATTTAAAGTCTACTGAAAACCTATGAACTAATATAATCAAGGCAGGAGTTGGAAGAATGAACTATTCATCAAAAGTAGATTTATATCCAATGTAATAAAAGTACGGTTTCATAACAAATTAAAGAATGTGTCAAAATCTTGTGAACTCAGCGACAAATTAAGTAAAATAAGTGATATTAAAATTCTTTAAAGATATAAAATGATAAAGTTAATTGTGCAAGTCAATAAATTTTATCATTTTACTTTGTCCCACCTAATTTGCCCTCACTATGATGGGGTCAGATTGTGGAGGACCATGAACGTCAGTTAGAGTAAAGAATTTGAATTTTCTTCTATAGGTAATAGAGAGCTACTGAAGAATGGAACTGGAATCAGCAAGTAGGTGGCTGAACTTCAAGAGAAAAAAGTCCAAAAATCTTCCGAAGGAAAAATAAAAACAGCCAAATGACTACTCCCGATTCCCTGAAGCTATTTGGAGAAAAGAGTATGGAAACTAGATTGTTGCCCAAAGAGCCAAAAATACATAGGGAAGACCACAACTAGTTACTGAAAAAACATGCCACCATACACATTCAGTCCTTGAAAATTTTAACCAGGCCTCTCTTTCCCTGAGGAGACAAGTGAAAGAGAATAGAAAGAATACTGGCCTTGGAATCAGATGACCTGGATTCAAATACTGACTATGACATTTACTACCTAGGTGGCCTTGGACAAGTCATTTAACCTCTGTGGGTCTCAGTTTTCTCATCTGTAAAATGAGGGGATTCAGCTCAGCCTCCTTTCCATCTCTAAATCTCTGATTCTATGCTCTATAACTCCAAATTCTATGACTGTGAGATCAATCATGATAGGGGAGCAACATTATAACCCAATGCTTCCTTCTTTCTTCCTTTCCACACAGAAGTCACCAGAGGTCAAGAGCAAGGAAACAAGGGAGTCTGGGAGGTGCCCCTAGAGACTGCCATGGTGGTGACAACAGCAACCCCTGAGAATTCTGTAGTGCCTTCTTCAGAGCCCGGTGATGTACATAATGCTGGTATCACAAGCTCCATTTTAGAAATGAATACTCACCTGACCCAGGACCCTGGAGCTACATGGCAGCTTTGGAGAAGTAGGTTGGGACTAACGGGGCCCCTGAATCCAAGGACCACTGCTCCAAGAGAGTCTAGTTAGTTATTTGTTTGCTTTCTGTTAGCCTTTAAATTGATGCCTTTT
Source organism: Trichosurus vulpecula (assembly GCF_011100635.1). NCBI lineage: Eukaryota > Metazoa > Chordata > Mammalia > Diprotodontia > Phalangeridae > Trichosurus > Trichosurus vulpecula. The sequence continues at coordinate 86,131,765 of NC_050575.1, forward strand.
GTTTTTATAGCATGGTCATTTCCAGATGTAAGTTCCCCCCACCCCCAGTCTTTCCTTTTAACAAAGGAAAGTTATTAAGCAAAAACCAACCCACACAGCAGCTACACCCTACAATGTATTAACTTTCTACATCTATAGTTCCCCACCTCTCCAAAGAAAGAAAGAGGGGCGTGTGAATTTCCTTCTCTCTTCTCTGAAGCCAACAGTTAGTTCTTTGTTCCTGAGATTCCAAGAGAGTGCTGCTTTTCTAGAACAACCCAAAGAGTACGGGGAAGGGGAGTGTCCTAGAAAGACCCATTCCAGGCAGGGCACTCCCTCCTCTCCTCTAACTTCCAAGACAATTAGAACTAAAAGGGTAAAGGGAAGAAGGATCAGACCATCCCAATCACCTAGATAAAATCTGAGAATGATATTCAAACTCTAGGGCTAACTTCTAAGATCCCACAATATAGGAGTATAAAACTCCAGGTAGCAGGTGTCCCTCAAAGCTACTGGCACATCCCTAAACAACTCTTCACTCTACTGGTCTCACACACTTGATATCTTATCTTTCCATTTCTTAGCAATCAACCAATAAGTAAACAAACATTTATTAAGTGCTTACTCTGTGCTATGCACTATAATAGTGTAGGGGATACAAAGAAAGGCAAAAATATATTCTCTTCCCTCAAGAGAGGGCATTCTAATGGGGGAGAAGCTATAAACAATGAAAGTGGAACGTACTCTCAGAAGGAAGGCACTACCAGCAGCAGGAGGGACCTTAAAAGGCCTCCTGTTGAAAGTGGGATTGGAAGTGAATCTCAAAGAAAGTCAAGGAAGTCAGGGGGTGAGAAGGAAGAGAATCCTAGGCTTCAGGGTCAGCCAGTGAAAAGGAGAGAGTGTCATGTGAAAAGAACAGTAAGAAAGCTGATGTCACTGGATCATAGAGTATAAAATACTTATTTATTAAGTACCTACCAAAAGCTGGGCCTTGGAGATACAAAAAAAATCCAACAATGAAATAGTCTTTTATCTCAAAAAGCTTATGTTCTCTGAAAGGAGATAATACGTACACATATAATTACATGCAAAATATAAACAAAATAAATATAAGGGTTTTTATGGTAGGGTGAGGAAGGTGCTAGCAAATAGGGGGATCAGGAAAGACCCCACGTAAAAGGTAGCATTTGATCTGAGTTTTGAAGGGAACCAAGGATTTAAGAGGCAGAGGGGAAGAGGGAGTGCGTTCCAGGCATGAGGTAGGGAGGTGGGGCAGCCTCTCAGCAAAGGCACAGAAATGTGTGATTGAAGACCAGTTTGAAACTGAATTATAGAGTGTATAAAGGGAGTTAGGTATAATAAGGCTGAAAAGGTAGGATGAAGCCATATTATGAAGTGCTTTAAATCTTAAATGTAGGAGTCTATACTTGATTGTAAAAGTCATGGGAAGCCACTAGAATTTACTGATGAGGATGGTGGCATAGTTATATCTGTGCTGCAGGAAAAATCACTTTGTTAGCTGTGTGGAGGGGAAAATGGAATGAAGAGAGACCTAAGGCAGGAGATTATTTTAATAGTCTAGGAATGAAGTGATAAGGGCCTAAACTAGTGTGGTGGTCATGTGAGTTGAGAGAAGGGAATATATGAGAAAGATATTTTGAAGGTAGAATCAACAAGACTTAACAACTATCTGGATATCTGGAATCTGTCAATAAATATTTATTAAGCATCAACTATGTGTCAGGCACTGTGCTAAACATCAGGAATACAAAGAAAGGTAAAAGTTCCTTTTCTTAAGGGGCTCATTCTAATGGGGAGAAAACACGCAAACAACTATGTATAATCAAGCTATATACAGGATAAATTGGAAATAAACATCAGAGAGACTGCACTAGAATTAAGGGGAATGAGAAAAGGCTTCAAGTAAAGGTGAAATTTTAGCTGAGACTTGAAAAAAGCCAGGAGGCAAGGAAAATGGAGAACATTCAGACATGGGATAGAGTCATTGAAAATGCCCAGAGTCAGCAGATGGTGGTGGGTAAAGTGTAGAAAGACTCGATCAGTGGTGGGGAGAACAGGGAGGCAGGTTATGAAGAGACACACATGGCAAACAGAAGACTTTATATTTGATCCTAGAGGTGGTAGAAAGGCACTGGAATTTATTGAGTAGGGGACGGGGGTGACACAGTCAAACCTGTTTCGGGAAGATCACTTTTGCAGGTGAGTTGCTGATGGTGTGGAATGGGGAGAGATGTAGCTGGGAGACAATGATCAGGCTATTGCAATGATTTGGGAAAAGGTTCTGTACCAGGGTGTTGTCAGTGTCAGAGGAGAAAGTGAGGAGTCAAAATGACTGGGATTGCAAACCTAGGTGACAGGCAGGATGGTGGCACCCCTGACAAAAAGAGAATTTTGGAATAAGTATCGGTTTGAGGGCAACTAGGTGGTACAGTGGATAGAACACACCAGCCCTAGAGTCAGAATGATCTGAGTTCCAATTTAGCCTTTGGACACGTACTAACTGTGTGACCCTGGGCAAGTCACTTAACCCTAACTGCCTAAAAAAAGTATGGGTTTGAAAAAGGAGAAAAGATAATGAATTCTGTTTTAGATGCACCAATGCCTATGGGACGTTAGGTGAAAATGTCAAAATGCTGGGCTGGAGTTCAAGAGAGAGAGATTAGGGATGGATACACATATCTGGGGAGTCAAATACATCAAGATGATAATTCATCAATCGACTGATTAGGTCACCAAGTGAGAGTACAGAGAGAGAAGAGAAGAGAGGAGAAGAGAAGAGAGGAGAAGAGAGGAGAAGAGAAGAGAAGAGAAGAGAAGAGAAGAGAAGAGAAGGGAAGAGAGAGAAGAGAGAAGAGAAGAGAAGAGAAGAGAAGAGAAGAGAAGAGAAGAGAAGAGAAGAGAAGAGAAGAGAAGAGAAGAGAAGAGAAGAGAGAAGAGAAGAGAGAAGAGAAGAGGGCCCAGAGCAGAGTCTTGAGATCACCCACAGATAGGGGGTGTGATATAAATGATGAGGTAGAAAAAGGAGATGGAGAAGAATTGGTCAAACAGGTGAGAGGACCAAAAAAGCAGTGTCATAAAAATCTAGAGAAGAGAGAGAGTCATCAACAGTGTTATGATGCAGAAAAGTCAAGAAAGATGAGGACTGGAAAAAAAATGACTATAAGATTTGGCCATCAAGAGATCCTTGATAATTTTGGAAAGAACAAAGGTTGGAAGCCAAAATACAGTGGGTTGAGAAGTGAGATGAGAAGAAGTAGAGGCAAAGAGCATAAACAGCATTTTTTCTAGGATTTTGACTGTGAACAGGAGGAAAGACATAGGATGATAGCTGGAGGAGATGGTAGGGTCAAGTGAGGTTGGGTTTCTTTTTTTATTTTATTTTAAAGGATGGGAGGAATCTGAGCATATTTGTAGGCATCAGGGAAGGAACCAGAAGATAGGGAAATATTGAAATTAGAGAGTGGAGACGTCTGTGAGAGCAATCTGCCAGATGAAGCAAGAGAGGATGGGACCTAAATTTTAGAATATATGAATGTTGAAGCTAGGAAAATAGTCTTAGAGATCATCTAATCCAATCCCACCATTTGACAGAAGAGGAAACTGAGGGTCTGAGAGATGAAATGACATTGATCCTCTGACTTTCTAGGCCACTGCTCTTTGTCTGGCACTACAAAGACTGTACTAGTCTAGGAGCGTTTAAAAGGCTTGGGGGGGGGGGCAGGAGGAGGAAGAGCAGAGAAAACTGGAGAAAGACTCAATCCCATTCCCATGAAGCTTTTCTCCACTACCCTAGCCCATAGTAATCTCTCTCTTCTCTCTGTCTCTATAATACTTGCTGTCTGTATGACTAAACTAAACCCAATTCTGTTTTGTCATTTTACTGTTTTGTGTCTTCACCCCCTAACAAGATTATAAACTTCTTGAAGACCTCCTTGTTGAATCCCCTACAGCTCATGCTGCTTAAAAAATACATGTTGACTTTAGTTTCTTTAGTTCATAGGCCCTCGAGCTGGAAAGGGGAAAGGAAGAAACCAGGAAACGGAGGGCAGAATGACTTTTCTAAGATTATACAATCAGTGAATCACTGAGGTAGGATTCAAACCCAGGACCTTTGACAACAAATCCAGTGTACTTTCCACTATACTTGGTGTCTCTCAAAAGTCCTAGTCAATAAATATTTATTAATTACCTACCATGTACAAGATAATACCATATACAAGTAATATAAATGTTATACATTTGTGGTATCTCCTTCTCTTTTCTCTTTCTCTCTCTAGTCTGGCTTACATAGTCATCCTGGGTTCTTAGAGGGAGCGTCCACACAGCTACAACTAACTGTCAAGGTCTCAAGAGGTAACCCTGGTGGGGGGGAGCAATAATTCTACTACTCACAACTACAGCTGCTGAGCCTCCATAGATGTGCTTCCCATTTCACAAATCAACAAAGATGACACCATTAACTCTATTTTTAATTTTTTTTACCACTAAATCAGAAACATTTGTTAAACAGAAGGCAATGCAAGATTAAATATAACATAACGTCCCCACCCCTCCCCACATGAACCTCCCACCAATGCTCACTGTGTCCATGGAGGAGAATGGGTATAAACTGACAGAACCACCGCAGGGAGGTCAAGAAATAAGGCACACCTGTCCAGGGCAACTCACAACTCCGGAATCCGGGCTTTGAGGTCTTTGATTTTCTTCAGGGACAATATGTACCACGAGATGCGTAGGGTCTCTCCCCTCTCTTGCTATATTAGGGATACTCATCTTCTGGCTGCAACTGCTTTTTCAGCAAAACAGAACCTTCATCTTGGACTGCAGGGCCTTTCAAGGTCAGCTCCCTGGGCTGGACTCTGAAGGGTTTCCACTTTTTGGGCAGTAGATGGCAGTGCCTTTGCACTGGAAAAGGAAAGGTAGAAGCTTTCTCTTTCAATGGGTTTCTCAAAGCAGCAGAGCTTTTTCCTCCAATAAGATTTTCCAAGGAGCTGATAGATGGCAGTGTAGACCCTGAGGTCTTAGTGTGACCCAGCTCTAAGGTTGCTTCTTGGACCTGGTTCTCAGACCCTCTATATTAGAATGTCTGATCTTGACCAACTTACTTTCCAAAGCAGAGCCCCTTGTGTGAAACAATTCACCTCTATGTTATGGGGAAATCCCAAATTTCTGTGACCTAAGCCACAAGTAGGCAACACACAATTGTCCTGTAGTCTCCAAATAGTTGTGGATATTAGGACTTTCTAACTATTGATCTCAAATTCCTCATATTGGTCTTATGGAGCTTAGACACAACATGATGCTTTACCCATCTTTGCCTTGAGAAAGTATTTTTCTTTTGATGGACTGCTTTTTCAGTGTTTCTCATGCAACTTTCTGCCCCCTTTCTACCAATAAAATTGTGCCAGTCAGAAAGGAGGACACCATCTTACACAAAGATAGCCTCTGCTTTCAAGGAGCAATAAATTCAGTGAACTTTCTGACGGTAGGGGGTGGGGTGGGGTGGGGCAGGAGACAAGACACAAAGAAATATAACACAATGGAGTAAATTAAGGAGAAAATCAAAATGTTAAAAAAATTTGACGATGGAAAAGTCACTTTGAGGAGGAAGGGAAGCCAGGAGGGCTTATTGGGGAAGGTGAGTCCTTAGGTGGGCTTTGAAGGGAGGATGGGACTTTAACAGATAGAGATGAGAGGGAGCAACCATTTCAGGCAGGGAGGACTCTGTTATTAGCAAAGACACAGAACTAGAAGATCAAGAGCCTTCAGAATGAAAATGAAAGATAAAAAGACTAGTTTGAGTGGAATATAGAATATATAAAGAGGAACAGTATTGCACAAGGAGGCAAAACTATAAAGGGCCTTGAATGCCACAGTCAAGCATTTTACATACTATTCAATAGACAATGTAGGACCAGTGGAGGTTTTTGAGTTGAGGAGCGACATTTTAATTACTCTTATAGAAGTGTCAAAATCCAGACATGAACTATAGCTGACAGTGCTTTTTTTCACCTGCAAAGATGGTGGAAATAAACTCTCAAGGCACATAGAAACTCTTTCAAAATGAACTCATATAGAATATGAACTCTCATAGAATAGACCCAGAATAAGATAAAAAATTCAGGTCAAGTTATATCAGAGCTTGAGATCAGTTTGCTCTATGCCTAGAAACAGTGCACCATGGTTCTGACAGCTGTCCTGCCTCATCCCCTATTCCAAATCCCTTCCAATTTCCTGCTTCACCACTGGGAAATAAGGTATCCTTTCTCAGACTGATTCAAAGAACAAGTCTAACAGAAAGGAGTCATCATGATAAGGCTGCTTATTCACCCCTTCCCTGGGAAGGGAGGAAGTTATTAGCAATTGTTTTAGTGGAAAAGGACTTCTTTTCTGGACCAAGGTAAAAAAAAAATCCTACTAGTGTTAATAAAGGACTTAAGCCGTGTAAATGATATCGATAAATATTTAAAACTAAGGGTTTCCCTCAAAGGAACTGTAGGTGAGTTGAATGTACAGCTGACTTATAAGCCAAATCTAGGCAGGAAATAGTCTATAAGCCCTCCTCTCTGTCACTTTACATTTTTAAGTCTCTACCTAGCACTCAAGGGTCTCCAAAATCTGACCCCATCTGCCCTTCCAACTTTATCTTTTACTCTCTCTAACACAGCTCCTTCATCCACTGAGCAGACCATGTTTGCTCCTATTTACCCTTTTCAAAAAAGCTTTACTATTACCTTTTTATACTAATCCTTAACCTACCCTTTAATCCTCCTAATGCACTGAACAAAGGAAAACATTTAAGCAACATCACCTGAAGCAGCAGTCGCGTCTGACAGCAAATACACTGCTCCCCATCCAGTCTTTCATCTCTCTACGGAGAGATGGGAGGTATGCTTCATTATCAATGCTCTAGGACCATCTTGTTCACTGATTAATCAGTTTCTGCCTATTTTGCTCAATGATCCCCTCCCCCCACTCCCTTGGACCCATCTCAACCCTACCCAGTTCATTTCCCATCTCCCCCGGGAAAATTTCCCTTGACAACATCAGCTCATATGGATAGCTCCCTTTTCGGAACTCCTTTCACACTTTTCGTTTTTGCTCCACACTGGAATACTTCCTGGAGGTTGTCATGGTCAAAGGGTCCTATCTTTAAAGCGGGAAGGGTCCTTCCAGGTCATCTAGTCCAACCCCCTCATTTTACAGATGAATAAACTGAGGCTTAAAGAAATTAAATGAGTTTTCCAAGGTCATGCAGGTAATAAGTAGCAGATCAGGACCTAATTCCAGGTCGTTTCACTCCAAATCCAGTGAATCTCACTACCTGGAGCCCTAATTTTGAGACCTGGCTCTGTTATGAACCGTGTGATCTTGGCAAGTCACTGAGACACAATGAGGTTGTCTGACTGGTGACTTCTGGGTTCCCTTCCAACTCAGGTCCCAGGATCTTGTCTGGTTCTCTAAATATCACCCATGAATAGGCCCTGCATATCCAACTAGAGATCCTGCAAACTCTTTTGAGAGCAGGGCCCGTATCTTTGACTTCTCAGGAATCTTCCACAATTGCCTATCGAACACTTGCTATGTATCTAGTGCTCGGCTAAACACTGTTTTATGATCTATGAACTCTACCCCAAACCTTCCTAACAATGTTCCCATTCCCTCATTATCTTCCTTTTATTCTGGCTGGACACTGACTCTCCCTTTCCCTCCAATCCCACTCCCACCAGAGGGAACCTAGAATCCCCACTCTCCACTCTGACTCAGAGGTCCACTCCCACCTTCTGGATGGCTGCTCCCTGCCAGGCTCCCTGCGTTGTGAGGGCAGAAGTCTCATGCTGAGTCTCAACATCCCGTCCTGAAGCTGAACTCTTCCTCTATATATGTCATCTCCCTCAATCAGAATTTGAGCTCCTTGAGAGCAAGGTCTGTCTTTATCTTCTATGGGTTTCCCTAACACTTGGAATAGCACTGGTCACAATTTTGGCATACAGTAAGCATTTAAATGCTTCATTCATTCATTCATTTCTTCAATTAAGTTAGAGAAACTTTTGTGACTGTCAACTGCAAGACAGTGAGATAATAACAGAGAAGAGAGTTTAGTTCTTTCCCTCCAGGATACATTTCCCAGAGCCTTCTCTCTTTACCAACCAAGAGAAGGTCCTAGGTCTGGGATTCTGGCCAATTCCAAGTCCCGCCTTTAGGGTTTGCAGCTGGTTGGGGTAATGCAAGGAAAGCAGTTCAGTGTGGGGACTGGGGTGGAACATCTAATTTGTGGCAAAACCCTGGCTTGTAGCATGCTGGCCAAGACAAAGCCAAGGAGGGATGACTCAGCTGTGCCTGCCCCTCTACCCATCATCCTCTCTGATCACTGGAAATATTAAAGAGCTCTGATTCCATATAATTAACGGCCTATGTGACTCCCCTGGCTCCCAAGTGATCTATGCCAATGGGCCTGACTCAATTAGTTCCAGGACCAGAATGGGGCTCCTGAACAGCAGGAGAGGTATCAGAGATAGGTTCCATGGCTACACTTTCTTAGGTCATTATCCCAGGGGAAGAGAGTGCTTAAAATGAGGCAGTGTGGAAATAACAGTGACTGCCACCATTCTCGCAAACCTCCAGAAGGTTTGTCCATATACCCGGCATACTCTTCAACTCCAGGCTTACCAGATCAATTCCAAAGAGATAGCTCCCAACCAAAGAATCAAAGAGATGGCTTAGCTGGTGCCCATCCCTGCAGCTACCTAGATTTAGGTGGCCAGAAGTTCCCTCTCTAAGAGTCTAAGATTCCTGAGGATAGAGATGGAGGAGGAAGTAAATTTTAATTATGTGGCTTCAAGAGCCACCCTTTCTGTAGAGCCACAGTTGCACTGAACTCTAAGTCACAAAAACTATATTCAAGGTGAGCAAGCACTAAATATTTTGGAAGCTCCCTCAACTTCAGGACTTCTCATTCCCCTTGGCTGGACACAGCATTTTGACTCAACTGACCTTTTTTTAAAAGCACTTACTATGCCCAGAGCCCCTGTCACAGGTTCTGAAGAAGCAAAGATAAAGAATGACCTAATCCTTGACCTCCAGGAGCTTCTAGTCTAATGGGAAAAGGGAAGGAGAAAATAACATATATACAGCTAAATATAATAGAAGTAAGAATGTGGCAGGGGTAAAAGGGATCCAGGAAAAATAGAATGAGAAATTCAAGGTGGAGACCATCCATGGATAAGTGGGGTGGTGGTAGTGGTGGAGTATATGGCAGGGTGAAGGAAGGCTCCATGGAAGAGGTTGGGCCTTGAAGGAAGTGAGAGACTTTAATAGTTGGACAGTTGTTTAGTTTAATGTTTGGATAAGCTGGAACAGAATTCATGAAAGAGAATGTTGCTCCTAAGAATGAAAGACAAATTAGATCTAAATTGGATAGCACTGAATGCCAGTGTTACAAGTTAAGAACTTTATTAGGTATGCAATGGGGAGCAACTAAAGATTTTTGAGTAGAGTGATACAGTCTCAGAAATACATTAGAAAGAGTCCTTGGGCAGCAGTGGGGGGATGGGGGTGGATTGCTCAGAAGACCATTTAGTCAGCTATGACAACAGTCAGGGTAGGAAGAGCTAAAGACCTGAACAAGGGCTGATCCAGTGGAATCATCAGATATGGGAAATATTATACAGCAATTGATTGGATGTATGGAATGAGAAAAAAGAAAAATCGAAGAATTCTTTTTGCTCTTGTGAGCCATTCCTAATCATTCCTGGGTTAATTAGCAGAGAGAAATATGAAAAGCATTTGCCCTGACTCCCCTTCACTGTATTTTAAATACATCTCTTTAAATCAGAGTCCAGGGAGACTCATCCACAAAAGCCCCAGTCACAGAAACAGCATACAGTGGATCTTTCAGCTCCACCCATACTTCAATTGGATAGTCAGCAGACCTAGTAATTCAGGGAGAGAATAGTTACCCCTTGGCAAATCACACTGAGAAAGCACAGTTGGTTTGAGGACTGAAATGACTAATTAACAAGCTATGACCACTGCCAGGCCATCCCAATTCTACCACTTCTAATCTGATAATGCTTTGTCAGAAAGGCCTCCTTCTCCAGGGCCACGGATAACTATTCAATGCTCATTGAAGGCAGTCCAGGAAGGGAGTGAAACTAGATAGGTTGCTGCCTATTTAAGACCCAACACTACCCTACATTAATAACTGCAGTGTTTCTTATTAGATCTGTCAAGACAGCATGCCCACTCCAGTTTCCAAGTGGGTCCTTCCAATATGACTCCTACTTCACAGTATATCTTTTGAGAAAGAAGTCCAATGGATATTAAAATCATACTATAATAAAAATTAGAAAGAACCAGATCAGGTACCTTTCATAGCTATGGCTAGGAGCAGAATTCTTCACCAAACAAGAGATAGAATCAATCACAAAAGGTAAAAGTAAGTGAAATTGAATGCTTTTGTTTGAGGAAAATCATTGATGGGATATGCTCTATTAAGGGAAAAAAAATCTTTGCATTAAGAATCTCTGATAAAGGTCTGTTTCCCAAGATACAGAGGGAACTGTTGTTGAGTCATTTCAGTGGTCTCTGACTCTCCTTGACCCCATTTGGGGTTTTCTTGATGAAGATACTAGACTGGTTTGACATTTCCTTCTCCAGCTAACTTTACAGTTGAAAAAAAAATGAGGCAAATAGGACTAAGCAACTTGCCCGGTGTCACACTGCTAGTTAAGTGTCTGAGTCTGATATTGAATTCAGATCCTCCTGACTCCAGAGCCACTCTATCCACCATGCCACCTAGCTGCCCAATAGGGAACTAACACAAACATAAAGACCAAAGCCATTTTACAAAGGTTAAGTGGTCAAAAGATATGAATAGTTTTCGAAGGAAGAATTGCAAATTTTTAACAGCCACATAAAAGTTTGCCCCAAGCAACTAGGAAGATAAAGGAGAATCAAAACAACTCTGAGATTGTTCATACCCAGAAAACTGGCAAAGATGAGAAAAGATGAGAATAGTCAATGTTGGAAAGGCTATGAAAAGGCAGATGCACTGATACATTATTGGTGGAGCTGTAAATTGATCCCACCATTGTGGAAATCAATTTGGAATTATGATAAGAATGTGATTAAAATTTCCATACTCTTGGACTCAAAAGCTGTATGGCTAGACATGTAATCCAAGAGAACCAAAGATAGGAAAGGTTCCATTTACACCAAAATATTTATAGTGCTACTTAATCTAATAGTAAAGAACTAGAAACGAAGTAGATGTCTGTTGCCTACAGTTTGACTAAATAATCTGAGAGACATGAACATAACAGAGCTTTACCATGATGTAAGAAACAATGATTATTTAGAATCCAGAAAAGCAGAACTAGGAAAACTACATATAATGACTACCACAACGTGAATCAAAAGAACAAAAATTGAAATTGAATGCTATGAAACTATAGTGACCAAGGCTGACCCTAAAGAAAAGCAATGTGGAAGCATCTCTCTCCCTTCTTGGTAGAAGTAGAGGAATATGGGAGTGGAAAAGTATATATAATCTTAGATTTGTTTGATAGGTCAGTTTTGCTGAACTGATTTTTTTTAATATCTTTTTTATTCTTGTAAGGCTTTTTGGGAAACAGAAGGGAGCAGGATGTATGGAGACATGAAAGTCATAGAAAAACCAAGAGATCAGTAAAGTTTTAAAGGGGTCTGGCAATTCTTAGGTGATAATAATTGGGTTGATGAGTCATGATATCTATCATTTGTATTGGACTTGGTGGTTTACAAAGAGCTTTATATATATGATCATGACAAGTAGTTGAAAGAACACTAAATCTGGAACTGGGGATTCTAAGTTTGAATCTGTTGCTCATTACCTGTGAGATCTGAGGTACATCACTTTCCTCACCTGTAAAATGAAGGAGTAAGTCTAGGTGACTTTTAAGGTCTAATGCTAAACTCACAATTATGATTATCAACTCCATGGGGTAGGTAAGACAGATGCGACTGCTCCATTTTACAGATCATCAAGCTGAGACTTTGAAAGGTCAGGCAATTCTTCCAAAGATACACAGCTAATAAGAATTAGTCAGGATCTGAACTTGGGTTCTTTTCACCAGAAGTCTACTATTTTCTCTGCCTGCTAGAGGATGTTAAATCTACACACAATCCTGTCTTATATGAAGACCAATGACTACAAATTCATTGTCAGTAAGGGATGTGCTGTGAGGTGTAGTGAGAAGGGGTTGCCTTGAACCATCCTGAGGCAGCTGATAATACAGCAGCCAGAGCAAAGGGCATGGAATCAGGAAGACCTAAGCTCAAATTCAGCCACAGATATTTACTAGTTGTGTGACCCTGGGCAAGTCACATAACCTCTTTTTGCCCAAGTTTTCTCAATTGCAAATTGAGGATAAGAACAGTACCTACCTTGCAGGGTTGTTGAGAGGACCAAATGAGATAATATTTGTAAAGCACAGTGCCTACCATATAGCAGGTGCTTATTTCTCCCACCACCACTCTTCTACTCCCCAAAGTCCTACAGAGCTCAGCCACAGAATATTAACTGCCCTCTTCCTGGCAGCTTGGTAACCCATGGCTTGCCTGCTTATCACCCCAGTAACATAAACCAGTTAGTCTTTCAGCTCCTATTCCAGGAGTTGAAAGAATTTTACAACTGGAAGCAACTTCAGAGATCATACTGTACTTTGTACATAGTAGGTGCTCCAAAAATATTTTAAATGAATGAACAATTTAATCCAAATCCCTCAATTTACAAATGATGAAACCAAGGTCCAGAGAGGTACATGGCATGTCCAAAGGCTCATATTTGGGGAGTGGATCTCAGATCCACAGATCCCAAATGTGGTGTTTTCTCCCTTTTACCATGTAGCCCCAAGACTTTTTTCCCCCATTTAAAGAGCTCAATATGGAAAGCTTCTGCAGGTTTACTAAAAAAAAAAAAAGCTTTGTTCAATATCAAACTACAAGGAAGTTAGGATTACTGAAATAAAGCCTCTAAATACCCACATCAATAAATCAACAAGCTTTTAGCACTACTAAATTCCAGGCACTGTGCTAAGTGCTAGGGATAAGAAGACAAAAATGAATCAGTCTTGTCCTCAAGGAGTTTACATTCTAGAGGGGGAGATAACATATACACACCTAAGTATATACAGAATACATACAACACGAGTACAAGGCATATTAGGAAGGGAGCAACAGCGGGGCTGGGCAGGGGAGGGGAAGCTCAGGACAGGCTTTTACAAAGAAGCTTTTTTCTTCCACCATTCATAGAACTCTGAAGAGGGAAGTCCTTCCAGAACTCCTCTGGGTGTCACACTTGGGGAATCCCCTTTGCAACACCCAGACAACAAGTGTGATTGGAAATTTGATAGGGAGCTGGATGCAGTGAGACCCGAATCTATCCACCTCACTGTGTTTTCTTATTTATTTTAAATTCAATTTTATTTTTTCAATCAATTAAAATCTGCCTTCTCTCTCCCTCCAGCCTCCTCCTATGGAGAAAGAAAAAACAAACCGCTGTTACAAACATGTATAGTTAAGCAAAAAAAAAAAAAAAAAGAAAGAAATCTATCATTGGCCACGCCAAAAAAGAAGTCTCCATCTGTACCATCAGAAGCTTGGCAGCATGTTTCATCTTGAGTTCCCTGGCATCATAGGTGGTCATTGCATTGATCAATTGCTAAGTCTTTCAAAGGTGTGTGCTTTTACAATATCATTGTTACTATGTAAATCATTCTTCTAGTTCTGTTCACTTCATTCTGCAACAGTTTATGTAAGTGTCCCCAGGTTCCCTGAAATCATCCCTTTCACTCACTCTGTCTGTATATATTTTTAAAACTTAAACAGTTATTGTTTCATTTTGTTTTCCACAGGTGCAAGTCAGTTTTGGTCAAGAACAGGGCTTTCTCAGAGAGAAATACATGGGTGCATAAAGCATGCATGAGCCATCTTGAATTTGTGAGAGAGAACAGAACCGTCCTGTCTCCTAAGATCCCCTCTTCTTCAACTGTCTGGCAGATCCAGAAGAGGCCTATGATTCCTGGATTAAATCTAAGACCATTCTTACCCATTGGAACCAACCTATTCTACCCAGGGATCTCTGGGGTTGAATTCATTGACCCTAGAGTCTTCTTCCATAAAACCCAGAACACCCAGAGTTGGAAGAACTCTAAGAGATTAATTAAGAAGCTATGATTTAATGGATTTAATTTAACTCGTAGTTAAATAACCTGAGTTCAAAATGTGGTGGTAGAGAGTGCTAGACTTGTAGCTTGGACAACCTCAGTTCAAAGGCTGCCTCAGATACTTACTGTGTGATCCCGGGCAAGTCACTTTTAATGCTTCTCAACCTCAACCTTCCTTATCTGTAAAACGGGGATAATAACAACCCCTATGTTACAGATGAATTGGAGAAGGAAATGACAAACTAGAATCTTTGCCAAGAAAACCCCAAATGGAGTCACAAAGAGTTGGACGGGGCTGAAACGAACAACAACAACAAATCTTACAGAGAAGTTGTCGGGATCAAATGAGACAATAGGTATGAAACCCCTGCAAATTTTAAGTACTGTATAAATGCTAGCCACTATTAAATTGTAGTTCTGACATTTACTATCTGTGTAACCTTGGGCAAATGACTTGATTTCTTTGGGCCTCAGTTTCCCTATCTGTAAAATGCAGAAGTTGGCCTATCTGTAAAATGTGGAGGTTGGCCTAGATGACGTGTAAGGTCCCTTTGGGCTCTAAATCTATGATCCCATGAACCTAGTTCCTCTTATTTTACAGATGAGGAAATGGAGGCACAGAGCTATTTCCAACTTTGGGGGACTTATAATACTCTAAGCAGGAATTCCTCTAATGTTGTTCAGTCATTTTTTCAGGCATATCTGACTCTTTGTGACCTCTTCTGGGGTTTTCTTGGCAGACATACTGGAGTAGTTTGTCATTTCCTTCTCCAGCTCATTTTACAGATGAGGAAACTGAGGCAAACAGAGTTAAGTGATTTGGCCAGGGTCATATAGCCAGCAAGTATCTAAGGTCACTTTTGAACTCAGGTCTTCCTGACTCCTGGCATGCTATCCACCTGCACCGCCTAACTGCCTCTCATTATCTCCACCTCTATAGGCACCCATAGACCTAAGTGATAGACTTGTAATTGGTATTGGTATAGATGATTTGTGGCATATAATTTCATGGGCATCAATAATTTCCAGATAAGGAAATTCCCTCTACCAATGAAAATTAGCACCCCCTCTGCAAGTTATATAGTACTTAGTTACCTACGACACTGGCAAGTTAAGTGCCCATCTACTATGCCATTAGTGGCATATATTTAATACTATTAAAATTACCTTAATACAAAAGTGTCAAATACTGGCTCCCAATACTCCTGAGTTTGGCCTGAACCACATAAGACCACTTTGGGAAATATATAGAAAAATAAATATACAATAAGATACAGATAATGTTAATCTGTGGTTTTCTTAATCAATATGTACCCACAAGGAACCTTACGTGCAGTTTAGTGACCCCTCTTTCTATTGAGTTTGAAAGCAATGCCTTAATAAATCCATGATGTGGGTGCTCCCTCCATTGGTGCACATGGACACTCATACTGACCCTTTATTCTTTGTGAACTAGTGGAAAACCTCCAGCATACTGGGCAGATCCTTTGTGAAGGGTTTATGAAAGAGCATAGACAAATCACACATCTTGAATGAAATGATTTAAAAAGTACTATTTTGGGGGATAATTTTTTAAAAATTCCCAAGATATCACATGAGGATATTGGAATCACACCAGGGTACTGCAAGACGACAAAGAAAGAAAACAACATTGAACAAGTAACCTGAGACTAATCCAGACTGTTGGGCTGGTAGTAAATGGGCATTGTAGGAAAGGCCCCACCCCACCTGGTACCAAACTCAAACTCTAGGAGTTTGGCCAGAACCAAACCAACCTCAGGAATGTAATATGCCAAATAATTCACTGCCTTTGGCTGTCTAGGGTGCTTCCTGCTCTAGGTTAGTTTTTTTCCCCCATCATGTTCAGAGTACCGTCACAGGGCACAGTTTTCCTGTCTCTTGGGTCGAGGCTTCAATTGAGGCCCAATTCTCTTCATTTTCTCCACCTTTCTAAAACCAAGGAGTGTGAATAGGACTCTTTAGCCCAGTGGAGTTTAATGGCTTTGGAAATAAAGAACCTGGGTCCAAATCCCATTTCTGAGACTATCTGTATGACCAGGTTCTTTATTTGGAAAACGAGTAGGTTGGACCAGACAGTCTCTGAGGTCCCTTTCAGGTCTAAAGCTAGGATCCTAAGAACATAAGAGCTACTAAACCAAAATGGCTTTTAGAAAGGCAAGCGCCAAATGAAATACATGTCCAAGATAGTTCCTGTGTGCATTAAATCTGTGTGCTGTGGTTGTAAGCAACACCCTAAAGGGCAAATCCAAGAGAGAGAGTGAAATCTTTCCCAAGTGATTGATAACAGATAAAATGACATAGAAAAAAGATCCTATCTAATTGATCAAGTATCCTCTAAGAGGCCGGTGGAACTTGGCAAGACACTAAACCCAGAAATCCCTTTGCTTCTTGGTAGAGGATGATGTCATAAAGGAGCAGAATCTCCAGGCCGGTTTCTAAAAGACTTAGCTAAAGCTGGGAACTGAGGCTGATTGTTTTACAGATTGATGAGGGGAAAAGGCGAAGAAAGGAACAATGGAAGTGTTAGGATTTCACCCAGTTCAGACCAGAGGAAAAACCAACAAGGGAACTGTAGTGACCAGGTTGATCTGAATATCCACCAAGTCCAAATAAGCAGTTGCATGGCCACAGGTTAGTCTAAGCATACACACCAGGAGTGGCCATTATTTGATTTTTTAAAAAAGAGGCAATTCACTTTAAAGCTGGAATTAGAGGGCTAAAATCTATTTAAAGATGCCACAGGTCCAGGAAGTAGATACTCACTAGCCATGAGGGCAGAGATTTGCTGAGGTTTTTGTCAGCAGAATCCACAAGGCTTTAGTAATAAGCCTGCTCATAGTAGGTTCTTAAATAAATGTTCCCTGAGTTGAATTAGCTAAGAACCAAATTACTGCTGCAGCCAATAATAACACAGTACAATCTTCATTCCCAAAAGCTCAGAGCACATTCACCTACCTTTTCCTCTTAGAATCTTATGCAAATTTAAAGGCACTCTCATTAAAAAACATAGGTATCATATACATATAGGCAAAAATTTATACATTCACTCAGAAAACATAGCTAAATTTATTCAGCCAACGCCCTTCTCTATTCTATAGCCCATTGTTTCTACTTCTTTGTCAGTCTCTCTCTCTCTCTCTCTCTCTCTCTCTCTCTGTATCCCTCCCTCCCTCCCCCCTAACTTAATACAATGTGTGTTATCCTCTTTTTAAAATTCCTAGATAGTATCTATTCCATTACTATTATGTGTCATGCTGATGCCAGACCATTGTCCTTCATGGGGAGGATGGAACCTGTAGATTAATAGAACCTGTAGCCTCTTCCACTCCATCTGTCCCTGTTCATATCAAGTAGAGTCCACATATAAGGCCTCCAATCTCAGGCTACCCCTAATCCTGTCTCAAATACATCCAAGAGGTTCTTGCTACTCAACATGAGGATAAAAGATAGAAAGATAGATAGATGTGTGTTTATATAAAATCATATATACGCACATAAATATATATACGTACACACATATATGGTGCGGTAATATTTGAAGATCTTTAGAGTTTCCACATTCAGACCTAGGACACCACCCACCTCTCCCTATAATGGAAACTTTATATGCTCCTTTACCAGCCACGCTGTGCAAGTCTCACCATTGCATCAACATGGGGAAAGGAGAGAGCATCCAATTGATAGCCTAGAGATCAGGATTCTAGTTCTAGTTCTGTCACTGCCTCATTGTGGGACCTTTCTCTAGATCTCGGTTTCCTCTTCTCTGAAACACTATGATTAAACTAGACAATCTGGCTGGTCCCTCCCAGCTCTTAGCATTCTATGAATCTATGTTTCCAAGGGATCAGCCTCATTTTATAGATGCGGAAATAAATTGCTGTACAGGTTTCCACTTTAAACAAAACCCAAAGTGGTGGATCTGTCTTTTCTTTTTGGGAAAGCCAATATCTCACTGCCAGCCATCTCCTTCAGAGCTGTGGGCTGAGTCCTCCAAAACCCTAAGGAACCAAACTTTCTGTAGACAGGGGGAAACTTGCTGTCCTAAGAGTCCCTAGACAATAAAGAGATAGGAAAGCTAGCACACCCGCATCTGCTCTGGACAACAGCCTTATATATTCTCCCTCTGGGAAGACAGGGTGCCATCAGGGGCTGCACCCGCCCCTTTTTCTTCCTTTTCTTTTTTAAAATAGTGACAATGATGTTAAAAACAGTACCAGCCCGAGCCCAAGCCAAACTTCTTGTGTAATGTTCAGCACATGAGCAGCAAAACAAAAGGCCACTCACCGCCTGCGAGGCAGAGGGAAAATGAGGGACACGAACCGAGGGCAGAGGGCAGGCAAAGTTTTAAACCCCTAAAGGAAAAGGGAAGGCGTTTGGTATTTTCTACAGCACCCCCCGGGCCAGCAGCTCCGGGAACGGCCCACCAGCCCGACGTGTGCAGTGTTTTTTTCTTACATCTCGGTTGGGCTGGTTCCCTCACAACTGGAGAGGGCTGACCACCCACCCGTGAGAGGTGGAAGAAAAGAGAGCAATCACATTGGATCCAGAGGTGGCCAGTCCAGCTGCCAGAGGCGCGGGGAGGGGAGAGGAGGGAAGGGAAGACAGGGGGAGGGCAGGGGGCTCCCGGTGAAAGGACAATGTCGCTCGCTCGCCCGCTCGCTCACTCACATAATGCTTGTTGGGCACTCGCCGCTTCTGCACGTCCAGGACTTTCACCTCCACGATACTCCGCCGGGGCATGGCTCCCTCCGTCCGGACCGGCCCCCGGGACAAAGCACCGATTGCCCCTGGTCCACCTCCTTGGGCGGCCGTGCACGGGCGGGAGCCGGGGCTGGAGCTGGAGCTGGAGCTGGGCACGGCGCGCGGGGAAGAGCTCAGCTCGGTGCACGGACCACATGCAAGGCTCCGCCGGGCCCAGGGAAACTGGAGGCAGCCCAGGAGGCGACGCGAGTGGCTCTCAGGTTGCTGCTAGCCTGGAGAGAAGGCGCAGCAGCGGCAGCCAGCGGCCGCGGGCCCCAGCGCCTCCGCCCCCGCTGCCCCCGCGCTAGCTCTCCCCTCCCCGGCGCTGCCCAGCCCAGCCGAGCCCTCCCCGCCACCACAGTCCTCTCCAGCTCCAGCGCGCTCTCCCCTCCTCTCCCTCTCCCTGTCCCGAGGCTGCTGATGGAGGACGGCTCCAGCCCTCCCTCGCCAGCCGAGTAGCCTATCCCACCCCGGCGAGGCGGTAAGTTACGAGCTCAGAGCCAGCCCAGTTCTTAAAGGGGCCGGCTAGGCGCCTGCTGCTCCAAGACCGGGAGGAAGGAGTGGAGTTCCAGCCTCTGCAGCCGCCCCGCCCCCCATCCTGACCTGGCTGGGAGTGACTCCTCGCTCACTCGAGATCTTCCTTTACACCTAAGCACCACTGGCCCCCTCCAGTCCGCACTATCCCACCCCTTTCCCAGAACAAGCGTCTCGGCCACCTGGGCTCCCCTGTTTCTTCTTCCCCAAGGCAAGAAGAGCGCCATCCCCCTCAGCCCCCCACGATGTGCACCCCGCAGCCGTACTCTCCCTTTGTCCCCACCCGCTATCCTGGTTGCACGTGCCGCCCCTCGAGTGTGAAGCAGTTAAATGGACTTGAAAAAAGGGCGGGGGCGGGGCAGGGGGGCAAGTGGAGAAACCCAGGGCTCTTAGGCAAAATCTTCTGGAGTGAACATTGGAGGGCGGTTTTAAATAGAGCCTGGAACTGAACCTAAGGTTGCCAGACACCCCTTAATCCAAGGGTCCTTGATAGTGGGAATCCCCTCTTAAGGGTCAAATCTAGATGACAGAATTGTTTGGGTGAGTTTGGTCCTCGGACCCATTGCACCTTTCCCTCAAGCCCCTCTGCGCTCACGGGGTAGCTCAGGGTCACCCTGTCTCCCCACCTCTCATTGGGGGCCTGTTGTCCCTGGGAAGGGAAAGTCCTACTAGCCAGCCCTTCCCACCTCCCCCATTTTCCACACTTGGTAGTAAAAAAGATTTAATATCCTAAATTGAAAATGACTTACCACACAGAGGGCAATTGCGAGGCAAGTAATGGGTATGAGTAGGCTGCAGTGTATAATCAATAAGAAACTTAAAAGGAGAACTGGAGTAAGAAGTCATCTGGGAAATGTATAGTGGGAAGAGATGGGTGCGTTGGCTATTGAGGGATGACAGATGAATAGCCAGTGTGCTCCATTGGTACCCTCCTGATATCAGGAAAAAGTGAGGAAGGTCTTTAGTATATTGGGTAAATTCTCTGTGGCAGACATGTAGGAGGACTTAGACAAGGGTGGCACAGGATGGGCATGCATAGATGTGTTCTGGTTTGCAACCTTGATAGAAATGAGATCATAAGTCCGTAGGGTATCAGAATATCTACACTTGCCCCTATTTTATCCTAACACTCCAGGGTTCAGCGCTGGCATTTCAAAGGTACTGGCATTTCCAATAGCATTGTTGTAATTGTTTGTCCTTCATTCTCTAAGGGACCATGACATCAGGAAGATGATGCGATGACTTGCAAATGAATTGAATTTAAGTGAGGGAGGACAGTACAAAGTCACCAGCCTCACTTCCTCCTCCAGAGCCATCTGGGTCCAGTGGCCAGATATAGATCAGGAAGATGGGAGATGGCCCTCTCTGATAACTAAACCTAGTACTCTAAGCCTCAGTTTTTCCATCTCTAAAATGAGAGGGTTGGACTAAATGATCTCTAAAATTCCTTCTAGCTTTAGACTCCTGAAGAACTAACTCTCTGATCTCCAATCCTTGGAAACTGAGTGGTTGCTGGTGGTTAATCTGTTATGTCTTCCAGGTAATAAAATATATTTGCATCTTCTGGATACAATGCTGTGAGTGAAAGAATTGTTTAAAAGGTTCACCTTAAATACATGGCAGGTCAGAGGGGGGAAAATATAATTGGGTAAGGGAACCTTTTAGAACTCCTCATGTCTCTCTATGTATCTGTCCCCCTGTGCAGCCATTGAGTATGGATCAGAGCTCTTTTGGGATCTTGAAATTGTCCAGTATATTAAACATCCTGCTCTTTGGGCAAAGTTCATCCCTTTTACTTGTATTCTTCCTACCACCAATCAAGGCCTTGCTATTTGCTATCTTTATTTATCTATCAGGGTCGGGGAACTTCGGCCTCACATGTGACTCTCTAGGTCCTCAGGTGCATCTCTTTGACTGAATACAAACTTCACAGAACAAATTCCATTAATAAAAAGATTTGTTCTGTAAAACTTGGACTCAGTCAAAAGGCTATACCCAAGGACCTAAAAGGCCACGTGTGGCCTCAAGGCCGAAGGTTCCCCACCTCTGGTAGATGTTAGCCCCCCTAAAAGACTGCAAGCTTCATGAAAATTGGTCTTTTAAAATTGCCCCTAGTATTGCACACAATGTTTTGCACACAGTAGGTCCTTAATAGATATATCCTGAGTTGTGTTGAATTCCTTATGGGAAACCTTTCCTCATTTCCCTAGCTGTTTGTGTTCTTGCCCTTAAATTATCTCATATGAGTGTTCTATATCCCCTATAAAATGTGAGTCCCATAAGAGCAAGGCCATTTAGTCTTGGTGCTCCTGGTACCTAGCCTAATACTTGTAATACCTTACATATTTTTAGGGGGGAGGGAAGGTCTTGATATGTGATTTCATTGGCAGAGGCAGCTCCTGGCAAGAAAATTCCATCTACCCATGCACGTAGATAACTGCTCTGCAACTTATTTGAGGTGAAAGGGCTCTTAACCTGGAGTCCAGGGAAAGGTATCAGGTAGTTCATGAACTTGAATGGGAAAAAAGTTACATCTTTTTTCAGTATAACAGATTTCTTTTGAAATCTTATGTAATTTATTTTAAGCATTAAAAACATGATTCTGCAAAGGGGGATCTATAGGCTTCACCAGAATGCCCAAGGAGTCCATGACAACCAAAATGTTAAAGATCCTCTGTTTTAGAGTGTTGGTGAGTGCACCAAGAAGCTGAATGACTTGTTTAGGATCACACACAGTTTCAGAAATGGATCTTGAACCCAGGTCACCCTGACGGGAAGGTAATTCTCCACTCACTACAACATGCTGTCTCTGGATTGCTTAAGGGCTTAGGTATTAAGTGCTGAAGTTGCAAATAAAAAAGCAAAGCAGTTCCTGATCTCAGGGAGCTCACATTTTAACTGAGGGAGATGACATATAGAGGAGGTTTCAAATGAAAGTCAAATGGAAAGGCTCAGTAATCATTAGGCAAGCAGATAGATGGCAATGCATCTTCTTTTAATGTTTGAATTGAATTGAATTGGGGGCCAGCCAAACTTTTAGTCCCCAACCTTTAGCAGAAGATGCTAAAATTTGGGCATCCTCAAAGATCATGGGATGTAAAGCTGGAAAGACCTTAGAACAGTTCAGTCCCCTTATAGGTGAGGAGATAATGGTCCAGAGATTTGAGTGTTGACTTTAAGGTAATGCATATGGGAAGAAAGCTAGATTTTTGAGCCCACATCTTCTGCAGTGCTCAGGTCACTGTATCATGTTTTTGTCTTCCCAATATACTTACGTTTCCTCCTGTATCAGAATATTAGCTTTGGTGTAGGAGAAATAGAACTGCACAGAGATCTAAATTCTAATTCCTACCCCATCACTAACCAGCTATGTGATCTTCACCTTGATTAAATGGGAGCAATAGATGAGATATTGAAGGTGGTATAATAGAATGCTCAGCCTGGAATCAGGAAGACCTGAGTCCAAATCCATCCTCAGATAACTAGCTGTGTGACCCCAAGTAAGACACTTAAAAAAACCCTCATTTGCCTCAGTTTCCTCAACTGGAGGTCGTAATAGCACCTACTCCCTGGGGTTATTTTGAACATCTAGATGCTTAATAAATCCTTATTTCCTTCTTTCTAGCTTGGAAGTTCTATGGTTCTAATATATATTTAGAATACTCATTGTCTAACTGCTTATTGGCATCACCCCCATCTTAATAATATTTGTACCTCCTCTAGCTGTTCTTGAACATTTTTTCTTTCACAAATTTATTCAGTAAAAATTTTAATTCATTATATCCCATTATATAATTACTTTATCCATTCCATCTAATTTCTTCTTCTTGGGCCAGTTGCTCAGAGCTGGCATCCTAATGGTCATACCTTGTCTGACTCTTAGTCACACCCTTAGTTCTTGTCCTCACTTCTGGGGATCACAACGTCTTAGAGACTGCAATCAGCCATACTCACTCAGATTTTCTCCTGCATTCTCTCTCTCTCTCTCTCTCTCTCTCTCTCTCTCTCTCTCTCTCTTTCTCTCTCTCTCTCCCTCTCTCTCTCTCTCCTCCTCCTCCTCCTCCTCTTGCTCTCTCTTCACCCATCCCTCTTTCATTCTTCTTTCCTTTTTTTCCTTCCTTCCTTCCTTCCTTCCTTCCTTCCTTCCTTCCTTCCTTCCTTCCTTCCTTCCTTCCTTCCTTCTTTCCTATTGATCTTTTGACTTTCTTCCACTAATGCTCGGAGCATTTTCAGTGGGAAACCCTAACTATTTTTAAGTCTAGAATCTAACCCTAACAGAATTGAAACCCCTTTCCTTTCCTTAATCTTAACATGGACAAGAAAGCATCCAACTCCAAATTCTAAGGGTGACCCCAAACCTAACTGTAGAGTCTATAGCTTTTATTGGTTTCATGCTCCAAATATTTCTCTTCCTTATATCCATGGTTACTTCATTACTTCAAAAGAAAACCCAATGAGGTAAATAAAGCAGATATTCTTATCTTATTGATGAAGAAAGGCAGACACAGAGAAATTGAGTATTTTACCCAAGATGTTAACCAATGCTTTACCTTACCTATAACTAATATAAGCGCTGCTCCAAATATGAATCCTGATTCCTAGCTCTAAGCATAATCTTAAGGGAAAAGAGGCCTAGGTCCTCATTTTAAATCTCAGATTAGAAGAGAGTTGAATTAAACTCTTAATCATTCTTTCCACCCACTAGTAAACTGAATCCCAACCCTTATGCTAACTGTAAGTCTAAGTTTAACCCACAATCCTCATCCGAATCATACCCAGACCTGCCTTAACTATAATCCTTACTTCAAAACACAGGTTTGACCAAGTCACTCGCCTGGTCAAGAAGCTCTAGTGACTCCTTCTTGTTTCTAGAATAAATTACAAATTCTTCTGCCCTGTACAATCTAACTGTAACCTACCTTTCCCAATTTGTTTCACGTTATTCCTTTTCTTCATTTCAGCTAAATTTGAGCATTTACTGTTCTTCAGACATGTCTTTTCATCACCAGTGTGTAGTACAGTACCTAAGTCTTCCCAATTTCTCTTAATTATACTTATTGATTATTTCTCGTTTATCCTCTATATAGCTTGTTTGTATGGGTTTTTTTTTGCGTGTTATCTCCTCCGTTAGATTATGAGCTCCTTGGGAGCAGGGACTTCTTTTACCTTTCTTCTTATCTTTAGCATTTGGAATAGTTCCTGGTACATAGTTGGTGTTTAATAAATGTTTATTGACTGACACCTGGTAGACACTTAATAGAGCAGCTAGGTAGCTCAGTTGATAGAGTGCCAGGCCTGGTATTAGGAAGACCTGAGTTCAATCTGGCCTCAGACACTTACTAGCTGTGTGACCCTGGGCAAGTCACTTATCCCTGTTTGCCTCAGTTTCATAATATGTAAAATGAGCTAGAGAAATGTCAAACCACTCCAATATCTTTGCCAAGAAAACATCAAAAAGGGTCATGAAGAATCAGACACAACTAAAAAATTACAAAAAGCACAACAAAAGACGCTTAATACATGCTTATTGAGCAATGGTTGAATCAGTCTGTAAATGTAACCTGCCATAAGGGCTCCCTAACCCTAAAATATTTCTGAATTCTGCCTGTGGTCTAGCCCATAGGAACCCTTCCCCCCCACCCCACACACACCCCCTTTCATTTGTTCGAAGAGCAGGGAGGTAGGAGAGAAGACAAGAAAAAGCACCACTTCAGCTTATTTTATTTTGCTAAACTCCTGTTTCAAAAGTAAATTTTGCAACATAGGTATTTGTACCCTAAAAAAAATCCTCCAGAGTGCAATACTAAAGCAGCTTGATTACAGAATCCCATTTGCTGGATATGCAGATTCAATGTGGTGATGGGGAATGTGGTTGCATGGAGCTGAGATCATCCTGACTTAACCTCTGTGAAATTTTGGATTTTGCTGTTTCTGTCTGACCTCCAAACTTCCTTTCCCTCAAAGTCCCATAGCTAGGACATAGCTCTGTGGTCCTGCCCTAGGAAATAAGAGCCTATTCTTTTTTCCCTTCTGCCTTTTCAGATCCTCTGTGATGTAGAGCCAGATTCCCAGCCAATACAAATAGGCATGAGGTAGCAGAGGATGAACTAGGCGCTCTCTTTTCCCTAAGAGACTGCACTCTGATTGGTTGGCATCAACATATGCTCATAATTAGGTTGGACAACCACTGCAAATGCTGAGGAAGCACCGGGCAGAATTCTGAGAGGAAGCTCAGTAGGGTTAAGCAGAGCTGCACTGTCCTATTCAGCAGACCAGACAGATTCCCATGACCCTCCCAGGGGTGGGGAACCTGTGGCCTCGAGGCCACATGTGGCCCTCTAGATCCTCAAGTGCAACCCTTTGACTGAATACAACCTGTGAAGTGGCCTTGAGGCTTCAGATTCCCCTGCCCCAAGCCATTGAGTGGAGATTCTGGGTGCTGACCCCAGAGGGGTTAAGGAAAACACAGTAGAGAATTTCAAGAGCCTGGGGGAGCTGAGCCTTCCTTCTAACTACACCTCACCTAACATGTAGGGTTTAGAGATGGAAAGGACTTGAAGAACTTTCAGTCCAACACTCCCATATTATAGATGCAGAAACTGAATTTACATATATAGGTGTAACGAGACGCAGAAAAGCCAAAGTATGGCAAAATCAACTTTCTTGTTGTTGAGTCTTTTCAGTAATGTCTGACTCTTGATGACCCCATTTGGGATTTTCTTGGCAAAGATACTGGAATCGTTTGCCATTTCCTTCTCCAGCTCATTTTACAGATGAGGAAACTGAGGCAAATGGTAAAGTGACTTGCCCAAGGTCACACAGCTAGGAAATATCTGAAGCTGGATTCAAACTCAAGTCCTCCTGACTCCAGGGCTAGTGTACTATTCATCATGTCACCTAAATGCCCTCAAGAATCATTTACCAATGGGGCAGCTAGGTGGCGCAGTGAGTAGAGTGCTGGCCCTGGAGTCAGGAGGATCTGAGTTCAAATCCAGCCTCAGACACTTGACACACTTACTAGCTGTGTGACCTTGGGCAAGTCACTTAGCCCCAATTGCCTTGCCCTCCCCCCTGCAAAAAAAAATAGAATCAATTAGCAAATCTATGAGTCAAATAAAAAATGCTCTAAATCACTATTGATTATAGAAATGCAAATTAAAATAACTGAGGTATAACCTCACACCTATCAGAATGGATAATATGACAAAAAAAGGAAAGTAATGGATGTTAGAGGGAATGTGGGAGAACTGGGACACTAATGTATTGTTGGTGGAGTTGTGAACTGATCCAAGTATTCTGGAGAGCAATTTGGAAGTATGCCCAAAGGGCTATAAGTCTGTGCATACTCTTTGATCCAGCAATACCGCTGCTAGGTCTATATCCCAAAGGGATCCAAAAAAAAAAAACAAAGGAAAAGGACCTATTTGTACAAAAATATAACAGCTCTTTTTGTGGTGGCTAAGAATTGAAAATTGAAGGGATGTTCATCACTTGGAGAATGGCTAGACAAGCTGAGGTATATGATTGTGATGGAATATTATTGTGCTGTAAGAAATGACAAGCAGGATAATTTCAGAAAAACCTGGAAAGACCCTCATGAACTGATGCAAAGGGAACAGAAGAGGAGAATGTTGTACACAGTAACAGCAATATTGTTCAATGAAGAACTGTGAATGACTTAGCTATTCTCAGCTATACAGTGATCCAAAACAATCCCAAAGGGCTAATGATGAAGCATACTCTCCACTTCCAGAGAAAGTACTCATGTTGTCTGAATACAGACTGAAGCATTCTATTTTTCACTTTTTTTCTTTCATTCAAGTCTCCTTGTACAAAATGACTAATATGGAAATATTTTACATGATTGCATATGTATAACCTATATCCGATTGCTAACTGTCTCAGGGAGGAGGGAGGAGAGGGAAAGAAGGAAGGATAGAATTTGGAATACAAAACTTTAAAAAAACCAGATGTTAAGAATGTTTTGATATGTAATTGGGGAAAAAACCAAAATACATTAAATTTTAAAAGAATCACTTAGCAAAGTACAACCTTCTTGCTTGATGAATAAATGAACAGCATTAGAGTTGCTGCACTGTTTGTCCTTCGTTCTTAAAGAGGACCATGACATCAGGGAGGTGATGCCATGACACGCAAGTGAATTGAATTTAAGCGAGGGAGGGCCATGCAAAATCATCAGCCTCATATTCTTCTCTGGAACCATCCAGTGGCCAGAAATGGATCAGGACAACTGGGGATGGCCAAAGATTCAGTGGGGGACCTTGGCCCTTTCAAGGTAAGGTCTTTAACAGGTTTCAGTTTGACTGAGGCAGTGCCCATTCAGTGATTAATAAAAAAATGAGGCAAAGAATGGCCTTTTAAAAAAATACATATGTATGTATATATGTGTGTGTATACACACACACACACACACACACACACACAGACACACACTTATGGGAGGGAAAGACCCTCAGGGTTTCTGGCCAAAACAGAAACAATTCTTATTTATCCTGAGCCAATCAGTGTACAAACAGTGACCAAGTAAGGCTTGGTCTGAGACCAGTGTGATTTGGGGTTAAAGCTGGCCTTTAAGAGAAAAAAACAAAAACAAAAAAATTTCAGAGTCCAAGGAAAAGCAAGCCTGGGAAATTCACTTGGTGTTTACTAGATCCAGACCATAGGCACACCTTTTCTACCCCTCCTTCCCCCAGCCTTTGCCCTCAAAATGGCAAATAAATATCGGTTATTCCTATAATCACCAACACAATTTTCCTATTGTAGAGACTTGCCTGACCTTGTTTATGTCTCATTTAGATCATTTGTAGTTGAACAGGATCTAGAAATTCTAAAATTGTAGGAATTCAGATTTATACTTTAGATTTTATCTAATCCAACCCCCTAATTGTACAGATGTATAAACTGGGACCTAGAAAGGTTAATGATATAACAAAAGCCCCACAAGTAGGAAGCAAGAATGCCAGCATTTACACCCAGCTTATCTGGCTCCCGTGTTCTTTCCATTCCAACATACAGAAATGCCACTCTAGAAATATGATAAATATCCTAGTTGCAGAGAGCTATCTTGGGATATTCCTTTATATTAATCCACAGATCTCACAATTAAACAAGTATTCATTGAGAGCCCATTTTGTGCTGATCGCAGGGTTAATATCCCTGCCAAGGCTTCTTCCCAGGGAAGGGAGACCAAGCAAACTTATTGGATTGAGTCAATTAATCAACAGGTACTTACTGAACATTGGTTATATGCAAGATGCTGGGCTAGAACAGTCAGGGACACAAAGATGAATGCCACACAGTTCTGCCCTCCAGGAACTCAGAATCTAATTATGATAGCAATAGGAGCAGGATATGCTAAGTAACTAATTAACATTATATTTAGTTTCATTTTAGTAAGAACATTGACAAGCTGGAGCCCAGGGAAACCAGGATGGTGAGAGAACTGCAGACTGTATGCCAGGGGAGAATTGGTTGAAAGAACAGGAGATGTGACCCACGAGAGGAGGAAAAGGGTGAGAAGGACAGGGATTGGTGGGTGGTACCACGTGTTTGAAGGGTTCTCATGTGGAAGAGGAAGCAGACTTGACTCTGACCGACCCTAGAGGGCAGAATAAGAATGGTGTGGGAAAGCCGTAGAGAGCTAAATCTTGATGTAAAGAAAAAAAAAAATGAGTATTTTTAAAAAGTGTGATAGCCACCATTTATATGGTACTTTAGGATACTATAAGGACACATTATCTCATTTGATTGTGGCAACAATCCCATAATGTAGCTACTAGTGTTATCCCCACTTTACAGAGGAGGAAACTGAGTCTGAAAGACTTTAAGTGACTAGTACAAAGCAGGGAGAGAGAATAAGCATTTATTAAGCTTCTCCTATGTGCCAGGCACCATGAAGAGTGTCTTACAAATATCTTATTTGAGTTTCACAACCTTTTGAGGCAAGTGCTATAATTATCTCTATTTTATAGTTGAGGAAACTGAGGCAAACAGAAATTAAGTGACTTCGCTGAGATCAGATGGCTAGTAAGTGCATGAGGTTAGATTTGAATTCAAGTCTTCCCCACTGCAGGCCCGGTGCTGGATCCACTGTGCCACCTAGCTGCCTGTTGCCTGGGCTTGGGGGTGGGGTGATAGTGGATCTCCTATCCTAGAGTGATTCAAGCAGATACTGGGTGACTACTTGTTGAGTGTTGTAGAGAAGAGTCCTGCCCAGATATTGTTAGCTTCTGAGGTATCTTCCAGTTCTCAGATTCCGTGATTCTATGAATGGCATATAATAGGCACTACAGGAATTTGGTAAACTGAAAAAACGCCATAGATTGAGATAGTTCTGGAGTGTTCTGAAAAGGAGTGAGATTTGAGCTTTGAGAACTTGGAGGATGGGTAGGTTCTGATAGCTGGAGAGGAGGGAAAAGAGGAGGGGAGAGGAGGGAGGGGAGAGCAGCAGAGCCCTTACTCACAATTTTGATGCCTGGGGTAAGCAGCAGAAAACAGCCAAGGCAAGTAGCACAAATACCACCCTCAAATCAGCTGAGATGGGGGAGTGGAGAGATAGGGAGACTCTGGGACATAGACCCATGAGGGTAGAGGCCCTGGAATACTATTTCATGATGGGGAAACTGAGGCCGCTTCTGCAGAAGTTGCCATTGTACACTCTGCCCCTTCACCCTCTTCCTCTCATTGGTCGGTTCCTCCCAGAACCCTCTATTTTAAGAAAAGTGCCCAGGCCAGTTGTGTCTTCATTTCTCTCTGGGCTCCACTCTCGACTCTGGACTTTTTCAACCATGCCCTCAACAACCCCTTAACTCCCTAAGTCCTTTTTAACTCCCTCTTACGTGTTTTCTTTCCCCATTAGAATGTAAGCTCCTTGACGTCAGGGACTGTTTTTCCTTCTGCTTGTATTTGTATCACCAGCGCTTAATACAGCACTTGGCACAAAGTAACCACCTAAGAAATAAATGCTTGTTAATTTGGAAGAGGGAGCAAGGTAGGACCCGTTTGGGGAAGAATACATCTATGATACCGGAAACAAAAGCGGCCATATTGATAGCTTACTATTTTAACTAATTTTTCTTGTTAATGTAACAGGTAGACACTGGGGTCACTTTCCTGACCTCCACTTTCACTGGCAGATCATGTGCCCAGCGTGTGACTGGCTACATCTTCTTTTAGGATTCTAAGGGTAATCAAGAGCTTTCTAATGAGCTTTCTAATACTGCCACTGCATTGTATTTCTCTCCTGCACCCTCTCCTCCCCTCCTCCAAATCACATCAATCAACTCTTAGCATATCCCCAATATCATTTAAGCAATTAAATCAATTAGCTTTTACAAGGGGAAATTTGCAAAGAAGGTAGAACGAAAACCAAATTACAACAGCCTCTACAATGGCAATCCTGGGGAAGGGGAAGCCCAAACTTAAAATGGTAGTTACAAAACCTCGTCTCCCACCAAGTCACCATCTGAATGTGGCATAGCCAGTGGACAAAGTCACTGCCTTGCTTTCAGGACTTGATTTCTTAGCTTATAGGTTGATTGATTACTGGGTTGTGTCAAACAATTTGCTTTTCAGAGTTGGCTTCTTACTAGGCTCAGCTGCAGCAGATATTAGAAAACTCTGCATTGGACGCTAGCTGCGGACCTCTGGCGGCTCTTTTGACCTTTTGACACTTATGAGGTCATAACTGGGTTTGCTCTATCTTTGATACTCTTTCTTCAAAGATAAAGAAAGAAGACACAAAACAGAGACAAAAATAGAAATGGCCCCATGTATTTCCAGCCACATGGCAACAGGGTAAGGAGAGAAGGCATCGGAAGGCAGGTGGCAGTTCACAACTGTTACTTCTCCCCTGACTTGTAGTCTTATGGTATTTATTCTTATTCTTTACTCTGAAGCCACCAGGGATGTCAGAGAGAGAGAGAGAGAGAGAGAGAGAGAGAGAGAGAGAGACAGAGAGAGCGAGAGATTTTGTCTGGGCTTTTTGTATTTTCATCATTTCTGGTTCAGGAGCCAATTGAAAAGGTTTTTTGTCACCATGCAATAAGCCAAGTAGAAAACAGAGAATATCTGCACATTTTCTGAAGTGGGGAATGAAAGGGTTCCTCCATCACACATTTCTGGAAGCAGTCACTAAGTCTCCACATGAGTTGGTACTAGGTGGAATGTGTGCACATGCTGTAGAGATAGGGCTCTTATTGTCCAGTTTCCTCCATTACCTCAACTAGGTGCTAAACTCACTCGTTTCTATAATCCTGAAAGAATAGAAATGTTATCAGTACCTTCTAAATTTCAGTTCACTGGAACAAAGCCCACGTTATTCCTACTTCGGTTACAGCTGTTGTCCTGGAACAGTCTTATCAAAGGTCCAAGAACTAGAAAATCAGGTCAATATTTTATTGCATATGTATTATGCTTATTTTAAAAACTCCTTGGTTTCCTTCGCAGGGGTATTCTATCTGTTAATGCAAATCACAACTGCTCCATACCTTAAGACACTTTAAAGTATATAAAGCACCATCCCCGTGACCCTGTGAGGTAGAAATACTGAAATTTTATTATCTTTGTTTTATAGTTGAGAAAACTAAGGTTCAGGAAGGTTATATACTCCTTAAATATTAGATCCAGAATTCAAACCCAAGTTCCAATCATTCATGTCTTTATGGTATACAGGTTCAGACAGCAGGAGAACCCCTTTTGGGGAGAGGTTGCAACATGTGATTTCTTTGTATAGGGAACTCCTGGTGTGGAAACTCCATCCATTAGTTCAGATTAGCATGTCATAATCTCAGTATGTTGCAATGGATAAGATGCTGGGTTTAAGTCAAGGGACCTTGATTCAAATCCCAGCCCTGGTTTGAACCCCTGCCCTGATACTTGCTACATATGTGATCCTGGACAAGTCATTTAACTTCTCTGGCCCTCATTTTCCTTATCAATAAAATGAGGGAGTTGGGCTAGATCTATGATACCATGACAGCTGCCTGGGTGGGTTCCAATTAAGGGAATTATTTATCCTGAAAGTAAATCTTAGGTCTGGAATTCAAACCAAGGCCTCAGGAACCTATATATTTCTTCTAAGTCTCCCTGGGGGAAACAGTAGAGTTTTATTGGGAGAAATGCATGTTATATTGTAAGGATGTATTTAACAGAGGGTCTGGTCGCAAAGGGTCCTTCTAGGACATGTTGTACTCAGTAACATGTTCTGGGATGACTTGGAGATCTAGCTAAGTTCAGGACACATTGGTTGTTGTCCTTTGTTCTCGAAGAGGACCAAAATGACATCACTGTGCTTGAGTCAAGATTCAGTGTGTCTGACTGTGGCTGATTAGGCCAATATGAGCTTGGAATGCTCTATCACAGTGCATGTGAACATTAGGGGTGGATACTCCAAACTTATCATCCTGCATTTCCTTTGAGCTGTTTCAATTCTGCTTTGCCCATGGAGCACAGTACCTTCTCCAATGTGGGCCTGATTACCAAACAGAAGGTCTGTAGAGCTGTGGTGCTGACCTCATTGTTGTATGCCTATGAAACCTGGACAGTCTACCAGTGCCATGCCAGGAAACTGAATCGCTTCCATTTGAATTGTCTTAGGAAGATTCCAAAGATCATCCGGCAGGATAAGGTAGCAGACACTAAGGTCCTTACTCGAACTAAAATGCCAAGCATTCAAACTCTGCTTCAGAGAGCGAAACTCCTATGGGCTGGCCACATTGTTCGAATGCAAAATGCATGCTTGCCAAAAAGACTATTTTATGGAGAACTGACACAGGACAAGTGTTCACATGGTGGTCAGAAGAAGCGATAAAAGGACACTCTCAAGGTCTCTC
This sequence comes from Trichosurus vulpecula, assembly GCF_011100635.1. Lineage (NCBI taxonomy): Eukaryota > Metazoa > Chordata > Mammalia > Diprotodontia > Phalangeridae > Trichosurus > Trichosurus vulpecula. The sequence continues at coordinate 86,165,120 of NC_050575.1, forward strand.
TCAAGAACTTTGGAATTGGTTGTGTGACATGGGAGACATTGGCACAGGACCACTCAGGACGCATTAGCTAAGCTACACTTAAAACATTGTGGTTGTCAGCACCTGACATTTTATGTAGCCACACTCTGTTTGATTTTTAAAATGAGACTCAAGGCTCTCTCTTCTTCTAGGCCACCAGCATCAATCAACCTTCATTCAAAAAGGAGCATTGTTTGCTATTTCTTTGAATTAATCACAATTCAGTATAATCCATAAATCATGGCATTTATATACAGAAGCAAACATACACAGATTTAGATCTGGAAGAGACTTTAGGGGATGTCTAGTCCCATCAGTCACCTTCATTTTACAGATAAGGAAACTGAGGCCCGTGGAGGCTAAATGACTTGTAATTTTCACTTCAGTTACAATCACAAGGATGATCCATTTGCTGAATATCACTTACTCAGGTTACAGAGCAGATCTGGTCTGCCTGGTGGTTGAAGAAATTGGAGGTGACTAGTTTAAAAGAGTGGAGACTTGATAGGAACAGGAATACCGTCTTATAATATTTGAAGGACTTTAGACTTGGAAACATCAGGCTTATTCTTCTTAGATCTGGGGGTAAATTTAGAGATAATGGGGAGAAGTTGCAAAGAGATTTTGAATTAAGGGAAAATTTTGTATAACAATTAAACTTGTTCAAGAGTGGAATGGGTTACTTCAGGAAGCAGTAAATTCCAAGTTTCCATGAATATCTAAAAGAAATTAAGCAAGATATATAAAAATGAAATGAAAGTTCTGAGGGAAAGAATTAGAAGGAAAATAAGTAGAAAGGGAGAGTGGTAAATCTTACTCAAGTAGTATACTCACTGAAAATTAGACAAAAAAGAAATCAATGACTCCAAGATATAGCAAGAAGAGAAATAGAAAGATTGAAAAACAGAAGCAAATGTAAGATATCTGATATTTAAAAACAAAAGATATGGAAAACAAGTCAAGGAAAGATAATTCAAGAATCATTGGATTCTGAAAACCATAATTTTTAAAAAGCCTGGACATTATATTTAAAGAAATTATAAATGAAAACTGCCCAGATCTATGAGTACTAAAGGACAAAGTGAAGATAGATTCCACCTGTCTCCTCTTAAAAGAAGGTCCAAAATGAAAAATCCCAAGAATGTTATAGCCAAAATCCAGAGCTCCCGGGTTCAGATAGACAGATCAACCACCTAGAAAGAAGCAATTCAATTACCTAGGGATCACATTCAGGATCACATAAGACCTGGCATCTTCTTCTATAAGAGATGGGAGATCTTGGAACCCAACATTCTAAAAGGCAATAGTATAAGCTTATAGCTAAAAATAACTTATTCTGCAAAGTTGAATGTAATTCTGCAAGAGGAATGGACTTTTAAATGAAATAGAGGACTTTCAAGTATTTCTGATGAAAAGAGCAGAACTGAGGAGGAACTTAGAAATATTAACATAAGAGTTCAGAAAGAGCTAGGAAGCTAAATTTATTTGAATAATTGGAAAGTGTTGTATGATGACATAGCATTAACAGTCTAATAAGAGGAGAAGAAACAAGTGTCCTTTCAGAACCTTCATGTCTGCAAAAGGTGTAGAGAGAATTTAAAAAAGAAAAAAAAGAAAAATAACAGAGGATCTGGGGATGTATTGGTTCTGTCCTGAGGTTTTGAAAAAGGGAAAGAGTAAGGAGAAAGGAATACATTAATGTAGAAAGGTGGAAGACAGGAGTGGAATTAGCTATTTCTTATAATAGTGGTACATGAGAAGAATATACAAATACAGAGAAAGGGGTGGGGGGAACAGGTGTCAGATGAACCTCACTTATTTCAAATGGACAAAAAGAAGTTAGACACATACAAACAGTTTGGTGTAGAGCTATATTAAATTCAACAGGGAAACAAGAAAGGATGAGGGGTAAGGATTAGGAGGAAGGATAATATTGGAGAGGATATAGCCACAAAGAAATAAACTTTAAAAGAACCAAGGAGTACCTTAGATTGCTTCTTAGACAATTGGGAAATGGCTGAACAAATTGTGACAAGTAAAACTAATGGAATTTTATTGTGCTGCAAGAAATTACTAAAGAGATAATGTCAGAGAATTCTGAGTAGTATGAAATGATGCAGAATGAAGTAAGCAGAATGAGGAAAAGCAATTTATACAAGGACAACAACACAATAAAGAAAAGCAACCTTGAACACCATAAGAACTCTGATCAATGCAGTGACCAACCATGCTTCCAGAGGACCTGTGATGAAGCATGTTGGCCACCTCCTGACAGAGAGGTGATGGACACCAGCTGCAGAAAGAAAAACACATTTTTTGGACATGACCACTATGTGAATTCTACTTGCTCACTATATCTTTAACAAGGGTGTTTTTTTTCCCTGTTGATGGAAGGATATTGGTGGGGGAAGAGGGATTAGCATTAGTAATGACAAAGAACGCTATTGAAACATCTTTTTTTTTGGTAATGTATAGAGGAAAACCAGGAAATTCAAAAGGAAGCACAGACAAGCAGGACAATTCTGAAGTAATTTGAGGAATTTAGTGTGTGTGTATGTATAGTATATATAATATATAAAAATGTACACTATATATTAAAATATATATATAATATATGTATACATGCATCTATCCATATTTGTCTACATACAAACAGTATGAAATGTAGATTTAGTTTTATATACCAACTTCTTTTTGTGTCTTGCTATGTAAAAAAAGTACATAATAGAAAATAATTTCAAGGGTGAGATGGAGTCATCAGTAAAGGTCTAGTGTAGGTGGTGGCCCCTGAAGTTAGCAAGGGTTTCTGTAAGACAGAAGTGAGGAGGGAGTGCATTTCAGATATAGGGGACAACGTACAAAGGAAAAAAGGCAGGTTGTAGAATGTTGTCTATGGGAAATAGACAACTCAGTTGCTTAGTTGATTTCAAAGATGGTGGGAGAGCCCTGTTCCCTGCCAAATCCTTCCCTTCTTGCTTGCAGAAGTCAGAAGAATTCTACATGACTGTCACTGATATATTGATACAGTCCAGGGGTAAGGATCCTGAGCACAACAGAAAACTTTCATGAAAAGAAACAGAAAATAAGAATTTTACATTAATATTTAAAAGAATTTTACATTAATATTGAATTAATAATGGGGAGATACTAAGACAATATGTGGAATTATATTAAAGAAGCCTGTAGAGGTACAAAGGACATCGTATATTACATTATTTTCCCCTAAAGAACTAAGTAAAAACCCTGCTTTATATGTCAGTCATACATAAGAAGTACTCACTCTAGTTCAATCAATTATAGGATCATGGATTTTGGACTGGAAAGCCATCAATTTCAATCCCTTCATTTTACAGATGAGGAAATGGGAGGAGGAAAGGAAAGAAGGAAGGAAGGGGAAGGAAGGAAGGGGAAGGAAGGAAGGGAGGGAGGGAGGGAGGAAGGAAGGAAGGAAGAAAGGAAGGAAGGGAGAAAGAAAGGAAAGAAAGAAGGAACCCAAGAAAGAAGGATCGAGGGAGAAGGAAGAGAAGATAGAAGAAAGGAAGGAAGGAAACACTATGTGCCACTGTGCTACCTCATTGGATTAACGGAGGATAAAGAAGGTTAAACGACTGAAGACTTACATAGAAAGTGTCTGAGGCAGGACTTAAATTCTAGTCTTTCTGACTCCAAGCCAAGAACTCTCTCCGCTATGTCAGTTATTCCCCTCAAGCAATTAAACATAAACCAACATTTACCAAATACCCATTATGTGCAAAGGGTCAGCTAGGTAGTGCAGTGGATAAAATAGGACAGTCCTGATCCTTGAGGAGTTTGCATTCTACCAGGAGAATACATGTTCACAGGTCCGTACATAGAGGATATCTATGAAATAAACACAAAGTAATTTGGAGTAGGTAGTACCAATGACCAGGGTATCAGGAAAGACCTTTTTTTTTGAGGGTGGGGGCTATTCTCTTTCTTTCTCTTCCTTCCTTCCTCTTTTTCCTTTCTTTCTTTCTTTCTTTCTTTCTTTCTTTCTTTCTTTCTTTCTTTCTTTCTTTCTTTCTTTCTTTCTTTCTTTCTTTCTCTTTCTTTCTTTCTTTCTTTCTCTTTCTTTCTGTCTCTGTTTCTCTTTCTTTCTCTTCCTTCCTTCCTCTTTTTCCTCCTTTCTTTTTCTTTCTTTCTTTCTCTCTTTCTTTTTTTTGTTTCTTTCTTTCCTTCCTTTCTTCCCCCTCTCTTTCTTTCTTTCTTTCTTTCTCTTTCTTTCTGTCTCTTTCTTTTTCTTTCTTTCTTTCTCTTTCTTTCTTTCTCTTTCTTTCTTTCTTTCTTTCTCTTTCTTTCTTTCTTTCTCTTTCTTTCTTTCTGTCTGTCTCTGTTTCTCTTTCTTTCTCTTCCTTCCTTCCTCTTTTTCCTCCTTTCTCTTTCTTTCTTTCTCTTTCTTTCTTTCTTTCTTTCTTTCTTTCTTTTTTCCCTTTCTTTGTATTAGTTAATTTATTTATTTTTAGTTTTCATCATTCACTTCCATAAGTTTTAAATTTTCTCCTTCTCCCTTTCCCCTCTTTCCCCAAGGCAGACTGCAATCTGACATAGGCTCTACATATATATCGGGAAAGACCTCTTGAAGCAGGTAGCACTTCTGCTGACCTTTGAAGGGAATTGGTTGTTCCAGCTGGTGGCAGCAGGAGAGAGTTCTAGGCATGGGGCACATGGGCACAGTTTTATACTGTGCAAATTCATAGATGGGAGATGGAATGTCACATATGAAGAACAACAAATAGGTCTATTAGGCTGAAATGTAGAGGAAATGAAAGGAAAGACTCATAAGCTTGTATTGTTAACTACTACTCCACTCTCCTGGGAGGTTGATACTCAAAACATCAAAATGTAGAATGTTTTGTGAGACTGCAGGATAAGCATTTCACCTTCTCCTCTGCCTTGTACTGTCTAAACAGTTCCCTAAAGACAAATGTCTTCTGGCAAGCCAAGGCAGCGGTGGTAATACTCCCATTAATCATTGTCTTCTCTAAAATGTGTTGTAGAAGCTCAAGAGGCATCTCCTGTATTGTAGATGGCACCAGAGGAAGACCCCTCAGCTCCCGACCTCTCAGACTCATGAGGTCACCTCAAAGGTTGGAAATTCTCTTCTCAGGATCACTGAGTCACTTGTGCTCTGGGAAAGGAATACAAAGTGGAAGAAGCAGCCAGAGGCTCAGGATCAAGCTCCCTTAGCACATCTTTTCTTCTGGCTGCTGCTGAGAGCAACCAATGGCCATCTCCATTCCTCATAGGAAATCCTGGTCTGAGGAACTTGCCATACATCCTGGTGAATGGAAGGAGATCGAGACAGAGACAGAGAGGGAAACAGAGACAGACAGACAGAAAAATAGACAGAGACAGAGAGATGGGGACAGAGAAGACAGAAAGAGAGAGACAGAAAGACAGACACAAAGAGAGACAGACACAGAGCAAGAGAGAAAGAAAGAAAAGGGGAGAGTAGAGGAAGGGGAGAGGGAAAGGGAAGAGAGAGAGAGGGAGAGGGAGAGGAAGAGAGCGAGACAAAGTTACTCCTTTTAAAGTCTCCTGAGTGAGTAGCTCTTCCTGGTTGAGTGGTCAGTCCTCATTGCAGAGGTGGAGGTGGGGTTTACCAAAGGACCACTCAGAATTTACTGAGTCATCACAAAGCACCAAGTCCTTCAGTGCTGAGCCCAAGACCCTGAAAGTGGCCTGGGTGCAAGATCAGCATTTCATGGTAAATTTTCAGCCGGAACACATACATCACAGGAAGTAGTCAATTCTCAGGCCTATCATGATGAATAATCCATTGGAGAGAAGCTATTAAATAAAGAAAGGAGTTTGAATTTTCTCCTAAGGCCAATGAGAGCCCCTGAAACTTCTTGGGTAGAGGATTGATTGACAGGGTCAGACTTCCACTTTACCAAGAGCAGTTTGGTAATTGTATGGAGGAGGGATTGGAGATCACTTTAACCTGGCATTCATGGCTTTCCAAAGCTTTACTACAATTTACCTTGAGTTTTATTTCTTTGCTTTAAGATTTTGATTGATAATTGCTTTATTTCTTTATTTGCAATTTAATATCAGTAATCGTGCCTTACCTAACATGAATAAAGCTTTAGAGAAGAGATTTTGACAAAATAATTAAGCATATAAAGTGGAGTTGGCGAAGGGCAGGAGAACAGACCAAGGTTCAGAACCTGGGAAAGAAGGGACTCCTGAACTTCATCTACATGACAATTTTGCCCATGATTGACCTTTTTCTGCCATGAGTGCAGAGATCTTGGGCAGGTCATTTCATATCTGGGCATCAGTTTCTTCATCAGTAAAATGAGAGAATTGTACTAGATAATTTCTGAGTTCCTTTTCAGCTCCAACATGAGGCAGTAGCAGAATAGGCATCAGTATTGGAGCTGTCTTATAGATAGGAAGAGACAGAGGGTTAGAAGGGAGAGGGAAGCCTGGGGAGGCAGGAGCTGAGATACTGACAGAGTTGGGAATTAAGCCATGATTAACAGCTCCTCTGTCTAATAAAGTGCCTCATTGTTGAGCTAATCCCTCATCTGAAGGAAAAATGGATTAATGAGAAAATAGAGAGCTTAAAAAATGGATGGATGAAATGTAAACATAGATAACTGGCAGGAGAAAAGACAGCTGAATAAGCATTTGGAATTTTAAGAAATGAGGAGATTGTGTTTAATGATCTCTAAAGTCTCTTAACAACCTCAGCATTCAGTGACTTTGACTCTGTGACAAAAGAGAAACCAAGTATAAATGATATCAGAAAAGAAATAGATATAAATGCATATAACATATAATGTTACATTATAATGCATGACAAATATATCACACGCACACACGAGTACATATTCATATATAGTTCATGTCTCTTATATAAGTATACGTATGTGTGTATATGTATGTGTATATGTGTATATGTGTACAGGTTTGTATATATCCATATATTTACACACACACAATTTCTGAAAACAAATGAAGGTTAAAGAAAAGGAAAAGTTCAGAGACTGACTTGTAGTTAAAATGTATTTAGGAGGGAGTAAGTTAAGGAAGCAGTTAGAATAATGCAAAAGAACTAGGTAAAAGAATTGAAAAATGTCTGGTAGCAAGTAGAAGGACAAAAGAAATTTCAGAAAGAAAGAATCTCAGAAAAAGGGTTTTAAGCCTCTGCTCCTAATCAAGGATGAAGAAAGATGATTGTAAGACAGGCTGGTTGCTGGCTACATATACACAATAAAGGCAGGAATGAGGTTAGGTGGGAGGAAGACAAAGACCTGGCTTCCTGGGCTAAGCTTGGTTCTATGCCTTTATCTCTACCGTTTATTTATATGGGAGACCAAAACATTCTGGGTTCCGCTCTAATACTATGGAAGGGCCATATAGCCTGTCATATCCTGGGTGCTATGTTTGCCTCTCAGGGTGTCAGAGGTAACCCTGAGTTTTGGGGGAGTGGTCTCTATTCTTATCATCTTGGATCCCCACCAATTGTGTTCCTCTCATTGCATTGTTGGTAAATTGTTTAACAACTGGTTCTCTGAAAAAAAAATATGCACAGCAGACTTTTAAATTTAATCTGCAATTAAGGAAGGTTGGTGGCACAGTGGATAGAGTACTGGGCCTGAATTCAGGAAGGCCTGAGTTCACATCTAGCCTCAGACACTTACTAGCTCTGTGTGACCTTGGGCAAGTCACGTAACCTCTATTTGCTTTATTTTCCTCAACTCTAAAATTAGGATAATAAGAGCACCTACTTCTCAAGGTTGTTGTGAGTAGGCACTACATTAATGCTTATTCCCCCTTACATACCTAAAGTCTAGACAATAAAAAATATGTCAGATCCTAATTTATAGCATTTGCTGATTTCCAAGGTATAAAATGGTCACAACAAAAATTTAACAACTGACTCTAGAGTCTGTTCAAGCTGACACCAGCACATTCCCGCTCCATTAAGTGTCAGTGACTTGCACGCCAGTTCTATCTGACCACTTAACATTGTGTAGTTTTCACAAAGGGAAATATACTTCAAATATATGAGAGAATAAATGTACAAACATTTTCCCCAGTACCTCCTAGGCATACTCTTCTCTCTGTACCACCTTGGACTCTGAAGGGAGTAGATACATAATTTAGCTCAGTTTACGCGTGGTATTAATCCCATCAGATTCATGTCCAGATGTGGCAAGACTGCCAGATGAGTCTTTGTCTCAACTGCCACTCTCTAAGGTCCCACAAATCATCCTTGGGAGCATCAGTGCTTCACTAGCTGCCAAAGTCAGCTTGGAATGCGAGGACCCTGAAGTGCCTTCTGGACTTGTAATTCCCATGCTAGGATGCCGAAGCACACTACTGACATACACACATACAAGATAAGAGACTCCACTTCCTTCACCTAGAATGGAAAAGAATAAATGGAGTGGCTAAGGACTGAGGCCCTTCCTTTCACAGGGCCACATGACCGCAGAAGGGAGATGACTCCAAGGCCTCTCTCCTTCCAATATTCTCTCTTACCAGACGCTGTAAAGCAAAGGAGCCGCGGATATTTGCTAAGAGCTTGGAGGCCAAGAGACTAGGCCAAAGCTGACTCAGGGCTTTTGGAATAAATCCCTAGCTCTGGCTATGCATCCAGTTCAAAAAGGCTCTTTCTAATAATCATATGGTCAACAGGCTGGAAACAGTTATGGAATGTCTACACATGCTCCATAGTTTCTCCAAGACACCTTCGCATCATTGCAATTCTTTTGGAAGTAGGCTTCTCGTCCTGTCCACATCATGTCAGAGCAGATCCCTATTACATTATTTAATTAGATTTTATATATACATATGCATATATTACATGTATATGTATATATACATATATATGTATGTGTATGTGTGTGTGTATATATATACATACATATATATATACACAGAGAGAGAGAGAGAGAGAGAGAGTTAGTTTTGTCTCTCCAGCTAGATTGTCAATTTCTTTTGATTGTCAGTTTCATTGTTTTCACTTCTGTATATCTAGGACCAAATATACAATAGGCGAATGCTTTTGATAGATACTTCATAAAGAATCTGTGATTTCATTTAATGTGGGCACTCTTCTGCTTGATGAAGCTCACAGTCCATCCATACTTGCCCATCCTGTGTGGCTCCTGCTCATATCCTCCTGGGAATCTTCCAAAAGGTTTCTGCCCCAAGCTCTGGAGGCCTTCCCCTGATCAAGAAGTCTTGACTTTCTGTAGGTAGATATCAAAGGATGATATGGGTTTTCTTTTTGCTATCCCTTATTCTTTCTTTTTTTTAATAAACTGATTTTTTTATTTAATAAATTTATAAAAGGTGAAGAAATGTTTGTGTTTAACAGTATTTGCAATCATTATGTCAAATTTAAATTCACAAAAGGTATAAAACTGTTTAGTGTTAACACAGGATACCTTATTCTTTCTGTGTGGCTTCTCCTGTGCATTTCTTCAATCTAATTCTATCTATCTAATTCTTCAATCTAATATGCTATAGACTACTCATGCCCACTACATAGCTTTCCACCGATCTCTGGGTGACCTGTAAATTTCATTCTTTAGCAGCTGTGAGATGCCACAGTGGATAGAGTACTCGACCTGAATTCAGAAGGCCTGAATTTAAAGTTTGCCTCAGATACTTACTAGCTTTGTTGCTGTTGTTCAGTTGTGTCTTACTCTGTGTGACCCCATTTGGGGTTTTATTGTCAAGGATATTGGAGTGGTTTGCCTTTTCCTTCTCTAGATCATTTTACAGTTGAGGAAACTGAGGCAACAGGGCTAAGTGACTTGCCCAGGGTCCCACAGCTAGTAAGTTCCTGAGGCCGGATTTGAAGTCAGGAAGATGAGTGTTCCTGACTCTATATTCAATACTCTATCTACTGTGCCATCTAGCTGCCGATAGCATTGAGAGAAGGGCCGGAAAAAAGGACAAAGGAAAAAGAGGAAGAAAGTAGAACATAGAAAAGAGATAGAATAAATAAAACAAGCAGTCATAAAAGTGAGGAAGTGAACGAAAAGTAGAAAATGGTTGGCAAAGAAGTAGAATAAACAACGAATGTTTTTTTGTTCAACAAACATTTATTTGGAACTTCTATGTGCTAGGTACCAAGGGTAAGGTTAAAATGTTCTAGGCCTTTTTATTTTAAAAATATTTACAGTCTAGTTGATGACATGGCAGCAGCTCAAATGACTGCACTCAGTTTCATAGCAGAGGTATGGAAGACTGTAGGTAGGTATGCGGAGTGATCACATGCTCTAAGAGGCCTGGGAAACAGAAAGAGCAGTCAACATTTTTAGATGAAAAGTCCTAACACGATAAGAAAATACATAATTAGTTTCTTTAGATATTAATCAGCCTCCACTTAAATTCAGGATGGTGGCCAGATGAGGGCAGTCTATGCATTTCAATTTCCAATATCAAGTCGCATTTGAGTTGTTTCTTTCCAGCCTTGTGATGCTGCAATCTACCACTAGAGGGCATCATCATTCATTAATCAACTTGAAACAATGATTTTTTTTTTTCTCTAGGACTGAGTATGCTTAGAGATGGCTGTTTCTTCTCCTACAAAGACTGGGGCTTGAACTAGATAATACCTAAGGCTCTTCCAGCATTCTGTGATTTAAGAGCTTACCATGCAAGTCCTTTGCAGAGATCATTACATTCTAGAAAGAATGAGACCCCCATCTCCATTCAGGATCATAGGGAACCACCTACGTTATTTACTACCTGAGGGAATTTGGGCAAGTTGCTCAAACTTCTTGAGCCTCAAGTTCTTCATCTGTGAAACGGGAAGGTAGGTGGCACAGTGAATGTAGAGCCAGGCCTGCAGTCAGGAAGACTCATCTTCCTGAGTTCAAATCCAGCCTCAGACATTTACTAGCTGTGTGACCCTGGGCAAGTCACTTAACCCTGTTTGCTTCAGTTCCTCATCTGTAAAATGAACTGGAAAAGGAAATGGTAAACCACTCCAGTGCCAAGAAAACCCCAAATAGGATTACAAAGAGTTGGACAGGACTGAATAACAACATAACACTCAGAGGGTTGGCCTAGAATCAGAGATGCGGAACCTGCGGCTTCAAGGCCACATGTGGCCTTCTAGGTCCTTGGATGCAACCTTTTGACTGAGTCCAAGTTTTATAGAACAAATCCTTTTATTAAGGGGATTTGTTCTGTGAAGTTTGGATTCAGTTAAAGGACTGCACTTGAGGACATAGAGAACTACATGTGGCCTTGAGGCCATAGGCTCCCCATGGTGAAGCGGATACAGAGTTGGGCCTGGAGTTTGGAAGACTCATCTTTCTGAGTTCAAATCTGGCCTCAGATACTTACTAACCATATCACCCTGGGCAAATCACTTAACCCTGTTTGTTTCCTCATCTGTCCAATGAGCTGGAGAAGGAAATGGCAAACTACCCCAGTATATTTGCCAAGAAAACCCCAAACAAGGTCCCAACAATGAAACTGAAGTGACTGAATAACATGAAAATGCCCTCAAGATCCTCCACTGTCCTCATGGACTCCTTGCTGTTCAATAAGTTTCTTCCTAAAATATGGTACTGAGAACTGATCCCTGCCATCCAAGAAGTTCCTGACTCCCTGGGGAGATGACTAACAGCATGTGAAATAATTATAGGAAAATAAGCATATATTAGGAAATGCTGATTACAAGTGCAACAGAAGAAATCTTGTATTACTTTCATTTCCAGTTATACTCCCACCACCAAAATGAACCCTCCCTGGTAACAAAGAAAAATACAGACACAAAATTTCCAACACGAAGATTTTGTCCGATAATGTATGTAACATTCCATAGTTGGCCACACTTCTACCAAAAAGAGGGAGATACATTTCTTCATCTGGGCTCTGGGACTAAGATTTGTTATTATGTTTTCTCAGAACTCAACTCTCTATTAGACATTTTTTCATTTATATTATTGAGGTCATCATGTCTATTGATTTTCTCTTTCTGTTCTCTTCACTCTGCATCAGTTCATAAAAGTCTTTGAGAGGGATGTTTTCCAAAGAAGTGGTTCAAAGGATTCCTTCAGCTTTTCTTATCACCACATCTCTTGATTCTTAGGTCATATGTATGTGCTTGCAGCTATTGACGGCAATGTTTTAATTGGAAACCCTTTTTTGGCATCAGGTTGGGTAAAATTTTTGGATGAATCTTAGCTCTTTTCTTTTGCTTGTTAAATTGTGATTCACCCTCTCCTATTTCTTTAGCCTGAGTTCATTTCTGTCTCAGGGAAATTTTCAGGGAGATGAGGAAGGGGAGATATTTTGAGTTACTTAAGGAAGCCTTGAAATCTCTTTACCTTTAAGACAAGATAGAGCACAGAGCAGCCTCACCAGAGACTTGAAGTCACCGTGACATTATTTGTTCACTTATTCATTCATGTATTCACTCATGTATTCATTGACTCATTCAATTAATAATTATTGAGAATCCCTTAGTACAGTAACAACTCTCACATCACTACAGAAAGGCCCCCACTTTTAAACAGAGTGGAAGTCAGTAGTTCAGAACTCAATATTTTTCCATACAGACATTATTAGATAGATAAAACATTTATTAAGTGCTTACTATATACCAAGTGCTGTGCCAAATGCTCAAGATACAAATATAAGTAAGAGAATTCCTGCCATCAAGGATCTTACATACTAATGCAGGAAGACAACATATTGAGGGGAATTCATAAAGTGGGTGGGAGAGGGGCAATACATACAGGGCGATGTGACTGAAAATGTCCAGAAAGTGCAGTGGAGGCTTAGAACTAAGCAAGATAAAGCTCCAGCTATCTTATCAAAGCTCAGTGCACCTTGTTCTTGGATGGAGAGGGAGCAGAGATGCTGAACAGAATGTCTGAAGAGGTCTATATAAAAGGATCTGTTTTTAGGTCAGGCAGAGAAGTAGATAACTAATAAAGCTAATGTGTTGATAATATAAGAATTTATATTACACTTTTGGTTTCCAAAATGATATACATGTTATCAGACTTGATCCTCACAATAACTCTGTAAAGTAGGTGCTATTATATTCCCATTTTATGGGTGAGGAAACTGAGTCAGATTAAGTTCCATGCCCAGGTGATAAGTGTCTGCGGTTTATCCTGAATCCAATGCTTTTACTCACTGTACTACCCAAATGGAGACTCAGATTAGGGCAAGGTAGGCACCAGCCTAGGCTACAACATACAGAGGTGGTGAGGGGGTACATTGAGGCATGCCGCTCAATATTTTTTTTTAATTTTTAATGCCAGAACTTTCTCTCTGTGGCATAACAATTTTGTTTAGTGATGATTCAGATGGAGTTCTCTTGTAGTGATTTGGAGGTCACTGTGAAGCCTCAGTCAACAACATATAATTTCTTATGATTTTTATAAAGATGGAATGGTTTAAAGGTACAAGTTGGAAGACTGTGTCTTTATATCAGACACTGAGGGGGACCAGCCTTGGGTTCATCCCGGGAAGGTTGGCAGTCAGGTCATGAACTATGTCACCCCACCTCCCACTCAAAAATAGTCGTTGTGGCATTGTGGAAAGAGTCCTTCTGACTTTGGAGTCAAGATTTGGGTTTGAATCCTGGCTGGCCTTGCTGCCTACAACCTATGGGACTTTGGACAACCCACTTACCATCTCTGGGCACCAGTTTCCACATCTGCAAAATAGGGGGTGGCCTTGGTTATCTCTAAGGCCCCTTCAAGTTCTAGATCTATTGGATCCTGGGATCCCTGTCCTCAAGGAGTTTACATTTCATGGAAGGAAAATGTACACACAAAGTAAATAAAAAATATGTGCTAAACAGGCATGCTAACATTTGGGGGGATAAGGAGAGGGCTCACTTAGGAGGTGGCATTTGAACCTAGCCCTGAGTTGAACAGGGGATTCCAAGAGGCCAAGGAAAGGAGGGAGAGTCTTCCAGGCATGGGGAGTCAGCCTGTACAAAGCACAGAGGTGGGAAATGGGATATCATGTATGTGCGGCAAGTAGACAAGTTGGGCTTGAAAGTGGAGTACATGATGGAAAGTAATATGAAACAAGTCTAGAAAGAAAGGACGGAAACATGCATTTATTAATCCCCTACTCTGTGCCCGGCACTGTATTAAGTACTTCAGAAATATCATCTTACTTGATTCTCACAATAACCCTGAAAGGCAGGTGCTATTATTATCCCCACTTTATAATTGAGGAAACTGAAGTGGACAGAGGTTAAGTGACTTGCCCAGGGTCACACAGCTAGTAAGTGTCAGAGGTCAGATTGAAACTCAGGTCTTTCTGATTCTAGACCCAATTCTCTAGCCACTGAACCATCTACCTGTCTCTTGGTCTTCCTAATTCCAACCCCTGTGATCTTACCCCCTGCTCCATTCTAGAGGTTGCACCCAGGTTGTGAAGGGATTTAAATGTTAGACAAGGAATTTTATATTTTATCCCAGAGGTGATAGAGTGACAATGAAGCTTGTTAAGCAGGGGTGTGACATAGGCAGACCTGTGTTTTAGGAATATCACTTTGCCAATTGTGTGGAGGATGGATTGGATCAGGGAGAGACGAGACCAGAAGAACAAATAGGAGGCTATTGAAATAGTCCAAGCAAAAAGTGATGAAGGTCTGAACTAGGGTGAGGACCATGTGAGTGGAGAGAAGAGGATAGATGTGAGAAATGTGGTGGAGGTAGAAGTGACAAGACTTGGCAATTGATTGGATATGGAGTATGAGAAAAAGGAGAGAGCTGGGGATGACACTGGTAACTGGAATGGTGGTGTCCTTGACAGAATTAGGGAAGCTTGGAAGAAGAGTGGATTTTGTGGAGAAAGGTGAGTTCTGCTTTGGACATGTTGAGTTTGAGATGGCTATGGGGTATCCACTTGGAAATATCCAATGGGCAGTTGGTAATGTGGACCTGGTACTCAAGAGAAAGACTAGCTATACAGTTCAGAGAGCCATCTACCTAGAGACCATTAAGATACATGGGAGCTGGTAAAAAGAGAGGATATGTAGAAAGAAGATAGCCTTTCCCAGAAAGAAGATTTGTAGGGGGAAGAAAATCTATGATTTCTTTTATGTGTATATTTCTTCCACTTTTGAAGATTATCATCCCTTGATGCTTTAATAGATGACTCTCATGAGTTACTATGGTCCCAAACATTCATCACCTGCTGACTTACTCACTGATGATGAGCCCCTCAAAATTTAGCTAGATTCGGTCTTGGATAATAGACATCCAGTCTGTTTCCATGCCCATACTCAAAGCCTTTCCATCTTGGTAGGACGTGTAGGTCCTGTAGGTAGGTAAAACCTATATTTTTATGCCAGAACTTATATATGTTAAAGAAGCCAGGGTCACCTCCACATCATGATGAGGCATTAGAGGAAGTCTTTGGTGGCAGATACACTGAAAGTGCCCTTAGCACATGCTGTTGCACACTTACTTTGGTACCTATCTTATCCCCTTACTCCCTTTTTCATCTTTCCATTTCCCCCAAGATCGTGCACAGTGCCTTGTACACAGTATAGGTTTGTTGAATTGAATTCATGTTAAATACTTCTTCTAGGGCTATGCCTTAGCAAGGCAGGTTCCTGGATCCTCAGTCAGAACTCTGAAAGGTTTCTTGCAGAAATAATGTTACATGTAATAGTTAGGATCTATAGTATTAATAGCCAGAACTAAGGCAAGAAATTTGTGTTCGCTAAGCAAGATTTCAGTCGTCCCTACCCCTAAGTATGTATGAACATTGTTTTCCTTTTGAAGAGAGTAGATGTGGTGATCTCTACTGGAGGACTGAAGCCTTCACTAAAACATAGAAATATTAGCTTTCTTCAAACTTTCCCCGAATCTATGATTTCTTCAGTGTGGGTATTACCTCCACCAGTACAGATTACAACTTCTTAGAAATCATAGTAAATAATCTTTGGGTCTTGATGAGGCTTTTTCAGATCTTCCCCAATCACCAGGTCCTTCCCCTCCCTTCCCATTGCCTTGTATTTATTTTGCATATATCTGGTATGTATTTGTGTGCATGTCATATTCTCAAGTTAGGATGTGAGCTTCTTCAGAGCAAGAACTGTTTCCTCTTAGTTTATTTGATTTTATATTCTCAGTGCTTAGCATAGAGCCCAACACATAGAAGATACACAATAAATATTTCTTTATTGATAGATTGATGCTTGAAGCATTAAAGTAAGTGATACATGCAAAGCAGGGGGACCAACAGAGTGTTATGAGAAATAAGAGATCAGTTTTGGCCTGGAGGATTGGGAAGAGATACTGAAAAACTTCAGTTTGACCTTAAGAGAAGATTGTGATGGGCGTAACTTTAATAGTGGTAGTGGTAGCAGCGATGGTGGTAGTGATACTGGTGGTGCTGGTGAGGTGTGCATGTCCATGTGCATGTGTGTGTGCGTGTGTGTGTGTGTGTGTGTGTGTGTGTGTGTATGTGTGTGTGTATGTGTTTATGTGTGTTTAAGTTTAGGGGGAAGTAAGTCCATTTCAGGCATGGGGGTTAGTATAAGCAGTTTAGAGAGAGAAAGTGGAAGGATGTGAACAGTTGATGGTTTAGATGGCTCAGACATTCTTTATCCCTTGTTCTTATTCCTCCATCTACTTGGTAGCAGATACAAATCCATGCCAATGACTGTGGCTAGTGTGGCTTGGAAAAGATGTTTAAGGGTGAGAAGGGAGATATGGGATGCTAGGGGTGGTCATGAAAAGCTGTGGGAGGCCAAGGCCTCCCACCAGTATAATACCCAAGAATTCTTCTTGGCCTAAGGTCAGCTTCTGAGACACCCTCTTTCTTTTCTCCTTAGACCCTCAGAGATCAGTGGCCTCCCTGCTCTCCTTTCCACTGCCACCTCCTGAAGGAATACAAAGAGCTTTAATTAGGAGCTCTATATGGCTGGGTCTCTAATACATGTTATCTGAACTAATAAAATGATAGAAATATCTGAAGGGGCCTTAGCGACCATGTAGTCCAAACCACTCATTTTATGGGGGAAGAAATAGATTCAGATGACTTGGGATTGGCTATGTAATCTAGGGTAAAACATTCTTGCTCCTAGGCCTCCAGTTTCTGTGATTTTTACATTGTACTTCTTTATGATACCATGAATCACCTGCCCTGCTCCTACTTTGCTGGATACCTTGGATATTTGTGTTGGTTTGAAATTTTAGCTAGTGATACTTTCATCCTTCTTGTCTTTCCCTTGCAAAGACTGATCTCCTGGTTGTAGGCCTATCTTTGGGCTCATGCTACTGTGTACCTAGCTATCCCTCGTATAACCAACCCTTTGATCTGTCTCTCATGTTTTTACCCTTAGCCTTGGTCTGACTCTCTGTGTCTACCTGGATTCTCATCCCTGGCTTTTTCAAGTCTGACCCACCCCTCTGCTATCAAGTGGTATGTCTGGCAGAGTAACAGCATGGGCGTAGGTTTGGAGCCAGGAACAAATCTGGCCTGTTCAGAGAACAATGAGTAAAATAATCTGACTGGAGCAAAGGGTTTATGTATAGAGAAGAGTGGGATATGAGAATAAATCAATAGATTGGGCCCAATAAAAAACTCAAAATCAAATGTAGAAAGGCAAAAATATTAAATGTATTCTTCTTGGATCATAATGTAATAAAAAGTACATTCAACTGAAACAGTATGGCAATAAACACAACATCAATGATAATCATGAATATGCCCATGTAGTTCTGTATCACAAAGTATGAGAGACTCTCCACAAAGAAGGTAAAAGAAGTATAACATTTACTCAGACACCAGAAAATCATATCCCATAACCAAATGTTCAGCTCCCACAGCCAGTCAGTCCACTTTATCATAACAGCAAGGAACTTAAAACACCATATCACAGCATGGAAACTTGCCATCCCAAAACCTCTCCAACCCCCTGCTGGGGTCTTCTCCATAACAAACTCACAGTACAGCTAAATCAGCCTATTCAGTCCTAACAATCACAAGGGCAGTCATTAGCAGCCACCAGCAGCCATAACATCTCTCTCTCTCTCTCTCTCTCTCTCTCTCTCTCTCTCTCCCTCTCTCTCTCCCTCAGCATTTTCTGTGACATAACTTCCTTTTCCTGTCAGGAAGCTCCTCCCACCACATGTAACTTAGGCTTCCTGTGATGTAAGCAGGTTACATGGCCTATTAAAAGGAAAGATCTTCAAATCTAATTGCTACTATATCAACAAAGGGCAGTGAAAAGGTAGATTAAAAATTAATTGGAAACTAAATAATCTAATCTTAAAGAATAAGTGGGTCAAAGAACAAATCATTGAAACAATCAATAGTTTCATTAAAGAGAATGCCAACAATGAGACAACATACCAAAATTTATGGGATGCAGCCAAAACAGTACTTAGGGGAAAATTTATTTCTCTAAATTCTTACAACAAAATAGAGAAAGAGCAGATCAATGAATTGGGCATGCAACTAAAAAAATAGAAAAAGAACAAATTAAAAATCCCCAATTGAGCACCAAATTGGAAATCCTGAAAATCAAAGGTGTGATTAATAAAATTGAAATTAAAAAAGAAACTATTAAGCTAAAAAATAAAACTTAGGAACTGGTTCTATGAAAAAAGCAGTAAGATAGATAAGTCATTGGTTAATTTGATTAAAGAAAAGAAAGAACACCAAATATCCATTATCAAAAATGAAAAGGGTGAAATCACCACCAATGAAGAGAAATTAAAGCAATCATGAGGAAATATTGTGCCCAATTATATGCCAATAAATCTGACAATCTGTAAAGAAATCAATGAATATTTATAAAAATATAAATTACTCAGATTAATAGAACAGGAAATAGAATGCCTAAATAACCCCATCTTAGAAAAAGAAATTGAATAAGCCATTAATGAACTCCCTAAGAAAAAATCCTCAGGTTTAGATGGGTTCACAAGTGAATTCTACCAAACATTTAAAGAACAATTAATTCTAAAACTATTCAGAAAAACAGGCAAAGAAGGAGTCCTACCAAATTCCTTTTATGACACAAATATGGTGCTGATACCTAAACCAGGAAGAACTAAAACAGAGAAAGAAAACTATAGCCTAATTTCCCTAATATAAATTGATGCAAAAATTTTGAATAAAATATTAGCAAGGTGATTATGGCAATATATCACAAAGATTGTACACTATGACCAGATAGTATTTATACCAGGAATGCAGGGTTGGCTCAATATTAGGAAAACTATCAACATAATTGACCATATCAATACAAAAGCAACAGAAATCATATGATTATGTCAATAGATCCTGAAAAAGCTTTTGACAAAATACAGCTCCTATTCCTATTAAAAACATTAGAGAGAATAGGAATTAAGGGACCTTTTCTTAAAATGATAAGCAGTATCTATCTAAAGCCACCAGCAAACATTATTTGTAATAGGGATAAGCTAGAAGCCTTCCTAATAAGAGCAGGGATGAAGCAAAGATGCCCATTATCACCATTATTATTCAATATAATACCAGAAATGTTAGCTACAGCAATAAGAGAAGAAAAAGAAATCAAAGAAATTAGAATAGACAAAGAGGAAACAAATTTATCACTCTTTGCAGATGATACGATGGTATACTTAGAGAACCCCAGAGGATCAACTAAAAAACTCCTTGAAATAATTGACAACTTTAGCAAAGTTACAGGATATAAGATAAACCCACATAAATCACCAGCATTTCTTTAAATGAGCAACAAAACCCAGCAGCAAGAAATAGAAAGAAAAATTTCATTTAAAATAGCTGCAAACAATATAAAATACTTGGGAGTCTATCTGCCAAGACAAACCCAGAAACTAAATGAACACAATTATAAAACACTTTTCACACAAATAAAGTCAAATCTAAACTATTAGAAAAACATCAATTGCTTATGGGTAGATAGATCGAAGCAAAATAATAAATAATAAAATTGACAATTCTGCCTAAACTGATTTACTTATTCAGCGCCATACCAATCAAACTGTCAAAAATTTGTTTTATAGAGCTAGGAAAAATAACAACAAAATTCATCTGGAAGAACAAAAGGTCAAGAATGTCAAGGGCATTAATGAAAAAAATATATTAAGAAAGGCGACCTTGCAATACCAGATCTCAAACTATATTATAAAGCAATAATCATCAAAAATATTTGGTATTGGCTGAGAAATAGAGTGGTGGATCAGTGGAATAGGTTAGGTGCACAAGACACAGTACTACATGACCATAGTAACTTCGTGTCTGACGAACCCAAAGGCCTCTGGGATAAGAACTCACTATTTAACAAAAACTGCTGGGAAAAGTGGAAAACAATAGGGCACAAACTAGGTGCAGATCAACATCTCACATCATATTCCAAGATGCAGTCAAAATGGGCATATGATTGAGACATAAAGGGTGATAACATAAGCAAAATAGTCTACGTGTTAAATTTATGGAGAAGGGAAGAATTCATGAGCAACTGAGAAATAGAGAGCATTACAAAATGTAAAGGCTTTTGTGCAAACAAAACCAATGCAATCAAAATTAGAAGGAAAGCAGAAAGCTGGGAAACAACCTTTACAGCAAGTATCTCTGATTAAAGCCTCATTTCTCAAATATATAGAGAACTGAATCAAATTTATAAGAATACAAGCCATTCCCCAATTGATAAATGGTCAAAAGATATGAAGAGGCAGTTTTCAGACAAAGAAATCAAAGCTATCTATATTCATATGAAGAAGTGCTCTAAATCACTTTTGATTAGAGAAATGCAAATTAAAACAACTCTGAGGTACAACTTTACCCTTATCAGATTGGCTAATATGACAAAAAAGGAAAGTGATGAATGTTGGAAAAGATGTGGAAAAATTGGGACACTAATGCATTGTTGGTGGAGTTGTGAACTGATCCAATCATTCTGGAGAGCAATTTGGAACTATGCCCAAAGGGCAACCAAACTGTGCATACCCTTTGATCCAGCAATACCACTATTGAATCTGTTTCCAAAAGAGATCATACAAAAGGGAAAAGGACCTACGTGTACAAAAATATTTATAGCAGCCCTTTTTGTGGTAGCAAAATATTGGAAATTGAGGGGATGCCTATAAATTGGGGAATGGCTGAACAAGATGTAATATATGAATGTAATGGAATACTATTGTGCTATAAGAAATGATGAGCAGGTGAATTTCGGAAAAACCTGGAAAGACTTACATGAACTGATGCTGCGTGAAGTGAGCAGAACCAGGAAAACTTTGTGCATAGTATCAACAACATTGTGTGATGATCAACTATGAATGACTTAGCTCTTCTCAGCAACACAATGATCTAAGACAAGTGAAAAGGACTTATGAAGGAAAATGTTATCCATATCCAGCGGAAGAACGGATGGACTCTGAGTGCAGATCGAAGCACACTTTTTTCACTTTTTTTCATGCTTCCCCCCCCCCTTTGGATCTGTCTCTTCTTTCACAAGTGTGACTAAAATGGAAATATGTTTTATATAATTGCACATACATAACTTATATCAAATTGCCTACCATTTTAGGAGTAGGGGAGGGGAGGGAGGAAGTGAGAAAAAAATCTGGAGCTCAAAATATTGTAAAAATGAATGCTAAAAACTGTCGATATAGAATTGGGAAAAAAATAAAATACTATTTAAAAAATTAGGTTGGGCCTACATTTTGGAGAGAATTGAACACCATCCTAAATAGTTTATACATACCATTCCCTTTCTTGAAAATATTCAATGCCTCCCTACTGTCTACAAAATAAAGTTCAAAGTGGCATTTCAAGTATTTTATTCATTCACCATTCATTTACTTGTTCACCTGCTTAACAATTATTTATTATGTACTATAATATTATGTAATATTACTGCAGGACAAAGAAAGTGCTAAGTGCTGGGTTATTCTGGTAGTAGTAAACACGATGGACAGTAGAGAGAGGCTTGGGTTCTTCTAAGTCTAGATGTATATAGAGTCAGGCCTCTGAGTGGGAGTCTTTCAGGGAGGCAAGGTGAGCCTTGCAGTCCTTCTTAGGGATAATCAGCCTAATCTTAGCTGTCTCAGAGGTGCTAGCATTTTAGGAGGACACAGAACCTGCAGATCCTGTTAAAAGAACTGGTCAGCTTTGGCCTTCTCCTGGTTCTCCACCCTGGGGAGCAATTGCTTGTCATGTCCCCTCAGTGCAGAATAGTACATTCACTTCTCCTGTGGTACATCTCCACTACACAAAACATCTCTCAGCTGTATTCTGCTTTGCCATGGGAACACTGCTTTCAGCTGGTGCGTGGATGGCAAATGCCTCGCACGATTTGGGTCCTTTGCTTGTACAAATGACAAAATAATTCAAGATCTGTCCCCTGTCTTCTTTATCTCTGAAACTCATTAACTCTTAAGGGCTTTAACTGGTGTGCATGTTGTGATTTTATTATGTCATTCCAGCTCAAAAGCCTCCAGTGATTCCCCTATCTCCTAACTGCCTTTGGGTGGCAGAAGGGAACTGTCAAAAGTACTGGATTTGGAATCAGAGACCCTGGGTTCAAATTCAGATTCTTTTACTTACTACCTGTATGTTCTTGGGCAAATCAACTAACCTCTTCGGGCCTCAGTAGTCCCAGTGACAAAATGAAGAGGAAGTTCTAGATGACCTTGAAGGGTCCCTTCCATCTCTAAATCTGTGTTTCTGTGACAGCTTCCTACCTGAATTCTTCAAGGTCCTTCCTACCCTGGCCCTAAGCCGCCCATCCAAACTTATTTCCCTCTACTCAGCAGTATCATATTCTGCTCCAGTCAGACAGGTTTTCTCATTGTTCTACCCAGACATTCTCATGAGTACTTTGTGCTTTTCATCTCTCCTTTCCCTAAGCCCCACCCATCTTTAATGCCCATTTCATCTATGAAACCTTTCCTTCAGCCCACACATTTCTGCTCTCAACTCCCATCGCACCAGTCTGTACCATACAATTTAGCTTTTAATTACATACTTACTGTCTCATTTATTCTCTAATTTGTTCAACTGTTATTTTCTCCTCAACTACGTTATGAGCTCTTCAATGGCAGAGAACGTTTTTCAACATTTTTTTGTAACCTCCATAGTGCAAGATACATAGTAGATATGCAATGTATAGATTGATTGATTGATTGTAAAGATATTTTGGACAAGTCATTTCCAGTCTTTTAGCCTTGCCTATAAAAGAGAAACCTGAACTAGATTATTCAAAAAGTCCCATTAAGCATTCAAGTTTTATGATTCTAGCCACCATGCCACCTAGTTTGGAAGGAGTCTCGGGTTCTAGAAGGACAGCCTAATTAGGAATCATTGATTAGCAGATTCATAGGCAATAAATTTGGTTATGTAGGGTGGGGCCAGAGCATTGATGACTCCAAAAGCCAGGCAGAGAAGTTTGGACCTGTTAGTGATAGGAACAGGGAACTGTTAAAACTCTAAAGCAGGTTATTACAATAATGAAAACATAAGTAGTGTAGTATCTGGAGGCAGGATGGATATGAGATACAAGGGACCAAAGGCAGGAACAACAACTGGGTGCCTGTTCTTGGCCTGTAAGTCTTATTCTATCCAACCCAGGCCTTACCTTTGACACTCCCCCTCACTGAAACTTCATCTGCAGGGAACTCAAGAAAATAGCTGAGGGATAAAGGGATGGACCTTAGGAAGACCTAAGTGCAAATCTTCCTTCAGACACTTACCATCTGTGTGACCTTGGGAAAGTGACTTAGCCTTTGTATGACTCAGTTTCCTCATCTGTAAAATGAGGACAATCAGGCCTATAGTACCTACCTCCCAGGGTTGTAAGGAGCAAATAAGGCAATGTATGTAGCATGCTTTGTATATTTTAAAGCATGATACAAATATTAGTTATTATTGTTGAAATCGATTAAAATCCCAGTTCTTCACTTAGCACCTCTGTTACTTTGACTAGTCATTAACCTCCCAGGGCCTCATTTTCCTTGTCTGTAAAATGTGAGTCCTGAGCTATGGCCTTTGAGGTCCCCTATGCCTTAAAATTATTGTTCTTCCCCAACTAGACTGCAAGCTTCCTGAAGGCAGGGACCATGTCTTAGACTTATGCATCCACCCTTGGCTCCACCTTGGGACCTTGCACCTAGAAACTGGGCACCTGATAAATGCTCAGTGAATGCTGGAGATTAATTGATTGAAACTATTTCAATGCTGGGGGGCAGAGCCAAGATGGTGACATGAAAACAGAGACTCACTTGAGCTGTCCCCCAAACCCTTCCACACACCTGTAAAAATGACTCCAAACAAATTCGAGAGCTATAGAACCCACAAAATGACAGAGTGAAACAAATCTCCAGCCCAAGGCGTCCTGGATGGTCACTGGGAAGGGTCTATTGCACCATGCTGGGAGCAGAGCACAGCCCAGCATGGGCCATAGGACAGACCAGGCCAGAGCAGACTGGGCAGAGCAGGCCTCAGGGTCCTGAATCACTGGCAACTGTGGCAGTTTCCAGACTTCTGAATCCACAAATGCCGAAGAAAACATAGCAGGTCAGTGGGAAAACTGTTGGACTTGGGTGAGAGAAGGGCACAGTCCAGCCCCAGCCCTGGGGTGGCAGAGGTGGCTGCAGTGGCAGTGGCAGTGGCAGTGTCAGTAGAAACAGCTGCAGGAGCAGGGATGGCTTCTTCTGGAGATCCAGACCCACAGACAATGGAGGGATCAGGGGGCTGATCACAGAGGGATTGCAGGGATCTCTTTTCTGGCACTGAGGCAGGGTTCCCTTGCTTTGCCCTGCTTGGATCTGGGTCTCGGTCCTGGTTGGCAGTGCTTGGGGGAGGAGGAGTGCTGGGTATGGCAGAGCTTGTGGTGGCTGTGGAGAGAGAATCCTCCTGGTAGTTATATGGCAGAAAGGAGTGCCTGCACTTACAGACCAGAGCACAGGACAGGAGAGGAGTATCATACCACCTCAGAATAGAAGTAGTTCTGAAAACAGCAGTGCAAAACCCCTGAAGCTTGGGACAGAGCACTCTCCACTCTGGAAGCAGTTATACTCTGACAAAGAGCTCAAAAGTCAAGTAATTGGCTGGGAAAATTAGCAGACAGTGTAAAAGGAATCAGACTATAGAATCTTACTTTGGTGACAAAGAAGATGAAACCATATAGCCAGAAGAAGTCAACAAAATCAAAGATCCTACATCAAAAGCCTCCAAGAAAAATGTGATTTGGTCTCAGGCCATGAAAGAGCTCAAAAAGGATTTGTAAAAACAAGTAAGAGAAGTAGAGGAAAAATTGGGAAAAGAAATGAGAGTGGTGCAAGAAAATCATGAAAAACGAGTCAATGGCTTGCTAAAGGAGATCCAAAAAATACTGAAGAAAATAACACCTTAAAAAATAGACTAACCCAAATGACAAAAGAGGTCCAAAAAGCCAATGAGAAGAATGTTTTAAAAGGCAGAATTAGCCAAATGGAAAAGGGGGTCCAAAAGATCATTGAAGAAAAAATACCTTAAAAATTAGAATGGAGAAAGTGGAAGCTAATGACTTTGTGAGAAATCAAGAAATTATAAAAGAGAACCAAAAGAATGAAAAAATGGAAGACAATGTGAAATATCTCATTGGAAAAACCACTGACCTGGAGAATAGATCCAGGAGAGATAATTTTAAAATTATTGGACTACCTGAAAGTCATGTTAAAAAAAAGAGCCTAGATATCATCTTTTGAGAAATTATCAAGGAAAACTGCTCTGATATTCTAGCACTAGAGGGTAAAATAGAAATTGAAAGAATCCACCGATCGCCCCTTGAAAAAGATCCCAAAAAGAAAACTAGGAATATTGTAGCCAAATTCCGGACTTCCCAGGTCAAGGAGAAAACATTGTGAACAGCCAGAAAGAAACAACTTGAGTATTGTGGAAACACAATCAGGATAATACAAGATCTAGCAGCTTCTACCTTAAGGGATCGAAGGGCTTGGAATATAATGTTCCAGAGGTCAAAGGAGCTAGGATTAAAACTAAGGATCACCTACCCAGCAAAACTGAGTATAATACTACAGGGGAAAATATGAATTTTCAATGAAATAGAGGACTTTCAAGCATTCTTGATGAAAAGACTAGAGCTGAACAGAAAATTTGATTTTCAAATACAAGAATCAAGGGAAGCATGAAAAGGTGAACAGGAAAGAGAAATCATAAGGGACTTACTAAAGTTGAACTCTACATTCCTACATGGAAAGATGATATTTGTAATTCATGAGACCTTTCTCAGTATTAGGGTAGTTGAAGGGAATATACAGATATAGAGACAGAGGGCACAGGGTGGGTTGAATATCAAGGGATGATATCAAAAAAGATAAAATTAAGGTGTGAGAGGAATATATTAGGAGAAGGAGAAAGGGAGAGATAGAAATGGGGGTAAATTATCTCACATAAAAGTGGCAAGAAAAAGCTGTTATAATGGAAGGGAAGAGGGGGTAGGTGAAAGGGAATGAGTGAACCTTGCTCTCATCAGATTTGGCTTAAGGAGGGAATAACATACATACTCAATTGGGTATCTTACCGTACAGGAAGGTAGGCGGGAAGGAGATGAGGGCAAGGATAATAGAAGGGACGGCAGATTAGGGGAGGGGGTAGTCAGAAGCAAACACTTTTGAAAAGGGACAGGGTCGAAGGAGAAAATTGAACAAAGGGGGACAGTATAGGATGGAGGGAAATATGGTTAGCCTTTTACAACATGACTATTATGGAAGTGTTTTGCATAACGATTCATGTATAACCTATATTGAATTGCTTGCCTTCTCAAGGAGGGTGGCGGGGGTGGGGGGAAGAAGGGATGGAATTTGGAACTCAAAGTTCTAAACACAAATGTTAAAAAATTGTTTTTACATGCAACTGGGAAATAAGATATACAGGCAACGGGATACAGAAATCTATCCTGCCCTACAAGAAAGTAAGGGGAAAGGGGATGGGGTGGGGAGAGTGGGGTGATAGAAGGGAGGGTATACTGGGGAAAGGGGCAATCAGAATTTATGCCATCTTGGGGTGGGGGGGAGGGTGGAGATGGAGAAAAAATTTGTAACCCAAAATCTTGTGGAAATGAATGTTGAAAATTAAAAATAAATTAAAAAAATAAAAGCTAGGTTCCAAAAGAAAGGAAAATATCTCCTATTGAATTTTTGCTAATTAGTTTATCAGAACAATGTATATTTCATTTGTTTATTCATTATTAAATTCATTAGTGCAGTAGAAGAAGTTTTATTTACTAGGCAGGTGAATGTGGGCAAGTCACTTTACCTATCTGAGCCTCAGTTCCCTCTTCTGCAAATTATGGATAAGAATAATGAAACCTCTTGCAAGTGGCAGAATGGCATATTGGTCCAGGGATCCTGGACCTGGAGTCAGGAGACCTGGATACAAATCTTAGTCCAAAACTTATCAGTTGTATGATCTGAGCAAGTCACTTTATGCTTCTATGACTCTAATTTCTCATATTTATATAAAGGTGATAAATAGTACATGTCAGCTAGGGCATTCCCTCCCCTTGGTTGTTGCCCCCCCCCACCCAGAATAGCTACCCCTGGTTCAAGGTACATTATGGATCTAAATCTATTCAAAATCACAGTTTGCAAATCTTACCAATGTATTATTTTTTCTCTAGTCAACCAGAAAAACAGCTAGTTAAAAGCAAAGGAATCTCATGAAATAACATAGTAAGAAAACTCATACTAGAATATTACTTCCCTCCCATTATCCCTGCCATTGCACCAAATGCCTAGGGCAAGCACAATCTCCAACAAAAACATATCATGGGAGGTGGAGTTAGAACACATCTGGTGATATTATCTGGTATTGCCATTGCATTGTTTTCATTGGACCTGCTCTCAACATGTTAGGTATACCCAGCTTCTCTGCTATGCTGCTCCCCACTACTACTTCCTAGGCTCTATTTAGTCTAGTTTGCTAGGGCATAATGGTTAAAACCTCTCAATGATAAAGTCAAATCCATAAACCTTTAGTTATCACCATGCCCAGCTAACAGAAGTCAAGTAGAACACTTCTAAGTCAAGATAAAGTCTCTGTTGTTCTTTGTTCCACCCCACCATCAAGGTGGAAATTAATGTCCTTTGTTAGAGACAACTATCTAATTTAGGGTTAGATATTCTCAATATCTTCTCAGGGAAATGAATATGAGCTGGAACAAAAGGTAAGCTAAGGAAGCAAAGTCATTGTTACATTGTAATCTTTCTACCTATCCTGAATGATTGCCTTATGTGAATGCAAATTAGTGTTACTTAAAGTGGTTTCTGTTTTGATATTGCTATAACATCGTGGGGATTCAGATGAAGTAGAAAATAGATTCTGCTTTCGAGTACCTTGTAATTTATTTGAGAAGATAATCCAAATTTACCATCTTTAATTTGTTTATATCCCTCACTGTTCCTAGTACAGGGTATCCCCAAAGTCTTAGCGCAGTGTTAAGCTATTAAAGCCTATGTATTAAGCTTTAGTAGACTTTTAATTACTTAACACAGCATTAAAACTTTTGGGACACCAAGTATAAGCATGAAGTACATATAAGTGGTTTGGAATCCAAAGATAGAGCAAGGAATGAAATTGTTCATGGAAGGTTTCCTGGAGCAGGCAAGTCTTGGGCATGCAATTAGGGATGGTAGCATGAAACAGTCCCATTTCTGTTTATGTGGGGTCATAATTAGGTATGGGCAGCTAGGTGGTGCCATGGATATAGTGTCAGGCCTGGAGTCAGGAGGATCTGAGTTCAAACCTAGCCTCAGATAGTTACTACCTGTGTGACCCTGGGCAAGTCGTTTAACCCTGCTTGCCTCAGTTTCCTCAACTATAAACTGAGTTGGAGAAGGAAATGGCAAACCACTCTAATATCTTTGATAAGAAAGCTCCAAATGGGGTCATGAAGAGTAGAACATGACTGAAAAATGACTGAACAACAAAAAATTAGGTATAAAACTATCATATTTTACAGCTGTTTAGCTCAAGTTGGACTCATCCCTTCAAAATGGAGTCACGTAGAAGAAGAAGAGAATCCCAGGGATTCCTGATTAGCAAGAATCTAAGGATCTCAATCCTTTTGTAATTGAAGCAAGCAGGGCCTTTGCCTCTCAAAATGCAAATAAAAATCCCTTTTTTACTTTCATATGTTTTTTAAGATGCATGAGACCAGTATTAAATTCCTGCTTGATTCCTCCAGGAGATTGTGACCAGGTTTTCATGGCCCAGTAAACAAAACATCTCAGCTCTCCGAGCATCCAAGAGTTTGTGGTTCCTGGTCACGACACATACCTTGGAGAAAAATTTCACCTAGATGACAAGTTCTCCTTACCTCCCCCCACCCTCCGGGAGCTAGCACAACCATAATATAATGTATGTAATAATATAAAATAATATAACAATGAATAAACACATGAAATATTTTGGATACTTGGTCTTTGAAAATTATTCCACTCCATACTATTGTACTATAAGAAATGATGAGCAGGATGCTCTCAGAAAAACCTGAAAAGACTTACATGAGCTGATGCAAAGTGAAATGTACTGTGTACAAAGTAACAGTAATATTGGTAAGAAGATCAACCGTGAAGGACTTAACTATTCTCAGCAATACAACGATCCAAGACAACTCTGGAGGCCTTATGATGAAAAATGCTATCTGTATCCAGAAAAAGAACTGATGGTGTCTGAATACAGATTGAAGCATACTTTTTTTTTAAATTTAAAAAAAAGAAAAGAAAAAGAAAGTCATTCCACTCCCAACCCCAGGCCTCAGCCCTGTTACCCTTTCTATCTCAGTTTCTCCTTTTTATTTTATTTTTTTGTTTGTTTTTTTTACTAGACCTGTGATTTCAAAATTGGGGATAATGTCCAATGAGGAAACTCCCTCTGCAACTTATATTTTTGTAGAATTGCCCCAGGGCATTGAGACGTTAAGTGACTCACCCTAGATATCTCAGCCAGTATGTGTCAAAAGCAGGACTGGAAGCTAGATCTTCATAACTCTGAGGCTGACTCTCTAGCCAGAGGGCAACACTGTCTCTTATCAAGCTATAAAAAGGGAAGGTACCACATTCTTCTATAAAATGTCTAGGAAACTATTAGAAAGATGTTTTCACTAGCTGTAGCATGTTTACTTGTTGCCTTTGCTTTCTCATTTCTCACTTATTTCTCAGTTCCTTGCAAACCGACTTTTGACCTCATCACTTCACTGAACACTGCTTAATGTTGCAGTTGGAAGAACACCCAATTTGGAATCAGAGTACTTGTGTTCGGATCCAGTCCGGTTAGGATGGAGCCAGTGTGTGAACTTGGTTACAGTTATTATTCCCTCAAGAGAGGAGGCTTCCATATAGACAACCTTGGAATCCTTATTCAGGACGAAGAAGAGTCCAGTTCACACGCAAAGGCAGTCCCTTGTACAAAGCTGTCCCCCGTAAACCTCAAGTCCCACTTCCTGAGAGAAGAAGAGGGGTAATCTCCCTAAGATTTGGCCAGAAAATAGCTGCCTTTACTATATAATTAAAAAGAGAAGCCAGTGGAGGGGAGGAAAGGGTAAAAGCTCACCATCTCCCACCTACCCCCCACCCATGGCTTAGGAAGACCTGGGTTCAAATCCTGTCTCAAACACTTACTAGCTGTGTGAGTCTGAGGGAATCACTTGATCTCTCTGTGCCTCAGTTTCTTCATCTGTAAACTGAGGAGGTTGGGCTTGATGGCTTCTAAGGTACCTTCTAACTCAAAATCTGTGAGCCCTGTCTTTCACTGAAGAATGCTTTCCCACAAGCATTCTCAAGAAAAACCTAAGGATGAACAAAAGTGAATGAGAACAAAAGGACAGAGAATCCCAATGTGATTCCTAATTGGGTGGTAGTGGTAGAGAACAACTAAAAAATTGTTGTTGTGGTTGTTCAGTCATGTCTGACTCTTGGTGACACCATTTGGGTTTTCTTGGTAAAGATACTGGAGTGGTTTGCCATTTCTTTTTCCAGCTCATTTTATAGGTGAGGTAACTGAGGCAAACAGGGTTAAGTGACTTGGCCAGAGTCACAGAGCTAGGAAGTGTCTGAGGTGGGATTTGAATTCAGGAAGATGAATCTTCCTGACTCCAGGCCTGGTGCTCTGTGTACTGTGGTGCCACCTAGCTGTTCCAACTGAAAAATGAGGACTTTAAAAGTAATTAATTCCAAAATAAATTGTTACTAAGCAAGCTTAGTTGCTAGCATTGATTTTTTTTCAATCTTTAGTTTCTGATAAAACATCTTTTAAAGAAGAAAAGCCTGAGGATTATCTGACATTTTATATTATCCATGATAATGTTTATATTACCTGAAATTATGCAAAACCACAGTCCTAGAGTCATGCCCTTTTCCCTGAGAAAAGGAGCCTCTGGTTTAATGGCTAGTGAAAACTCAGCATATAAGAGATCTCTCTCAATGTCAATCAAATCAAAATATTTAAGTCTCTAGCTGGGTATGAAGCACTGTGTTAGCCACTGGAGGAGATACACAATTTAGGTAAAACACAGGTTCTCATACTCAGGTTTAAGCTGAGGAGAGAATAACATCTCACATTTCCACAGCATTTTATGGTTCTTGGACACTTTTCTCACAACTGTCTTGTGAAGGAGGCAGAACAGTCATACAAAGCCCCCTCTGGGGGCTTATGGTATGTATACGTGTGTCAAAAGACCTCAATTTCAAGCAAGTCTAGCAAATAGCTTCAGTTGCTTCTCCAACTTAGGTGAGGTGCTTAACAACAAGAAACTTAAGCCCCTTCAGCATTAAGGTGGCCTCAGGTAGAAACAGGATCAATGTGTGTATGGTGGGGAGAGGGAGCAGCACTTCTCAGCTAATTTTCCTTATCAGTTTTTGTCTGTCCAGGTTCACGAGGTAAAGACCTAGGATATGATTTGAATGCTTCTATATGTACTCTAGAAAATTATTATTATTATGTAATATATACAACAATACAATATATAATATGATAGTAACAATAGTAATTGCTTATGTCACACCTAGAAAATTGGTAAAAAATGATAAAAAAATGAGACTATGTAATGTTGGAGAGGTTGTGGAAAGGTGGGCAAACTAATGCATTGTTGGTGGAGTTGTGAATTGGTCTAGGTATTCTGAAAAGCAATGTGGAATTAAGCAAAGAGAGTGACAAAAATGCCCATGCTATTTGACCCAGAGATTCTACTTCCAGCCATAAGCGGGTCAATGACAAGAGGAAAGACCATATATATTCCAAAATATTTATGGCAACATTTTGTTTGAAGTAGCAAAGACCTGGAGGCAAAGTAGATGCCCATTGATTGGGGAATAGCTAAACCATTTATCGTACATGAATGTAATAGAGTATTACTGTGCTATAAGAGATTGTGAAAGTGATGAATACAACAGAGAAGAAAGGGAAGAATGGCATGAACTGATGCAAAGTAAAGTAGGCAGCTGCAAAAAAAATCATATGCACATATATTTATATAAGAATTTCAATGATGTTGATGGAAAGAACAGCAACAAAACTATCAAAACTACAGAGAAATTACAATGTCCAAACTTGGTCACAAAGAAGAGTTATGAGAAGGTCCTTCTCTCAGTTTCTTTGCAGAGGTTAGAGATAAAGGGACCATGGGTATAAAACACTATATATCATGTCAGATTTTTTCAATATGTTGGTTTTGCTGAACTTCCTTCCCCTTCTTTTTTATTCTTTATCATAATGGATGGTTCTCTGGGAGAAGAAATGAAAGGGGTATAGTGGAAAATGTATGTGACATAAAACAAAATATATCAATAAAGTTTATTAGAAAGAAAGAAATAATGACAAATACACTCTCTTATCAGCTTCTGTCCCACTTCTACCACCCTCCGATTCCCAACCCCATTCCCACCCCATCACTACTTCGTTGTGCTGCAAGGGCTTGAGTAACTCAATGAAACTGTGAGCTATGCCATTCAGGATTACCCAAGATGGACAGGTCATAGTGGAGAGTTCTGACAAAAGGTGATTCACTGGAGAAGGAAATGGCAAAGCTGTATTTTTGCCAAGAAAACCCCAAGACAGTACTAAAATTATAAAAGAAATGACATCAGAAAATGAGTTCTTCAGGTTGGAAGGTGTCCAATATGCTACTGGGGAAAGAAGGGAGGACAAGTACAAGCAGCTTCAGTACTAATGAAGTGGCTGGGGCAAAGCTGGAAGGAAGCTCAGCTGCAGATGTGTCTGGTGATAAAAGGAAAGTTCCAATGCTGTAAAGATCAATATTGCATAGGAACCTGGAATGTAAGATCTATGAACCAAGGTATGTGGTCAAACAGGAGATGGAAAGATTAAACATCAGCCTCTTGGGTGGCAATGAACTTAAATGGATGGAAATGGGTGAATTTAATTCAGACAGATTTAATTCAGACCAAACACACATACTACTATGAGCAAGAATCCCTTAGAAGAAATGGAGTAGCCCTCATAGTCAATAAAAGGGTGAGAAAATCAGCACTGGAGCATAATCTCAAAACTGACCATATGATTTCTGTTCAAATCCAAGACAAAACATTCAATATCATAGCAATAATACAAATCTATGCTCAAACCAATGATGTTGATGAGGCCAAAGCTGATCTATGAAGACCGAAATAAATAAATAAATAAATAAATAAATAAATAAATGAATAAATAGATAAATAAATAAATGAAGATGCCACATTCATCACAGGGGATTAGAATGCTATAGTAGGAAATCAAAAGCTAATTGGAATGATGGGCAAATTTGGCCTTGAATACAAAATGAAGTAAGGTAGAGACTAATAGAGTTTTGCCAAGATAACAAACTTTTTTTTCAACAACTCGAAAGGTCACTCTACACACGGACATCACCAGATTGTCAATGTAGAAATCAGATTAACTATATGCTTTGCAGCCAAAGGTGGAGAAGCTCTAGACAGTCAGTTAAAATAAGACTGAGCTGACTGTGGATCAAATCATGAACTTCTTATTGCAAAATCGAGACTTGCATTGAAGAAAGTAGCGAAAACCATCAGACTACTTAGGTATGACCTAAATAACATCCCTTATAGGTGATGAATTGATTAAAGGGGTTAGGTCCAGTAGACAGGGTACCTGGAGAGCTATGGACAGAGGTTTGCAATGTTGTACAGGAGGCAGCAACAAAAAACATTCCAAAGAAAAAGAAGAACAAGAAAGCAAAATGGCTGCCTGATGAAGCTTTACAAATAGTTGAGGAAAGAAGGAAAGGGAAAGATATACCCAACTGAACGCAGAATTCTAGAGAACAATAAGAAGAGATAAGGTTTTCTTAAATGAGCAATGCAAAAGAAATAGAAGAAAATAATAGAATGGCAAAAACAAGAGATCTCTTCAAGAAAATTAGAGATATCAAAGGAAAGTTTCATGCAAAAATGGGAATGATAAAAAGACAAAAATGGTAGGGATTTAACAGAAGCAGAAGAGATAAAGAAGAGGTGACAAGAATATATAAAAAAACTATATAAGAAAGATCTTAACATTATGGATAACCACAATGGTGTGGTTACTGATCTAGAGCCAGACATTCTGGAGAATGAAGTCAAGTGAGCTTTAGGAAACATTGCTAACAGAAAAGCTAGTGGAGGTGGTAGAATTCTAGCTGAGCTATTTAAAACCCTAAAGGATGATGCTGTTAAAGTGCCACATTCAAAATGCCAGCAAATTTGGAAAACATAATAGTGGACATTGGATTGGAAAAGATTGGTTTATGTCCTGAGCCTGAAGAAGAGCAATGCCAAGGAATGTTTAAATTACTGAACAAGTGTACTCATTTTGCACACCAGCAAGGTTATGTTTTAGATTCTGCAAGCTAGGC
Source organism: Trichosurus vulpecula (assembly GCF_011100635.1). Classification (NCBI taxonomy): domain Eukaryota; kingdom Metazoa; phylum Chordata; class Mammalia; order Diprotodontia; family Phalangeridae; genus Trichosurus; species Trichosurus vulpecula. The sequence goes on from NC_050575.1 coordinate 86,199,990, forward strand.
TTTAGCAATATGTCAACTGAGAATACCAGAAGAACAGGCTGGTTTTTGAAGAAGCAGAGGAACTAGAGACCAAATTGTCAACATTTGCTAGATTATGGAGAAAGCAAGGGAGTTCTGGAGAAAATCTACTTCTGCTTCATTGACTATACACTAAAGCCTTTAACCGTGTGGATCACAACAAAATGTGGTAAGTCCTTAAAGAGATAGTAGTACCAAATCATCTTACTTGTCTCCTGAGGAACCTGGGCCAAGAAGCAACAGTTAGAACCAAATACTGAACAACTGATTGGTTTAGGATTGGAAGAGGAGTATAACATGGCTGTATATTATTGCCTTATTTATTTAACTTACATGCGAGTGAATCATGAGAAATGCCAGGCTGGATGAATCCAAAGTTAGAAGTAAGGTTGCTGGGAGAAATATCAACCATCTCAGATAGTTAGATGATACCATTCTGATGGCAGAAAGTGAAAAGGAATTAAGAAGCCTCTTGATGAGGGTTAAAAAGGAGAGTGTAAAAGCTGTCTTGAAGCTTGACGTTAAAAAAAAAACAACTAAGATCTTGACAACTGGTCCCATCACTTCCTGGCAAATAGAGGGAGAAGAAATGGAAAGTGTCAGATTTTATATTCTTGGGCTCAAAGATCACTACAGATGGCCACTGAAATGAAAAGATGCTTGCTCCTTCAAAGGAAAGCTATGGCAAATCTGGACAGAATACTAAAAAGCAGAGATATCGCCTTGCTGTCAAAGGTCTGTAAAATTAAAGAGCTATGGTTTTTCCAGTAGCAAAATATGGCTGTGAGAGTTGGACTATAAAGAAAGCTACGCTCTGATGCTTTTGAATTGTGGTGCTGGAGAAGACTTTTGAGAGTCCCTTGGACAGGCAAGAGATCAAATCAGTCAATATTTAAAGAAATTAATTCAGGCTATTATTCACTAGAAGACCAAATACTGAACCTGAAGCTTAAATACTTTGGCCACATAAAGAGAAGATGGGGCTCATTGGAAAAGACCCTGATGTTGGGAAAGGATGAAGGCAAAAGGAAAAGGGGACAGTGGAGGATGAGATAGATAGATAGATAAATAGATAGAAAGTATCATGGAAACAATGAACATGAACTTGGACAGACTTCAAGAGATAGTGAAGGATAGATAGACCTGACATGCTATGGTCCATGGGGTCCTGAAGAGTCAGACACAACTGAACAACAAAAATCAGCTCTGCCTCTATTCAGACTGTGCTGGGAAAAATCTCTTCCTTTTGGGTTTTGACTTTCCTTCTATTAATCATGCTCCATACATTCATAACTAGACAAATTGGTGATAGATGACCACTGATTTTTAAATAATAGCTTCAAATAGTAAATTAAATAAATCATATTTCCAAATGTTGACTGCTTTGGCTACTGCCAAGAAGAGACAAATAACTTTCTCCACACACTCCTCCCTCCATTCCCCACCCCCACCTCAAGTACTTTGGAAAGGAGACAAGGAAGTGAGTGGTTGACTAGGTAAACAGAAAGCAACTTCCCTCTTCAGCACTGGAGGGGAAAAGAAAGGTATTGTGGACCAGAGCTGTGTGCCTTGCTGATCCCAAGATCTGCTGGTTTTCACTTGTTCCTTTGGCTCTGGCCCATTCTTGCTCTTACCTGTTCTGCTTATCAGGTTCATTTTGGTCTTACCACTTGACTGTGCTTTGTGCTGTCCTGCCTGTGCTTCTGGGTAAGCAGGGAGGGCTTCTCGGTAGTCTGAATGCTTGTTACTATTGATTCTCTGTGCAGCTCTCCTTTTCCTTCTCTGTTTATCTACCTGGCTGCCCTCTGCAGCAGCCCTCTTGGGGTGGAAAGTCACAGGAACTTTCAATGCCTTCTCATTCACAGGCAGGCACCTCTGACCCACTAAATCCCCATGATAAAGTCTCTAGAGTTGGGGCAATGTGCACTGAAACAAAGGCTAGACATATTTTCCTTGTTTTGTAGATGAATCTGAGACAGAGAAGCCTATTTGCCCAAGGTCCCTTAGCTAGTAAGTGGGTGAGCTGGAGCCCAAACCCAAATCTTCAGCCTCTCAACCCAGTGTTCTATCATATGTTGCCATTTTATATGGTAAGATTTGGAACCATATAGACATTTAGCAAAAGCCGATTTTAAAAATTGCTTTATCTCAGCAAAGCAAGAACCTAAAACAACTCCAGAAGACTCATGATGGAAAATGCCGTCCACATCCAGAAAAAGAAATATGGAGTCTGAATGCAGATCAAAGCAGACTATTTTCTTTTTGTGTTTTGTTTTATGTTTTTTCTTTCTCATGGTTACTCCCATTTGTTCTAATTCTTCTATACAACATGACTAATGTGAAAATATGTTTAATAAGAATGTATATGTAAAGTCCATATTGGGGTGTCTTGGGGAGGGAAGGGAAGGAGGAAAAAATTTAAACTTATAGAAGTAAATGTTGAAAACTAAAAATAAATAAACTTATTTTTTAAAACTGCTTTAAATGTGACCTGCTAGAGTTTATGTTCCACAGTGAAGTTTATCCTGTTCATAACTAAGGCCTGAGCTCACAGAAGTGGAGGAGGAGTGGACAGGCAGCTTGATCCATTTCTGCCAGGCACAATCCTGTCTGGATAAAGGAACAGGGGTGGCCAGAAGGGGGACAGGATGGAGAATCCACGTAGGGGTCTCAGACAGATAAATAATCATAGCTCTATTTGTATGAGCTTAAAGGAACCTCAGGTACCATCTAGTCCAAACCTCTCATTTTACAGATAAGGAAACTGGGGCCCAGGGAAATTGTCAGCCAACAAACATTTGTTTAGTGCTTACCATGTGCCAAGATAGCTGGAGATAGCAGAAAGGCAAAAGGAACCTCTTCTTTAGAGGAGCTCAAATTCTAAATCTTCAAGGCTTTGTACAAATAAATGTGTGCAAACAAGAGATATAAAATGTAATTGGAGGTAATTTCTGAGAGAAGACATTAGCATTAAGAGGGATTGAAAAGACTTCTTGTAGAAGGTAGGATTTTAACTGATACTTGAAGGAAATCAGGAGAAAAGATGAGGAGGGAAGCATTTCTGGCAGGGGGGACAGCAAGTGAAAATGGATGGGGGGGGGGATTTGAAGCTAGGTCCTCTGATGCCAGCGCTGGTGCTCTTTTGACTGTGATGTTGTGGTAGGCAATAGGGCAAATCTAGGGACCCCCAGGAAAGAACGGGCAGGTACCACAAGTATAGGCAGGCAAGCTGAATTCAGAGCCCATGAGAGTCAACTTCAGCTCTTAAAAACATGATCGTCAGAGATAGTGCGGTGTAGTGGATAAAGAGCGGACTTTGAAGTGAGGAAGACTTGAACACAATTCCTACTTCTGACATCTGTGGGCTCTGTGATCTTGAGTTGAGCAAGTTGCTTAACCACTCAGTGCTCCCTGTAAGTCTTTACAAGTTTATGTGTCAGATCAGGTGCTGATCTGTATCGGTACGAAGCATTTCCTTCTGGTTACTTCAGCCAATGGAAATATAGGTGCAAACAAGAAAAAACTGTGGTCAAGGATATGTATGGCTAGCTGGTCAATCATGACTCAAGAATGAGAACTGATAGATGTATGGCCTGAATGCTACTATAGTACCCTTAAGGCATGAAAAGCATGAGAAGAAAGCCCCCGGGGCTTGGGTGAATACTCCACTGGGAAGGATTTTCTGGAGGGGATATTGACCAGAAAGAATACCAGGCTGTAACTGGGTTGTGATCTGGGCTGGTGGAGGGAGCATTTAATCATGAGATCATGGATCCATCCAAGGACGTTGGTATTACTATTGTCGCCATCACAAAAATTGGTACCCAATTACCTTTGAACTACAGAGGAAACTACGCTTCCCACTTCTGGAATTATACTTAAGCAGGGGCAGAGTACCACAAAAAAATGGTTTTTTTTCCTCCTTCCCAGGTTTCCCAGGGTCTTTAAAATACAGTGCAATAATCTCTGCCACCAATTAAAACAAAATTATTAAGTGCCTACTACGTGCTAGCACGCTGGACAGAGCACTGGGCCTGTAGTCAGGAAGATTCATCTTCCTGAGTTCAAATCTGCCCTCAGACATTACTAGTTATGTGACCCTGACCAAGTCACTTGATCCTGTTTGCCTCAGTTCTTCATCTGTAAAATGAGGTGGAGAAGGAAATGGCAAACCACTCCAGTATCTTTGCCAAGAAAACCCCAAATGGGGTGATGGAGAGTTGAAGAGTTGGAAACGGCTGAAACAACCCAACGACAACAAAATGTGCTAGGCACTTTACAGATGTTATGTATTTGAGCCTCACAACAACACTTTGAGGTAGGTGCTATCATTATCATTCCCATTTTATGGTGGAGGAAACTGAGTCCAACAGTGGTTAAATGATTTGCCCAGGGCACACAGCGTCTGAGGTCGGCCTTGATTCCTGGCCCAGGACTCTATCCACTGTGCCACTTAACTGCTGATATTTGATCTGTGGTAGACCTGAGGTCTGGGCAGGAGAGAAGAAAAGAGGAGGAGACAGGGATAGAGACAAAGAAATGAGAGGGAAACCAAGGGAGAACAGAGAGAGGGGAAGGAAGAGGAGGAAGAGAAGGGAAGAAGAGGAACATGTGGGAGGGAGGGGTGGAATCATTGGTACTTGCTGCAAACTTCAGGCCTTCTACTTTGCTCAGCATCTCAGCCCTGACCTCATTATTCTGCACAAGCATCTCTCATCAGCTCCATCTTCAGAGGAGAGTCAAGGGAGCTATCGGGAAAGTGGGATCTTGGTTTTGGCTCACCGTGGCAGCCCTGACTGGAAGGAACTTCCCCAGTAGACTGAAAAGTCATTCTGAAGAGCAGTGGCCCTGGCCACATGAGTGGGCTTTACAGCCCCTGTCTCCATTTTCATATCCATAAAAGTAAATTTGAAGCAGGAGTAGAGGAGGCTGGAGAGAGAATGAGAAAGCTATACCAGCCCATTTCAAAGGGACAGGGTCATGAAAAAAAGTAAATTGAATTATGCCTCGTCAGAGCCAGAGCGGATGCTCAATAAATTCCTGATTTCAATATAGAAGCGGAGGCTTTGGCAATGCTTAATCATCGTTGCTCTCTCCCAAGGGGGAATTGGCGTGTCCCGGGAGTGATGACTTTATTAGGCCCATTCAGATCCTCCTGATCTGAGCCACTTCTGTTCTATCCTGAGCTTATCTGGGAGAACATTTACTTCTAATGGTTTGTCCTTCAGCTTCATTTTCTTTATGCTGGGAGTTGGAAAGAGATGTCATCCCACTCACCATCATCTAAATATCCTGAGCCCCACATCAGTCAGTCAACAAGCATTTATTATATGCTTACTATGTGCCAGACACCGTGCTTAAGAACCGGGGATATAAAAAAGGGCAAGAGCCATTTCCTGCTCTCCATGTAAAGCAGCAGCTTAGATGCTTCAGAGGGAGAGAAGTGAGACAAAGAAGCTATTTTAAGGGCTTGCTTCAGTGTGTGGCCTGGTTGTTTTCTTGTCAAAGGCTTGTCAGAGGATCTAGACAAGGCTAATAAAGTCAGAGGGGCTGAAGACTGAGCCATGATGGGGGATTGGGGGGGGGATGGGGAGGGAAAGGAGGGAGGAAGGGAAGGAGGAAAGGAGAGAGGGAATGGTTAGGTTTACTAAACATTCTCACTTGAAAATAGGACAACTGCAAATGGGCAAGACGAATTTTCATATGAAGTCTGAGAGGACTTGGTGGGGTCCTTCTTTGCTTTAACTATGAATTGGAAAGGCTGCTTTTCACACAACAGCCCAAAGGATTTCCTATAGAATGGGAATGCCATCCCCGGGGACATTTGCTCAGAAAACATTTTCCTTGTTGGTTTCAGCCCCTAGGACTACTGAACTCTTGGGCTTGCCAAGCCTCATCCCAAGCCCTGGGTTTGTTTGTGAAATATGAATGATGATTATAATACAAAACACCACACTCTCTCCCTTTGGCCCCATCACATTCCCTGGTTTTGACTAATCTAGAAATTCTGTGAGAAGAGCTTCTTTTCTCATGGTGCTCCCTGCTTCCAGGAAATACCAGAGCCCTGGGGTATTTTTTAAAAATTAACTCTTAAATTCCAGATGAGAATTAAGGGAATCTTGAGGCTTTCCTCGGCCCTTCCTTAATAAGACCCTCCAGACTGTATAGGGGATCTGTTATCATCCTTGTCTGAACTTTCTTATAAAATGGGACAGGGCAGCTAGGTGGCACAGTGGATAGAACACTAGGCCTGGAGTTAGGAAGACTCATCTTCCTGAGTTTAAATCCTGCCTCAGATACTTACTAGCTGTGTGACCCTGGGAAAGTCACTTAACTCTACTTGCCTCAATGTCCTCCTCTGTAAAATGAGCTGGAGACAAAAATGGCAAACCCCTCTGTAGTCTCTACCAAGAAAACCCCAAAACGGTCATGAAGAATCAGACATAACTGAAAACAGTTGCCCAACAATAACATAAGATGGGGATCAAAGGGTCATAGATTTAGAACTAGAAGGTACCTTAAGAGGCCAAATTTAACACTAAATCATTTTATAGATGAGGAAACTGAAACTCAGAGAAGTGAAACCGATTCCCCCAGGTCACACAGGGGCTAAGTGACAAAGGTGGACTTTGACCCAGTAGTATGGTACAGTGAAAAGAACCCTGGCTCTGGAGTCAGAGAACCTGACTTCAAAACCACTCGTATGACCCTGGGCAAGTAATCTGACCTCTCAGGGCCTCAGTATCCCCAAATGTAAAATGAGGTGTTAGATTTAGGGGACCCTCTGATAGCCCTTCTAACTCAAAACCATGATCCTCCTCCTATAAACCAAGGTCATTTGGTTCTAAATATGGTGGGCCCTCTCTTCCCTCCCTTGTACCACATGGCCTCTAAGTAACAATATGGAGGGGAATAATCACACACCACCCCACCTCCCTTAATGGTAGGGCCTTCCCTCTGTGGATTTGCTCCAATTTATCCTGTATGGATCTTGTTTGCTTGTTGTCTCCCTAGTTAGACTGTGATCTCCTTGAGACCGGGGATGGTCGTAACTTTCTTTGTGTTCCTAGCACTCAGTGCAGAGTTTGGCACATAGCAGATACCTAATATGTGCTCGTTAACTTGATTTACATGTTGTTTTAAATTTGCAATTTGATCCTTACAACAACCTTGTGAGGTAGGTGCTATTATTATCACCCCCATTTTTCATTTGAGAACCCAAGAGTTGCTTGCTCAGGGCTACACAGCTATTGCGTATCTGAGGCCGGATTCAAACCTACGTCTTCCTAAGTGAAGGGTCGGCACTTCAGCCCATCATCATCATCAACAGCTGATGACAACAGCTTTTCTGTGACCTGAGCCACGAGGGGCCCTTTGGCTTTTGTGTCTCAGACCGAATATGACTTTCCCTCCTCCTCTCCCATAGGTATAAAGCCTGAAATGATTTATATGGAAATGACCTTATGACAAGCTGACTTCTTCACTCCTCTCATCTTTCCTTTTGCAAAGTGTGTGTTTGGGGGCAGGGAAAACTTCAGTGTAACAGATTAGTTCTAAGCACTTTTTGTTTCTGTCCACCCCCGGTTTTCTCTACAGCCTTATCTCTTCATGCCTCTGCCATATTCCCTAGGGATTTCAACATCCCTTTGGCAGAAGAGAGAGAGAGAGAATGGATGTAGGTCACTGGGTCCTGAAAAGAGAGTCATTACTGCATGCCGAGAGTCCATACTCATCCAATGGGGGCAGCTAGGTGGTCATCTAGGTCTTCTGTCAGAAGGACCTGAGTTCAAAGCTAGTCTCAAATGCTTGCTAGCTATGTGACCCTAGGAAACACATTTAATCCTGTTTGCCTTAGTTTCTTCATCTGTAAAATGGGCTGGAGAAGGAAATGGCAAACCACTCCAGTATCTTTGCAAAGAAAACCCCAATGAACAGTATGGCCACAGAGTCCATAAGAGTCAGACGTTTGACTGAACAACAAATAAAATTGATCAGGGGACAGCTAGGTGGTGAAGTGGACAGAGCACTGGGCCTAGCTCTACTCAGGAATACCTGACACTTAGTAGCTATGTGTTCCTGGACAAGTCACTTAATGCTCTTTGCCTCAGTTTCCTCATCTGTAAAATGGGCAGGAGAAGAAAAGTCTCTATTGCCTCCAGGACCAAGTATGAAACACTTTGTCATTCAAAGCCCCTCATAATCTAGCCCCCCTTACCTTTGCAGTCTTCTTATACCTTACACCCCAGACAGATATTCTTCTATCCAATGACACTGGCCAGCTGGCTTTTCCATAAACAAGACCCTCCTCTGCACTCCCAGCATGTTCTCTGGGGTGGGGGTGGGGTCCTCCAAGTCTGATAGCTCTTCCTCCTCTGCTCCAACTTCTGGCCTCCCTGGCTTCCTTTAGGTCCCAGCTAAGATCCCACCTTCCACAGGAAGCCTTCCTCCACCCCTCAGTTCCAATGTCTTCCCTCTGTTAATTTATCCTATAGATAGCTTGCTTTGCATATATTTGTTTGCATGTTGCCTCCCCCCAATTGGATTGCAAACTCCTGGAGAGTAGAGAGTGGACTTTCTTTTGCCTCCTTGTACCCCTACTACTTAGCAGTATGTGTGTGTGTGTGTGTGTGTGTGCGCGCGCGCGTGTGTGTGTGTGTGTGCGTGTGTGTGTGTGTGTGTGTGTGTGTACATAGGCTTTGAATTGTTATGCAGAAGATTATAAACCCCCTTGATATGATGAGTAAGCATCCTGTGTACACACTATAGTATAGACAGTCAGTCTGTCAATACGGTCTGCTCTGCTTAAAGAACCAATGTTCTTTACAATACAATAAGGCAGCAGTGGTATACCTGAAACACTACAGGGCTGTGTGGTGCAGCTGAAAGCTGCTGGATTTCAATCGGGGGACCTGGGTTTGAATCCTGATTCTACCACTTAATCCCTTTGTGACCCTGAGTGAGTGTCTTAGCTTCTCTGCAGCTGTAAAATGAAGCACTCAGTGACTTCAAGGGCCCATTCCAAATCTGAATATATGGTCCTATGCCCTGAGATCCAATCCTGGCTCTGATATTAGCCACACGACTGGCAAATCACTTCACTTTCTCTGAGTCTCGGTTTCCTCATCTGTAAAATAGATACAATGAGACTCAGACTTCATAGGCTTTAAATCATTCTAGAAATGTGAGCTATTATTGGGATAACCACCATGGGGGGACTTCACCTCTGAAATATGGGCCCCTCCACATCTCATCTTGCATGATGCAAAATTCTAATCTGAGGAAATAACAAATCAAGGAGTGGATTCTTTCGTTCTTACTTAAAACTCTTCTGTTTGATAGGATACTGCAGCTCTGGCTTATTTGGCAGCACACACGCTATGTGGTGTAGCAGCAAGAGTTCTGGTTCTGGAGCCAGAGGTGCTGGATTCAAATCTAACCTCTCCCAACTATATATTACTCTGGATAAGTCGCTTAACCTCTCTTACCCTCAGTGTCCTCATGTGTAGAAGGAGAGAAGTAGACTAGATAACTCATTCCCATTCTTTTCAAGTATGAGAACCTCTTTTTAAAAGAAAAAATTGGGGTTGGAGGGGAGAGATGGGGAGAAAATTTGTAACTCAAAATCTTGTGGGAATGAATGTTGAAAACTAAAAATAAATAAAGTAATTTAGAAAAATAAGAGAAGGAGGGAGGAAGGGAGGGGAAGAGATGGTGACAGAGACAGAAACAGAGAGAGAGAGAGAGAGAGAGAGAGAGAGAGAGAGAGAGAGAGAGGTGGGGAGAGGGAGGAGAGAGAGTAGGGGATGGAGGTAGAGAGAGAAGAGAGAGGTTTCACTTTTTTTGCTCTGTAAAATGTGGGAATTAGCATAAATATCCTCCAAGTTTCTTCTAATTTTAAATCATATGATACTATGAGAAAATACTTGAAAAAGTTTTAAGAATAATGAAGCGATTTTCAGCTGATAGAATATAACCTCAAACCAGTAGAAATATTTGTATTCTTTCAAGTGTAGCCATCAGTCTCTGGAATTCTGTGCTTGAATATGACAAATTTGCCTGTACTCTACATTGAAAAAATCAAAATATTATTTAATGTCTACTTCTCTCATATGAAAAATAAAATTAAAGCTTTTTTTTTTTACAATTTCCACATCAACTAGAAAAAACAAACACAAAAAACAAAAAAATTGCAGCCAAACTATTAGTATGCTTTGTTTGAAAAAAAAAAACATGATGACAGAAGACTAACATTAATTCAGTAAGTTTTTTAAATGAATTTTAATTTCATCACTCATAACATTTATATCCATTTGAAAATAGTAACAATACAGACAGTATTTTTTTATAAAATTATTTATTTTTGACAGATGGTGAATTGGCTTATTTATTTTCCTGAATGTTTTCCTGTATGTTTTTTTGGTGCTAACTACAGATCAGAAAGATAATATTTAATGTGGACTTGGATTTGAGGACTCCTTGCAAAAATTCAGAATCCTCCCTGCCCACACCATCCTCACCAGGGTCCTTGGTCCACAGGCTGGGCAACTACTAGAGTAGATGAATGCAAGGATCCCTTCTGAATCTAAATGCTATGATCCTAGTTGACTATAAATTAATCAGCATTAGGGGGATTTAAAGTTTTAGCTGTCTTTAAAACTGCCCTTCTAGGTCTGAATGAGAATATCCTTACATGTGCATGCTGTTGTCTACCAGGCTAACCCTGGGCTAACTCTGGGTTGGATGAAACAGCAGAAGTTACTTCATCTTGGCACATGGTGCCCACTTAAGACATTTCCAGCTCCCCAGACATTGAATTTAAGGAGTCCTGGATGGTTTGCTTGATTTTCAAACTCCCTGGGGATTTAGGTCATTGGGAGGGGAGTAGGATTTGGTTTGGCCTACTCTCTGGATGACCTGAATTGCAGGAAACCTTGGGGAACTAGAACAGACTAGCTCTCTGGGAATGATTTCAGATCTAACCCCCCATTCTGTACTCCCACCCCCCACACCCAACATAAAGTTTTAATCTTCCTGTTTCAACCCATATCCTTGAGTAGCTCTTCAAACAACCCAGCCCCCAAGACTATGAGGAGGAGGCAGCCTGAGGCCAAGGCTTTCACCATCCATCAGCCAGTCAAGATTAAGACTAAATGACTCACCAGGGGTGAGGTTAGCCAAGCCAGGGGAGGAAAAACACACAAAGAATAGAAATACTTTTAAGAAACCATCACTAGCTGGCCAAATAGGACCCACTTGTTGTCAATTATTCTGGAAAATTCAATTATTCGTGAAAAGTTAAAGGGGTCCTGAAAATGTCTAACTGAATAGCAATTTTGGAGTATCAATTGGCTTTTTCCTTCCAGACACCTAGTGTTCTCATGCTGGCCTCTCTCTGTGGAAAGTGATTTGATAAGTACAATGCACAGTCCTTGAGTCTTGGATCTTGCTGGTGTGGGTATTCCCTCTGACTCTAACTATGCAGATTGCATCTTGTTCACATCTGCCAATGTTGTGCAACTCTTGTTCGCGTCTCCCCATAAATTCAACACTAGGGAATCTGAGGAAGGTACTGGGACACGTCCTCAATTTCTCCTGAAATCTCCAGGATACAAGTGGAGCACACGGGATCCTACTTTTCTCTTCTTACCATCCTTTTTTTTTAAACTTATACATTTCTTTGCTTAAATAGGATCTTATGATCATAGATAGAGAGCTAGAAGGGACCTTGAGGTCATCTGGTTCAACTGGTTCATTTTACAGATGAGGAAATGGAATCCCAGAGTAGTGAAATAATTTGTCCAAGGTCACTCAAGTAGTTAGCCGCAGACTCAGGGTTTATACTAAGGCCCTCTGACTCCAGGTTCATTACTTTCCATTACACGGGGACATCTTTTACTCCATTTCTCCTGTGATCCTTATTGGTTTCAGCCTGCTCACATGCCTTGCAAACCTTTCTACTGCTCTCTGGCTTTCTCTACTGTTTAATTTTTCCAAGACCAAGATTCTTCACTGTACAGCAACACTGGAGAATATTGGTATTTAAAAGATAGCCCTGTGTTCTAGAGAGAAGTGTGGGGTCTTGAAAAGAACTTCAAAGTCATCTAAAGGCAGTCCAGCCAGTTTTCCTTCTTTTGTCCAATTCTGCATGTAACTTGTTATCCATTTGCAGTGTCTATCCAAGGTAGACGGATGTAATATAAGTATATTACACACACACACACACACACACACACACACACACACTCACTCACTCACTCACTCACTAATGGACTCTCTCTTCTGGTTGTGAATCTAACGGTGTATCAAAGCCTGGACAAAGGCATTTTTCATCGGTGAGACGAATAACTGTCTCAAAGAGTTGGATCTAGCCATCCATACGGAAGAAATAAACAGGCAGGAATATACAGTAATATCATAATATGATATGTTTTTATCTTCCTGTCAGCCTGTAAGCTCTGTAAGGACAGGGACCATATTTAACTTTGTATGTCTTTCAGCGTAGTGGGTGCTTAACAAATGTTTGTTGAATTTGAATAAACTGAAGTAAAGTTTATTTGAATAAATAAATTTGGATGCCTGACTGACCAGTCCAGAATCTGAAGATGTCACTTTCTTCCTCCTTATTGTCCGCTAAGTAAAGTCCAAATTACTCGGCCTGACACTCAAGCTCCAAACTAATTTTCAGCATCACATTGCCAACCTAGACTACTTGCTTTTCCCCAGTGATATTTGTAAAGCGCTTAGCTCAGTCTGGGCTCATAGTTATTGTTTGCTGCTGTTTGTCTTTCATTTTCAAAGAGGACTGATGATGTCACGGGGTGATGTCTTGAGTCCCATATAAATTGTATTTAAGTGAAGCAGAGTTGTGCAAAGTCATCAGTCTCCCTCTCTCTTCCAGAGTCATCAAAGTCCAGTGGTAGGACCAAAGTCAAGATGACTGGCAATGATCCTGGATGCAGTGAGTGACCTTGGCATCTTCTGTATCTGACCAAGCTCTGAGCACGCCAAAGCACCTGCTTCAGCCACTTTCGTGGCCATTGGAATAAATTGTTCTCATCAGCCCATTTTGCTGTGCACGTAGTAGGTGCTATGTAAATGCCTATTTCTTTCCCCTCCCCACCAAACACCAAACTGTTCCATCTGCTTTGAATGCCTTCCTTCCCCCCATTCCCTGGTTCTTTCTAATTCCTCTTCATTGAGGTCTTGTAAAAGTCACCTCTGGAATAATATCTTCCTTAGCTATAAATGATCCTTCTAGAAATGATGCTGTATTCCCACAGCATTTTGTGCCTCTGTTGTAGTACTAATACACGCTCCTATATATTAGGCTTATTTGTTTGCAAATTCATAACTCCCTTGCCAGATTATAAACTCTTTAAAAAAGTTCACATTTATGTAAAATATGTTGTAATCTCATTAAGAGGGTTGGACCTAGTTACTTCTAAGATCCCTTTCAGTTCTAAATCCATGATCCTCTAGTTTCTGAAGGTTTGAAGCAAAGAGCTTTCTTCCTGACAAGCCTGTGTGAAGAGGCTGCACATGGATTCTTCTCCTCACTGGCCTCCATCTTCCAAATGAAGAAAATGGAGTTCTGAGAAGGTCAGTGATTTGCCCATAGTCACTAATGGGTATCTGAGGTGACATTTGAACTCAGCTCTCCTGACTCCAAGGTCCAACACTCTTGCTTGCTACTATGCCATCTTGCTTCTCTCCCTCTGGGGGAGGGGACCGTGTCTTAATATTTTTGCATTCCCCCCAGGCATCTAGAATAGCATCTTGCACATAGTGGGCACCCAGTAAGGATTTGATAAATGACCGAGGGAACAAGGATTATAGGGACAAGGGCAATGAGGCTTAATCTAAGGAATGACCTAATCATGAGACTGCAGATACCAAGAAGGTAGAGAAAAGCATGAACATATAGACCAGGAACTCTCCTGCATATGTTTAGGGTCTGCCTCCACGGGACTTAGGGTGCTGTCCTTCTGGACACAAAAGTATAGTGCTGAATACAGCAAAGTTCTGAATCCCAAACCCTTTTCTTCTGTCCCTATTAGCAGAGCGTGAGAGAGATGGGTGCTTGGTTTCAGGTACAGGGAAGAGAGAGTTGTGCTATCACGGCAAGAACACTGGATGTCGAATCAGAAAACCTGGGTGTGAATCCTAGCTCTGCTACTTAGTTTTTATATGACCTTGGGAAAATAACTCAACTTTTCTTGATCTCAGTTTTCTCATCTATAAAATGGGGGGAATTAGACTAGAGAATGTCTAGCCTTTAGCTCCTTCACTCCCTAGAGCCAATGATGGGCTTTCCAGAAAGGCTGCACACCAAACCTAATGGAATTTCCCCCTCTGCACTCTCTGCCAAATCCCAGATTTTGCTGTCCATGAACTCACATAGCTGATGTTCGTTCCTTTAGGAGACCAAATGCATTATCTCTACTTCCCCCTCCTCAGTGTGGTATGCGGCCTGGCCTCTCCTGGGGACTTCCAGGGCGTCTGGGAGTCCATTAGCTTTATCAGTTTCTGATAGAGAAGAGGCAGATACCCTTACTTGACCCAGGGAGCTTCCTAGGAGAAATTCCATCCTACAGTCACTTGTTGCCTTTCCAAATGAGTAGCTGTGAGGCAAGAGTTGAAAGGGGAGGTAAGGGAGGGAACTCCCACCAGTCTAATAAAATACAAAAATGAGGTTGGAAAAAAAAGTGACTCATCACCAGTAGGTACCTCAAGCAGGGTGGAGATGGTCAGAAAAAGAGGAAGAGGAAGGTAGGGTCCTTTAGCTCTTGTTCAGCTTCACTTTCTGGTCTCAGAGCCTCCAGCCAGTTATGGGGCTCCTAACTGGTTTGAGATAGTTCATCGATATAGACTAATAGAGGGACAATTCCCACCACCACAGCATGATTCTGGCAAGCCGCAGCTTTGGGGAAAGGTTTGGCTGCGCTTACATAGGAAACCTTTTCAGTCAGGACAGGAGTGGGACAAGAAACCATTTTGTTATCTGTCTCCTGGAAAAGTTAAGTGTAGGCAAGTCCTCGCCCCCATAGCTTGTTCATGGCTTCACTGTGGTTTGTGGCCTTCTACTGTCTTTGTAGTAACTTCACACTGGGACTTCAGTGCTTCAGTGACAACTAATTCTCCTCCTTTATTTACAACAAATAAACACAGCCTCATATGAAATACAAAGTCAAATACTACTTTCAGTAACAAAAACAGACATTAGCAAATAAAATAGGAGCAGCGAGGTGGCACAGTAGGTACAGCATTGACCTTGGAGTCAGAAGGGCCTGAATTCAAATCTGTGCTAGTTCTGGAGACCCAAAAGGACAAAAAGAAACCCTTATCCTCCAGGGACTCACATTTTATTTGGGGTATGCTGCGTATACATAGAGAAGTATGACACAAGATAGAGTGTGAAGGGACAGAACGGACAATGCTTTGGGGATATGGGAGGAGGAAGAGAACATTAAGGGGTGCAAGGCTGGGACGGAGCAGAGCACATAAGACTTCACAGATGATTGAAAAATAAGAAGTCTGAAAGACCCCAAAATGGGAGGGGGAATTCCAGGCAAGGAAAGCCCCTTGTGGGAATGCTCCATGACCAAAGATGGCGTGCCAAGTTTGAGAAAGCCCAGTTTGCCTGAGATCTTGCATGCATGAAGGAGAAATTATGCAATCAGAGCAGAAAGATGGATTGGACACAGATTGAAGCAGACTTGGAATACCCAAGTGAGGAGTTTGTATTTTAGTCTATGGACAATCTCTGAAGATTTGGAGGCAGGGGAACGATGTGATCAGATAAGGAAACAGAGGCACAGAAAAAAAGGAAGTGGCTTGTCCATAGTCACACAGGTAACATGTAGCAGTGCAGAAATTCAAACCTAGGTAGGCAGAGCAGAAAAAGGAGGGCATTCCAGGTAATGGGGAGAGTAGACGCCAAGCAGCAAAAGAAAGGATGGTACTAATAACTTCCTTGTTTGAAGTGTGGACCTCTGCTTCCGTTGATGGAAGAGAAAGCGCCCTTGCCAATGCAGACCAGTAAATCTTCTGCACTTTGTAGTTTTAGATGACTTGCCTGGAGGCCCTGAAATGTTAAGTGATTTGTCTAGTTACACAGCCAGTATATGTCACCGGTATTTCTTCAACCCAGGTCTCTTCGAACCCAAGGCCAGCCCACTAGCTGCTAAATTCTGCTTTTCAACAGGAACTTACATATAAATTATATTAAAGTTTGAAGAGCACTTTTCTCACAGAAGCCCTTTTGTTATGACTTCTATTTTACAGATAAGGAAACTGAGACTCAGAGACTTGCCTATGATCATATATACTTATATGGTAAGTATTGTAGCCAGGGTTTGATTCTAAGGTACCTGCTACCGAATCAGTGCATTGTGTGACTCTGGACAAGTCAATGGATGGGGTCTGTGAGGGCCCTTCTACCTCTAATATTCTGTATGCCTGTGGGATTTCATCTTTACTCCACCCCCACCTCACATGCATGGCCATTGTGCTGTGCAAAAGCTGTGTTGTCCTATCCTGGCACAGCTGCATCAGTGACCCTTGGGAATGAAGTGGAGTCTAAAAAATTGCCAAGGTTATAGCAATATGGGCAGAGGCAGCAGCTGCAGGGTTGGGGGTGGGGGAGAGGTTGGGGGAGGAAACCTGTGATCTCCAGCTGTTGCATGCCTCTGGCAGTCGGGAGGGCAGGTGATACAACCCTGGGTGGATGCGATGCCTCCTTTCTAAGTTTAGCCACGTAACCAGAAAGTGCTCCCTCATGCACCTGCCTGCTGGTGCTATCAGCTGAAACTCTGGGAGGTGGGGAGCTGTTGAGGAGGGGGGAACTTTTCAGAGAGGGAGGGCTAAAATTACAGCGCAGAAAGGAGCAACTCCCGTCAACCAGTCACATATGGAAGACTGGAATGGTGACCTCTAGAAAAACAGTGACTTCCAACCCCATGCCCCCACACTTGGCAAGAGGCTGGGGATATCAATGGATGCTTAACTGTCTGTCGAAAATCACACTGACCATTGTGGTCAAGAGTAGGCCTAGAAGTGGGAAAATATGCCCAACAGCTTTGCATCCTCCTTCCTTGCCTCATATTCCTTGCCTGTTTCTGGCTTCTTCATTTTGACCTTGCTAGAGGTTCTTAACTTGGGATCCACAGATCCTGTGGGGAGATTTCATGGGATCTGTGAAGTTGGATGGGGAAAAGGTACATCTTTATTTTCACTCGTATCAAACTGAAATTTAGGGTTTCTTTCAATTATTTAAAAACATTATTCAGAGAAGGGTCCATAGGCTTCACCAGAGGTGCCCATGATACAATCAAGGGTAAGCCCCTCTAGCTTCTTGAGCCCTCTTTGTGCCATGTAGTTGACCATGGTACAGTAGATAGAGCACTAGGTCTGGAGTCAGAAAGACTTGAGTTCAAATCTAGACTCAGACACTAGCTGTCTGACTCTGGGCAAGACGCTTAACCTCTGACTGTCTGTCTCAGTTTCTTCAACTCTATTAGGAGGATAGTAATAATATTTTCTACGTAGGATTATTGTGAAGATCACAGGAGATATTTGTAAAGCACCTGTAGATACTTAACAAATTCTCTTCCTTCCTCCTTCTTGGGTCAGTGAAGTGAATAGAGCACTGGACCTGGTCAGGAAGACCTAAGGCTCAAATTCCTTAACTGCTTGACCCTTCCAAACTCCCTGAGTGGGGCACGTTTTGTTGCACTCACTACCAATTATTAGTCATGTCTCTGAAGGAAGGAAGAGGAAGCGCTTCGGAGAGTCCAAAATACAATGTGTTGATGCAAAGAGCTAGGATTAGTCAGGACACCTCTGGAATAATATCTTCCTCAGCTAAAAATGATCCTTCTGGAAATGATGCTGCATTCCTACAGCCTTTTGTGCCTCTGTTGTAGTACTGACACAGGCTCCTATATATTAGGCTTATTTGTTTGCAAATTTGTAACTCCCTTGCCAGATTACAAACTCTTTAAAAAGTTCACATGTATATAAAATATGTTGTAATTTCATTAAGAGGGTTGGACCTAGTTACTTCTAAGATCCCTTTCAGTTCTAAATCCATGATCCTCTAGTTTCTGAAGATTTGAAGCAGAGAGCTTTCTTCCTGACAAGCCTGTGTGAAGAGGCTGCACATGGATTCTTCTCCTCACTGGCCCCCATCTTTTAAATGAAGAAAATGGAGTTCTGAGAAGGTCACTGATTTGCCCTTAGTCACTAATAGGTATCTGAGGTGACATTTGAACTCAGCTCTCCTGACTCCAAGGTCCAACACTCTTGCTTGCTACTATGCCATCTTGCTTCTCTCCCTGGGGGGAGGGGACCATGTCTTATATATTTTTGCATTCCCCCCAGGCATCTAGAATAGCATCTTGCACATAGTGGGCACCCAGTAAGGATTTGATAAATGACCAAGGGAACAAGGATTATAGGGAAAAGAGCAATGGGTCTGCCTCCATGGGACTTAGGGTGATGCCCTTCTGGACACAAGAGCATAGTGCTGAATAAAGTAAAGTTCTGAGTCCCGACCCCCTTTCTTCTGTCTCTATTAGCAGAAAGTGAGAGAGATGGGTGCTTGGTTTCAGGTACAGGGAAGAGAGAGTTATGCTATCATGGCAAGAACACTGGCTGTCAAATCAGAAAACCTGGGTGTGGATCCTAGCTCTGCTACTTACTGTTTATATGACTTTTCACAACGTGACTGATGTGGAAATATGTTTAACATGATTGTACATGTATAACCTATATCATATTGCTTGCTGTCTTGGAGAGGGGGAAGGGAAGGGAGGGAGAGAGAGAAATTCAGAACTCCAAATTTTACAAAAATGAATGTTAACAACTCTCTTTACATGTCATTGTGAAAAAAATAACTATTGAGGAAAAAAAAGACATCAAGTGTCCTGTAGGCATTTGAGAAGGTAGAATTGCCTCTTCAAATGTATGCCTTGGATACACATATGTCCTATGTATATGTCTTATACTCCTGTCTACATATGTTCCCTGACAATGCATTTCTATAATGTGTGCTTCTCCACATGCATTCTCTACGTGTCCATTCTTCCTACTGATGTTACGCTATCTGTATTTGAGGAATGATGCGATCCAGGCTTAGGGGAGAAATGTTTTGCAGCTACCAAATATTTTGTTGCTACTTATCTTACTTTGCCATTTTGCTAAATGTCTTTACTTTATGCTAATTGTGTCCTTTAACTTTTATGGACAAACTCATTGATGGGGGCTTATACGATACAGTTTTATGAGTTCAAAACCAGAGCGTACCCCAAACTTGGGTAGCTATTCCCTAAATTATTTGCCCCATGAGCTACATATAGATGAGGTATTTATGGTTCAAAGAGGTCAGCTGACTTATTCATGGTTATCCTTTTAGTAAGTAGCAGAATAGATATTCAAATCTCGGTCCTGTGACTTCAAATCTGTCATTCCTTCCACTCTAGTGCCATGGCAGACTCTGCTTATGGTAGGTACAAACACACAGACACATATGTATGCACAAGGAGTCTACTATGGCACCATATTTATATTTACAAAATATACATATATATGGAATTTTAATTGATTTTTAAAATATCTTCATTTACAGATCTTTCCCTCTCCTACCCTACCCTCCCAAGAGACATTCCATTTGTTGCTATTCACTGATGTGATATAGCAGAAAGAGCATGGACTAGGAGGAAGGAGACTTGGGTTCTAGGAACAAGGGTCCTAAAATTAGTTCTATAATCAAACAACTATGCCATCTTGGGCAAATCACATCCTCTGAGTATTGGTTTCCTCATCTATTACATAAGGGTAAGAATACCTGGGTTTGGCAGCTTGGTGGCGCAGTGGATGGAGCACTGGGCCTGGAGTCAGGATCCCCTGAGTTTTGGTCTTAAATACTTATTAACTGTGTGACCCAGGGCAAATCACTTAACCTTTGTTTGACTCAGTTTCCTAAACTGTAAAAATGGGAATAAAAATAGCACCTGCCTCATGGGGTAGTTGTGAGGATCAAATGGGATAATATTTGTAAAGCACCTAGCATATAAGCAGGAGCTATGTGAAAGCTTATTCTGCTCCTTCGCTTCCTTCTGCCCTTTATCCACCCCACTAGATCCTAAGAGGCTGAGCCATAACTAGTCAGACTGACCAGGTGAGCTCTTTCCAGGCTGACCCCCCCATCTTGGCCCTTACCTCTGGCATGGGCCTCCCCAGTCACAGCATCCATGTGTTCAGGCTATCTCTGTCTTTCCTTCATGGGCTGGTGCCACGAGGCTCTTACCTCCTATCTCCTTTCCCCTCTACCCCACCTTAATTTGTTTTAAAAGCTGATTTGAAGGGACTCTTCCAAGCTGCTTGATTGGGATACATTTTGCTGCACTCACTACCAATTATTAGCCATATCTCTGATGGAAAGATGAGGAAGTGCTTCAGAGAGTCTGAAATACAATGTGCTGATAAAGAGCTAGGATTAGTCAGGACACTTTTCCATTTCCTCCAAGAATTCTTGTCAGAACACAGGGAAAAAATACAGAGTAAAGTGTGGTCCAATTGACCTTTCGGGACCCATTCCCACTATCATTTTTGGGCTTTAGTTTCTGCCTCTATTGAAGACTGTTGTCTCTGGGCTGGTAAAGCTTCCCCTCCCCTACTTATTGCCCTCTTAAACGATCAATATCTGCAGTTCATTCCTGGCTGTGAGAGCAGAACGAAAGAGTAAGGTACACTGGAGTGAACTGTATCATAACAATTGGAAAGGATTTGGGGCCTTAATATTTTCCCTTGTAAAATGAAAGAGTTTGACTCGGAAGAGACCTTTGTTTAAGACCTTTGTTTTGTTTGTTTGTTTCCTAGACCCCTTTGGGAGTCTGGTGAAGCCTATGGACCCCTTCTCTAAATAATGCTTTTAAATATATAAAATACATTAGAATTGCAAAGGAAACCAATTATGTTGAAATGTACTTGTCAATATTTTTAAATTTTATTACCTTTAAATCATTATTTTTAAAACCAGTTTATGGATCCCAGGTTGAGTCCCATTTATAGAGAAAGGAAATGATTTCCCTTCGGTTACACAAATAGTGACAATGGTCAAAGGATATGAACAAGCAGTTTTCAGATGAAGAAATCAAAGCTATCTATAATCATATGAAAAATGCTCTAAATCACTATTGATTAGAGAAATTCAAATTAAAACAACTCTGAGATACCACCTCTCACCTATCAAATTGTCTAATATGACAGAAACGGAAAATGATAAATGTTGGAGAAGATGTGGAAAAATTGGGACACTAATGCATGCTTGGTGGAGTTGTGAATTGATCCAACAATTCTGGAGAGCAATTTGGAGCTATGCCCAAAGGCCAATCAAACTGTGCATACCATTTGATCTAGCAATACTACTACTAGGTCTGTATTCCAAAGAGATCATAGAAAAGGGGAAAGGACTAATGTGTACAAAAATATTTACAGCAGCTCTTTTTGTGGTGGCAAAGAATTAGAAATTGTAGGAATGCCCATCAATGGGGGAATGACTGAACAACTTGTGGTATATGAATGTAACAGAATACTGTTGTGTTATGAGAAATGAAGAGAAGGCAGATGCAGAAAAACCTGGAAAGATTTACATGAACTAATGCAGAGCGAAGTAAGCAGAAGAAGGAAAACATTGTACACGGTAACAGCAACATTGTGCAATGATCCACTATGATAGGTTTAGGTCTTCTCAGCAGTACGATGATCCAAGACAATTCCAAAAGACTCATGATGGAAAATACAATCCGCATCCAGAGAAAGAATTGTGGATTCTGAATGTATTTTGAAGCATACTATTTTCACTTTTTTTGGTTTTTTTTTCTCATAGTTTTTTCCCTTTTGTTCTGATTCTTCTTTCACAACATGACTGATATGGAAATATGTTTAACATGAATGCACATGTCTAACCTGTATCATATTGCTTGCTGTCTTGGGGAGGGGGGAGGAGAGGGAAGGAGAAAAAATTCAACTCAAAATCTCATAAGAAATTAATGTTGAAAACTATCTTTACATGTAATTGGAAAAAAAATACTATTTACAAAAACAAAAAAGAAAGCAAAACAAAAACCAATGGAAAAGCCAAATAGCTCCTGACTCTCCATCCTGCACACCTTGCCCCAGGCTCTACTACTTTTCTGCTTTAGGATAGCAAGTATCTTGGATTTTATTCGGGGGGCTACTTCCTCCACTAATACAGATTATAACCTTTCTTTCTTTTAGCAGACGGTCTTTGTAAGTACTGTGGCCAAAAATCTGTCACCTAATGGCCAATTTCTTTTTGAAAAAAAAATTTTATTTGATCTTTTGTCTTTACACATAGTCATTTCCCATTGAGTCATAGTTCATATTTGCCTCATAGTCATTTCTGGTGGGCTCCAGATCGAACCCTCCTTTGTGACAAAGAAAACAAAACTGTTAATTGAAAACAGCTTATACAGACACCTGGACTGAGTACATGTACATATGCATATCTATATCTATATAAAACTCTATTTCTATCTACATTTATATATACGGATATATTCTGTCTTAGTGTCCCCATCTCATGGAAGAGGTATATTTCTTTATCTTTTCTTTGTCATTGGTTTTTCCACTACTCATAGTTCTCCATTGTGAAGGGGTATTTCCTTCTTAGTCTTTCATGGGAAAGGGGAAGCAGGTGCAAGAACATACTAATGGCTCAGTATAGTGTAATACAAAAAGCCTTTGATTTGATATCTGGGTTTGAATCTTACCTCTGCTAACCGAGTGACTTTGGGCAAGTTCCAAGGCCCTTGGGGCTTCCCAGCTCTAAAATCTTGTGATCCTAAATCCATTACCACTTCTAGAAAAAAAAACAATCTGTTGCTCATGTTCTATAGACAGTGGCTATTATGTTTGTATAGGAACTCTATCTTGACATTCTTCTAACTCACAGGCTCAGACTCATGGAAGACTTTGGAGCAAGTCATCTTCTCTCTAGGAATTTTAAGAACACTGGGATGGAAGTGTGGTGGTTCAGCATTGTTAGTCTTGGTACTTGTATTTCTCAAACTGTATATCTTGGATCCAGTAACTGAGTTACTGACTTGGGTCCTTGTGATGGAGACTGTCTCCTCCATATCCCAGTTTCAATAACTGTGGCCATGTCTGGACCTCATGGTTGAATGCCTGCCTTGGTTCCATAGAGATATCTCTCCTCTGGTATAGAGGACTCGATTCCCTGGAGGTAGCCTAATTCCTTTGGCATAAAGGGCTTGGGTCATGTTTTGTATTTCACCAAAGTCTTTTGGGAACTTGAATCCTCTCCTTGAACCCAATTCTGTAGCTGGGTGTCTAATTCTGTTGCTAGTTCTTTGAGAACAGGAATTGTCTTTTGCCTTTCTTTATGTCCCCAGAGTTTATCATAGTACCTAGAACATAGTAGGGGTTTAATAAATGTTTATTGACAGGCTGACTGATAGATGGTCAGTCATTCTTAGTATTCAATTCCCTCTTGCTATGTGAATTTTTCCTTCTTGGCTGCTGGGTCCTCTCCTGATGGTCTGATCTGTCCCTGTGACACCGCCTGGTTTCCAGGACCCAGCCATCCCTAGTCTGGTCTATCAACCAGTGACTAACCTCTGCTTATGACAAGTCTCTTCTTTGTGCAAATAACTTATCCCTTGAAAATCTATTCCATGCAATCTTTCCTACTCTCTCTCTAATTCAGTGAAACCTACTTTACAAAAATTAATTTACAGTTCTTTAGGTATTTTATTTGTTTACTTATTAATTTGCTATTTCAGTGACCCCTAATGAAAAATAAGGAAGTTGTTAAGATATTTCTGTGTCCATGACAACCTGGTAGGGCCTCGTGGGGGGAATGGAAGATGAGAACAGACTTGTAGGATCTGGCTCCTGGAAAAGAGCTTTGAAAACTGTTTTAGAGCTGAGCTCTTGCATTCCTGTGAACCTAAGATGAGAAAGAGAATTAGCAGGGTTCCCTATCAGTAGCCTATTCTAGTCTCATCTACTGAAATTCAAGGAGTCAACTTTGATAATGTCCTCAGCTAATCTGGGTTACTGCTCTCCTAGGCTGTCCAGTTGATAAAGCAAGTTATGTAATTAATACTAATGACAGCGTGGTGTAATGAAGAGAGCACCGATTTGGAGTAAAGTGATCTTAGGGGCAGCTAGGTGGCACCATAGTGCATAGAGTGCCAGGCCTGAAATCAGGAAGACCTGAGTTCAAATATGGCCTTAAGACACTTACTAGCTGTGTGACCTTGGGCAAGTCACTTAACCTGTTTGCCTCAGTTTCCTCATCTGCAAAATGAGCTGGAGAAGAAATGGCAAACCACTCCAGTATCTTTGCCAAGAAAACCCCAAATGGGGTCATGAAGAGTCAGACACAACTGAAAAGACTGAACACCAGCAACAACGACATGCCATATGACTATTTACTCTATTAAAAATTTTTAAAAATTTTTCCCCAATTTATTAATTTATTTGTTTTCAGTTTTCAACATGCACTTTCACAAGTTTTAAATTTTCTCCTCCTCCTTCCCCAAGATGGCATGCAATCTGATATGGGCTCTATAATACATTCCTATTAAACACATTTTCAAATTGGTCACATTACATAGAAGAATTATAACAAATGGGAGAAACCATGAGAAAGAAAACAAGACAAAATAAAACAAAACAAAAGAGAGAAGAGTATGCTTCACTCTGCATTCCAACTCCATAGTCCTTTCTCTGGATGTGGATGGCATTTTCCATCATGAGTCCTTTGGAAAAGTTTTAGGTCCTTGCACTGCTGAGAAAGGCTAAGTCTATCAAAATCAGTCCTCACACACTGTGGCTGTTACTGTGTAAAATGTTCTCCTGGTTCTGCTCATTTCACTCAGCATCAGTTCATATAAGTCTTTCCAAGTTTTTCTGAAGTCCACCTGTTCATCATTTCTTATAGCACAACAGTATTCTATTACATTCATATTCCACAACTTGTTCAGCCATTCCCCAATTGATGGGCATCACCTCGATTTCCAGTTCTTGGCCACCACAAAAGAGCTGCTATAAATATTTTTGTACATGTGGGTCCTTTTCCTATTTTTGTAATCTCTTTGGAATACAGCCCTAGAAGCAGTATTGCTGGGTCAAAGGGTAAGCACATTTTTATAGCCCTTTGGGCATAGTTCCAAATTGCTCTCCAGAATGTTTGGATTAGCTCACAGCTCCACCAACAATGGATTAGTGTTCCAACTTCCCTATATCTTCTCCAATATTTATCATCTTCCTGTTTTGTCATGTTAGCCAATCTGATAGGTGTGATGTGGTACCTCAGAGTTGTTTTGATTTGCATTTCTCTAATCAATAGTGATGTAGAACATTTTTTTCATATGATTAGAGATAGCTTTAATTTCTTCCTCTGAAAACTGCCTGTTAACTTTTTATATAGATGGAACATATCATTGCACTTTCTTTTTCCCCCATTTCATCATGGTCAAGGATTTTTTCCCCAAAACCTCAAAATTTTTTCAATATTTCCATTTAATTGAAGGTTAGTTTCTGAGTCCTCTTCAGCCCCCAAGAGGAACGAATCAGTTTCTTACTCTGTGAATCTATCTGCCTCTAGTCCTAGAGATTAGAGCTCTCCCTCCAAGCTGCAGATATGTCAAAAGAGTTTGGAATGATAATGAAGAATCACATAGACTTTTAGACCTGGAAGAGATATGAGATATCATCTAATACAAGCCTCTTGTTTAGCAGAAGCCTGCTCAAGGTCATACAAGAAGTTAGAGACAGAGCTAGGACTAGAATTCAGGTCTCTTGACTACCATTGTCTACTATTCTTTTTGCTATATGACATTGACATTTCTATCATGAAATTTTTTTCCCCAGTTAAATTTGGAATTTAGTAATTGGCCATATTCTTTCAAGTTCTTCTCAGTCATTCCTTTTATTGTTCAGCATGCTATTATGTAAATGAAAAGTATGATTACAATGGATGGAGTCAGTTTGTCTAGTTTACAATCCTTGCCCTGATACTAGCCATGTGATTCTGGGAAAAGCACTTGACCATGCTCTCTGAGCCTCAGTTTTCTTATATGCAAAATAGGGATACTTATACTTTCCATCTCATATTTCCATTTCTACTTAGGGGAAAGTTTTTTTGTACAACATATACAAATGAGAATTATCATTATTATCATTCATTCAAGAGAATCAGAAGACAATCTAGTGAATGGAACTAGGGAGAGGTTTCCTGAATGAAAAGTAAAAGCAATCCATTTTTAGTACTCAATCATTGAGTCCTGAGATTCAAGACCCCAAGTTAAAAATCCTAATTCTTTGTAGTGTGGAGTTAGAGGTACAGATAGGGGAATAGAGGGGATGGAGAATCTGGGAGGACAGAGGAAACATAGCAGTAAGATGTTTCTGAGAAGGGAGCTGGTGACAAGTGTACATTGGAGCAGTTCTGAATCAGAAAAAAAGGATATGAAACTCAAATCAGAATCTCCAGAGTTTGAAGAAATTCTGGAAAATAGGTACATTTAATCCTCAGCTTTGATGGGGGTAGTGTTCCTTGAAAATGGTACAAAAGTAAAAAATGTGAGTGTTGAAACATTGAACCTATGGGAAATAGGGGGTTAGGTTCCCGTGACCACCAAAAACTGTAATCTTTTGCTAAGGATTGCTGAAAATACACTTTTCTGAACACAGTTCTTTATAACAAAACATTAATTCTGATAATATATACTTTTGCTAATGCAGTAACCATGAAATAAAGTGCAGTACATGAAATTTAAAAAATAGTGTTCCTTGAAAATGGTGCAAAAGTAAAAAAATGTGAATGTTGAAACATTGAACCTATGGGAAATAGGGGGTTAAGTTCCTGTGTCCACCAACAACTGTAATCTTTTGCTAGAAATTGCTGAAAATATACTTTCTTAATACAATTCTTTATAACAAAACATTAATTCTGATAATATATACTTTTCCTAATATAGTAACCATGAAATAAAACGCAGTACACAAAATAAAATTGGTAACATGCAAAACATTTTTTCTCACTAGTACTTTCCTCCTTTTTGTGGATATAACAAGTTGTTAATTCATTAGCACCAAACTCATGGGCTGACATTCCAGCTGCAGACATTCTGGCATGAAGTTTATCTAACACCTTTATGTCCTCAGTAAGCCTTATCACTGACTTTGCCTACCTGGTCTTAGAGCCAAAGGACTTGTACTTTGATTTGGGGGCATAACTGCAACATAAAACTTGAGTTTTTAAAAGCAAATAATGAAAATATGCAACAATGCATGGGGAGCTCTTTACAATGGTGGGGTGAAGAAGATCAGTGAAGTGCCCAGTAGGATACCAGATGCTCCACAAACTTGTGTGTATCTCCTTTCATTTTTTCATCTACTGTCCACAGCCATGAGTGTGTGTGGTTGTCAAGGCAAAATTAAAAATGAGGTTACTAACAAATTATGTGAATGCTTGAAGTCAAAAAGTTAAACTGTGATAATGTTGAGGATTGACTGTAATAGGTTAAGGGCAAGGTCTGGCAGGGAATCTCAATGACAAATTGCCTGGATAGACAGTGGCTGGAGCTTTGGAGGAGTGATAAGTCCTAGGAGCTGATTTAGGTAAGAGTGATCATGTCCTTCTTACAGCTCCCCACCAGCCTCAACCATCAGAAACGTCATGTTTCTGTCATGCCATAGTTTTTCCAAGATCAAGTTTATGCATTTGGTATAATTCCTATAGGTAGAAACATCACCATCACCTATACCAACGGTAGTGTTGGCCATTGGAAAATAATGTTGGATTTACAGTCTGAAGACCTGGGTTCAAATCCTGCTTCTTCTATTTACTATCTCTGTAACCTTGGACAAATGATTTCATGTGTTTGATCCTCAGTATGCTTGTCTGTAAAATGAGGAGATTGGACTAGATGGCCTCTAAGTTCCCTTTGAGCTGTAAATCCATGAGCCTACTATACATAGGACATATTTTCCCAAAGGTATTTGACATTTCTTCCTCCAGGAAGCCAATTCAATTCAACCAACATTTATTGCATGCCCATAGTGTGCAAAGCACTGAGTTAGGTGCTAGGAATACAAAGTCAAGAAAAAAAGCAGTCTTTTCCCTCTAGGAATGCATACTTTTAAGAGGTCTTAGGGTTTAGAGAATTACCTCTGCAGATTAGTTCTCTAGTGTGATTAGTTTGCTACTGTATCTTGGGAACAATCTCAGGAAGGACGATAGTAATAACAATGACACGACACATCCAAGAAACTTACAATCTAATTAGGGCAGGGAATGTGGAATGTGACTGAAAGACAAATAAGTCTGACTCAAGGTAGATTATTAAGGCATCTTTGATGCGTACCAGTGTTCTAGGGTGCTTGACTGTCCTTTGTTGGAAATTGAAAGATTGAGGATGGAACGGTAAGCATGGTAAAGAAAAGAAGGAAGATGCAGGGAGAATGAGGGGTGGGGTAGTGTGTGTGTGTGTGTGTGTGTGTGTGTGTGTGTGTGTGTGTGTTTGTGTCTGTATCTGTGTGTTTTATGTATGAGTATACATGACAGACAGAGAAAGAGAGGCAGAAGGAAGGAGGGAGAGGGAGAGATGGGAGGTGTGGGAGTATGAATGGACAGATGGTTGGACGCAGGAGTCAGAGTATTTTCAGCCTCACAACTGTACCTTACCCTTCTCTCTCCCTTTCCTCCCTTTGTTGGGCAAGACCTAACAAAGTTACTGATGTGTCACAGAGTAAAAAATGTTGGGAAACCCAACATGACACACTCAGTATCATGTTCCTTCTGGCCCTTTCTGGAGTCCTTTGGCTTGCAGGCAGGTATCCAGAAGTTGAAGAGGCCACAGAGCCATAGGAGAACACAGAATAGGATGCAAAGTTTGCCTTCCCCATGATATCCTGGCTATTGGGGATCAAGGAAGGGCCTTGTGTTCACACAGCGATGCCATCCCCCATCCTCTGTCTCCTTGCTTCCAAGACCTGCCTTCTCCCATAGGAACGAACACCACCCAGTAACAAGATGCTCCCCATTGACTGGTTCAGGATGGATCATCTCCAAGACTTTGGAAGATTTACTCAGTTGGGGCCTCTGTGCTGCTGTAACCAGACACAGCAGGGAAAGAGCCACCAGGGGCATGGAAAGGAGCTGAAGGAACAAGACCCTTTGCTTGTCACATTGACCTACAAGGATATTGAAAACTCTACAAGAGAGGGCAAGAAGGGGGGCCGGAATCTGAGCAGGGAGCAGGACAAGGCCATTGCTCCTGGGCAGCTTGTTCTAGTATCAAAATCAAACAAAGAAACTTGGACCCAAGGGTGTGGGTGGGGGAGGGGATGTCTTTCCTGGAAATGGCAAGCTACCTTGAGGTAGTAAGAGATGATTTTACATGCACAAGTGTGTTTTCCTGTCAGGCAACAAAACATGTCTCCAACCCTCCTGCAACCCCTGTAACAAAGCAGTTGAACAGCTGGGCAGGAAAAAAACAGGAGCTAGGGCTTCCCGTGAGGGAGGTGAAGGCTCAGCTTGGTAGGATAATGGGGAAGGGCTATCAAGACAGAGATGATAAACAGGAACATTCATTCCACAGGGATTAAAATGGAGCCCTTTTTCTTCCTTCAACCAAGGAGATGTAGCCAAAAAGGGTTGAATTTCTCCTCCAAGAAAACTTTCTGGATTGCTATAGTGCTCACTGAGCTAGCCATTCTCTAAGTGCCAGACCTAGGTTCTAATCCTGGCTATACCACTAACTAGCTATTTAGTCCTGGACAAATCACTTGGCCTCAGTTTCCCCATCTGTTAAATGAGAGTTGGAATAGACAGCCCTCTTTCAAATATATAATCCTACCACCCCTCTGAGCTTCAGTTTCCGTATGTAAAAAGTAGAAATCCCTGTTGGAACTATGAAAATTTAGTTTCCATAATACAGAATCTTGGTTATATAGTGCCTCGGATTGTTCTTAGGTTTGTTGATGTGCTGGTCCTCTCTGCAGAGATTCTCCCTGGAGGTTAGGGAATGTCTTCTCCCTTCTCTCCTCCCTCAATAGGGTGCAGCATAGTACGGGGCACCCAGAAGGTGGTCTGGCCTTCAATTTCCTCTTCTGGGAAGTGGAAGGATTGAACAACTTTCTATCTCTTTTTTTAGCGCCATTGCATGGACTGTGCCTTATGCCTGGAATCCTCTCCCTCGTTACTTACTTACCTCCTAGAATTTCTAGCTTTCTTTAAAACACATTTCTAGTGTCACCTCCTACAGAAGATGGACTCCTTAAGTCTTTGTACTCCCTCCTGCCCTGAAATTACCTCGTGTTTACGGAATGTGTGCTTACATATGTGTATATATATGTATATATATACATATATATATACACTTATATATACATATGTACTTATATGTGGATGTGTTGTTTCCCACCAGTAGAATACAATCTTCTCTAGGGCAGGGACTATTTTCATCATTGAGTCCCCAGAGGTTAGCATGGTGCCTGACATCTAGTTGGTGCTCTGGCATGGCTTGATGAATTCAGTTTTGGAGAGATGATTTCTAAGGTCCCTTTGCGCTGTATCACCCCTGCTTGGATTTGGGTTGTGGAGGTTTGTCACATTGACTTTCCAAAGGGATCTCTCTTGTTTCCCCATGAGTTCCCTCATGAAGGGAAGGGACTGAGGCTTACATGAGTAGAAAAGGAGTAGAGGTGGAGTCCCGTGATAACCGACTCACACTATTTTGCCCAGCCCGCCAGACTGCAGGGTGCTCTTGAGGCACACACCCAGTCTCCAGCCGCTGCCACCATTCAATCCACCCTGGAATCTGCTTCTTCTCTCCTAAAAAATTCCACTGGGTGCATAATTAACACCTAGGAGAAGGGCTGCTAATGAATTCTCCTAAGTGGGAAATCACAGGGCAAGAAGAAAAAAAAATGTTGCTCCTGAATGGTAGGAGCAGTGGGAATGAGGAGCTGCATATATGCAGGAAGGGAGGAGTTCTTGATTGCTCACCACTTGGTTCCGGTGCTGTGATATCTCCCTTTGGAGACCATTCAAACAGCTTACTTCCTGTTAATAAGCATGCTATTATTTTTTAAGGATGCTGTTTTACAAATGTATCTGGTCCTTAAAAGCTGTGAGTGGCTGGGCTCTTCCCTCCCCAGATTAAGAACAAGGGGACTGGAATTTTTCAGTTACCACTCCCAAAGAGCTAAATCCTAGAGGGTCTTTGAGCCCTACCTAAGCCTACCTAAGTTCAGTGCCTACTTTGCCTAGGGCAGCGTTCTACTTCTTGGTCATTGTCCAGTGGTTCAGTGAATTGAATGTCATCAGGAAAGCATACCACCTGTTAGAACTATAATTAGGGTGGAGCATGGCAAGGGGTGTTCCTTTGGGAGGGACAGGAGTTGAGGTTGTAGAGATTGTCTTGAGTGGACATTTTATGGATGAGCAGGAAGACTCAGATAAAGCCACAACAACCTACCATAATGGTCCACTGAGTGAAACAAGACATAAGAGAACACAGGCAGGTATATCCTACTACAGTAATATATAGGTCAATATCATCACTTACCAGTTCTGAGTTATTGGAGAAGGTTTCAGGAATCTCAGTACTCTTTTCTTATCTCTAACCCAAGACTTGTTCCAGATAAGACACTAAAAGTCCCAGTGTGTCACTTATATGTTGTTAGAATGTTAGCATTAGAATATAAGCATGGAAGAAAATATAATGACTAAGCTTGTTCCCAAAGAACAGCCATGAGAAGGAACCTCTCTCCCTTCACAGTAGAGGTGCGGGATTTAGAGGTTAGAACCTTGAATGCGATGTTGTCTTTTTTGCTGTAATGGCAGTTTCACCAAATGATAATTTTTCCTCTTTTTTATTCTTTGTTCCAAGGCATGGCTCTCTGGGAGGGAAAAAGAGGAGGGATTGATTGAGAAATGTAGGTGATGTGAAAATGAAATATATCACCAAAATTTATTATTCAAAAAGAATTTAAGGAGAATTGAAGGGGAAGAACTATCTCACTACTGAACTTGTGTCCCTTACACTTAGCACAGTGCTTGGCACATAGGTTAGCTAAGAATATAACAAGTGCTTTTTCATTCATCCTAGACATCAGGTTAGGAAAATATCTCAAAAACATGTAAAAATCCCACCTACTTGCTAAATTCATGTTCTAAAATGTAGATCTGACTGTGTCACCCCATTCAAAAACCTGCAGTCGTTCCCTATTTAATCGCTAGGATTAAATGCAACACCTTTAGTCTTGCATTTAAATCCCTTGAAAACTGTCTCCCATCTACCTTTTTAGTCTTATTTCATATTGCTCCCCACCCAGGCAGAGTAAGGTAAGAGAAAGACAGATGACCTGGGTTCAAGTCCCTGTCCTGACATACTTACTCTGTAACCTTGGGTGAGTAACTAACCTCTCAGTGCATTGCTAAATAGAATTTCCTTACTGGGAGCTCCCTGTGTCAATGAAATTACAGGTGCAATCCCTATTCCAATCCCACCATACACTCTCCCTTCCTGGCAAATAATTCTGCTTGCTTTTTCCCCAAACGTGATGTAGAGTCAATATTCCATCTCTCACCTCCGGACCTTGGCATCTTTGGTCTCTTCATATCTAGAATGCCCCTCACCTCTAACTCACAGAATGTCAAATTCCATTCACAGTGCAACTCAGTAGATATTTCCTACACCAGGGCTTTCCTGATAGCTCCAGTTATTAGCACTTTCTCCCTCTTGAAATTACTTTGCATTTCTTTGCACCATGACCAACCATGCTTCTGCCATATTAATGATGAAACGTGCTGCTCCCATCCTGAAAGAGGGTAATGGTCTCAGGGTGTGGAATGAGCCATGTTTTTGGACAGGGCCAATGTGGGAATTTCTTTTCACTTGACAATTCATATTTGTTACTAAGATTTTGTTTTGTTTTCCCAACATGGGGAGAGAAAATAAATTTCTATTAATTAAAAAATTCAATTTAAAAAATTAAATACTTTGAATTACATTATAAACACTGCGATGTTAAATACCAAATTGTTCTTCAAAGAAGTGATTCTCAAAATAATTTGGTACAGGTTAAAAAATTGAGAGATCAATCAATGGAACAGATTAGTTACGCAATCTGACAGAAGCAAATGTATCTAGTGCCTTAATATTTGCTAAACACACACAGCCCATCTACTGGGATCTTTTGTTACCATTTGACAAAAACTGCTGGAAAAATTAGACAGCAATATGGGAGAAATTAGATTTAGACCAGCCTCATATCTTAGCCAAGATAAGCTGCTCTAAATTGATTAGTGACCAATATACAAAAGGTCACATCATAAACAAATTCGGGAAACATGGAAAAAATTCTTATGAAATCTGTGGATAGGAGACAAGTTTGTCACCAAACAAGGGATATAGAGGACCACAGATGATGAAATGGATAATTTTCATTTGATAAAAATGAGAAGATTTTGCACAAACATTCCTATAAATTTTATATTAAAGGGGAAACAACTAGGAAAAACCTTTTCAAAAGCTTCTCGTTTCTAAGATATATAAGGAACTGATTCAGATGAATAAGAATAAGAGCTACTCCCCAGTTGATAAATGGTCTAAGGATATGAACAAGCAGTTCTCAAGAGAGAAACCTACGCTATTGTAGCCATATGAAAAAATACTCCAAATCATTACTAATCAGAGGAATGAAATTAAGCAATTGTGAAATTCTACCTTTGTCTATGTCTATACCTACATTTTTTTGCTCTGACCTCATACCTGTGTTGGGAACCCCTAGTTAGGGAACTCCCTCTATCAATACAGGTCAGTAACTGGGTTACTAGGAAGTCAAGTAATTTGCTCATAGTCTTCACGGTCAGTATGTGTTAACAGGTACGAGTTGAACCCGGGTCTTCCCTTATCCATGGCTCTGATAATTTTTCTGGGAGGTGGGGTAGGGATACTAGCAGCCATCTTAAACCTAATTGGACATTAGATGTCCTTGTGTTGAACTTTGAGTCATGAGACAGTTGGATTCTCATGTTGCTAGGAGTGTTCCATGGTCCCCCAAGCCTTAATCTTCCATATTAGAGAAAAAGTTCCAAGAGAACTTTGACCCTTAGGGTTGCAAGACTTTAGGGAATTATCTCTTCAAACTGAAGATAGAAAAACATTTTAACTCTTACAGATTTTATCCTCTGTCATTCCATAGTCATTCACTCATATAGCTGAAACATTCAAGGTGCTGATGGTAGAGGCTGCAACCAGCAACTTGCGAGGTTTAAAGGAAAAAGTCAAGGAAAGGTCCCCAATTATGATAGTGAATCTTTTCATTAGATTTGCAGAAAGAAGATGGTACAGTTGACGTAGGACCAGCATTGACCCTCATTTTACAATGTAGTTGAAAATGGGCCATTTTTTCAGGTTGTCCATGCCCCTGGGGACTTCTGGCTTCTATATTGATGGCTTAGCCCCATCTCAGTGTTAATGAACAACCTTCTTCCTACTCTTCCACCTCTCCCACTTTCTCCCCCTTTGCCCTTCTTTCAGATATGCTTATGTTCCATCAGGCAACATCTGTAGCTGGTTAGAATCCTTGAAAAATAGTGCGCATGCACACACACGTGCCACACACACACTCATTTACACAACATGGCAATCCACAAGCCACTTTCTGGAACTTTAACGTGGCAAAGATGGAAATTGGCAATGCTTCATGTGGCAGAATTTTGTTTGACTTTGCAGTTCACCCTAACAGTAAAGGTGGCAAAATTCCATCATGAGGGGGTATGAAGGTGAGTTAGAGAGATGTTGTAAATTGGTCGACTACTTGTATGTCCAAATGTCTTAGCCCTAGGTCTACACAGACACCCTGAAAAAGGTGTGAGTACCCATAAAACTGAGCGGCCCAGGAATTGCCGGCATTCTCCTACCAGACCAGGGTAAGTTTGAGGATGATGTGTAAAGGTGAGGGTAGTCTTGGCCAGAAAGCCTGGCACAAGACCAGGATGCCCTAACACAAGTAGAGAAGCAATATGACATAGTCAAAAGAGGCAAGATTTTGAGGTTGGAAAGCCTGGGTTCAAGTCCCAGTCTTGCTCCTTATTAGCTGTGTGATCTTAGGTGAGTTCCTCAACTACGTGAACCTCATTTTCCTTCTACAGTGAATAGGGATAGCAAGAGGTACATTTTTGGCCTCATAGGAATATGCTGAGGACCAAGCGAGATTATATTTACAATGTACTTTGCAATCACAAATGCTTATATCAATGTCAGCTGGCAGTAGGAATACAGCAACCACTACAATGGGAATAGTATCCCAGTTAGGGTCAGCCAAGGCTAAATTGGGAAGTCAAATTTTTGCCACCCAGGATCTCCTTGCTACACTCTTTCAATGCCCCAAGTCTCATTCTCTGTCTTTCTCTAGAGGCTCCCCTTCTCATCAAAGTCAGCTTTCAGGAGAGGACCTACTGACTCATTTTTACTTAGGTACACATAACTAGTGAAGTTTAATGTGGCATATGCTTAATCCAAAGGAATAAATCTCTAATGATGAAATGTGTGACAAAAATTCATTTTGGTATCAAAGACTGCACCCATAGATTTATCAGTCATGCTCATTGTTTCTGTATATATTCCCCCCTGTTCCTCCATTTGGGGAAAGGGGTCTAGTTTAACCAGCTAGCATCATTCTGCCCCTTGACTGTCACTTGAGTCTGTGGTACCTGGGCAGGGGAATTATTTGGGGGCATTTAGAGCCTTCCTGGTTTCCCTCAAACCATACAACATAGGTGTTGTTGTCAGGCCAGCCCTGGTGTTGCTCAAAATTGAGATACGGTCCTCAGTAGAGGAGACTTAAAACATACTAACACGTGATAGCAAAGAATGTTTTTCTCGGCATGACATCCAAAGGTGTGATGACCACAGCATGTACCTGAATTTTCTCTTGTTACCTCATTCTCTACCTCCATGAAGGTCTCTTCTAGGCTCTACATTCAAAAGGAGCTATGGTTAATTGGATGTGGTTTCTTTATTTGCTTTTACTATACTGGATCTACTTCAGGGGTCTGTGGATAGATTTAAGGGTATCTGTGGACTAGGATAGGAAAAAAAATTACATCCTTATTTTCACTGAACTCTAGCTGAAATTTAGCAATTCCTTCAATTCTTTAAAAACAGTATTCTGAGATGACTTCACTAGATGACGATTGACACAAAAGCTTCCTTGTTGGGATTAATTATCTAATGAATGCCTCTCCTCTTACTTGTTAGGATTAATTTCCTAACACTACCTGTACTTACTCAATGGAGTTTACTTTCTAACACCACTAAAAACAGTTCAGCTAAGGATTTCGGGGAATCTCCAGAGAGATCATTACTTTTCTCTATCAGGTTTATCAACAGCAGACAAACCACTGGTCATACCTACTCATCCCCCCTCCCCCAGTCTCCTGTCCCCACTTTCCATCTCCTCTTGCTGCTCCACCTCCACCTGTGGGTCTCAGATCTTGCCCTGGTATTGAGAAGCAAAGTCTTCTACTTAAATTTCAACCCAGAAAAACAGCTCAAGCCCGAACTACCCTGCACATGGTTATCAATCATAGGATCATAGACCTAAAGCTAGAAGAGGCCTTGAAGTTATCTAGTCTAACCCTTTCATTTTACAGATGGAAAAACCAAGACCCAGAGAAGTTAAACACCTTAGCCATTGTTTTATACTCCTAAGGACAAAGGAGGCTCGAATATTTTTTAAATGTACAACTGAGGATAATCAGAACCCAGGTAACCTGAAATACACCTAGTTGAGTCAAGTGAATGAGCATTTATTAAGTACTTCCTATGTGTCAGACATTGTGCTAGGTTCTAGGAACACAAAGGCAAAAATAATCCCTGCTCTCAAGGAGCTCATGGTCTAATGGGGGGATACAATACGCAAACAGCTATGTACATGCAAGATACATACAGGGCAAATTGAAGGTGATCTCAGAGGGAAGGCACTAACTAGTAAGGTGAGGGAAGGAAGGAGAGGACTAGAAAGTGCCTCTTGTAGAAGGATTTGAGCTGAATCTTCAAGGAATCTGGGAAAGCCAAGAGATGGGCATAAGAAGGTAGAGCATTCTAGGCATGGAAAACAGCCAGTGAAAATACCCAGAGTCAAGAGTTGGAGTGTCTTGTTTGAGGAACATCAAGAAAGCCAAAGGGGCAGCTGGGTGCTGAAGTAGATAGATCACTGTCCCAGAATTGGGAAAATCTGAGTTCAGATCTGGCCTCAGACATTTACTAGCTTTGTGACCCTGGGCAAGTCACCTAACGCTGTTTGCCTCAGTTCCTTATCTGTAAAATGAGCTGGAGAAGGAAATGGCAAATCACTCCGGTATCTTTGCTAAGACAATCCCAAATGGGGTCACAAAGTGTCAGATGCAACTGAAACAACTGAACAAAAAGTGAAAAATGTGTAAGCTAGGTAATGATAAACGCAGAGGTTTGGTAGAATTCCTTTGATATCAGAAGCTGTACCCTAGATCCATCAGCCATTCCAAATGTTTTTGTGTACACTTCTGCCCTTCTCCCTCTGAGGAAAGGGGCTTAGTTGAACCAGCTGGCATCATTTTCCCTCTTGTCTGATGACTTACGTAGGGGCAGCTACTTGAGGACCTTCCAGGGCCAAGGCATCCTTTCCTACCTAACCTACCTACCCCTACAAATAAGCATAAACGATACAGACATAAGAATGCCAGACAAAATCCAAAATGAAGGCATAGAAAGCATGAGGGAGGCACTGGGTGATTCATTATCTTTAGTACATCCCAGGGGAATTCCCACCAGAAACAATAGTTTACAGCAGGTGCCTAGTCTGACTAGTGCTATTCCATTTTCCTGGTCATGAATGTCAGCATCTTTCTCTGGCTGGTGTCATTTCTTAGTCTCATATGCTAAGGCTCATTTTCCAACTCAATCTCTATTCACTCTTATTTTTTAGACTCTAAGAAGTGAGAGCAGTAGAGGCAAGTGTTAAGAAACAAACTTGTTTCTGAGTTCAGTTCTGGCCCAACCATTATAACTTGACTTTAAATCAATTTTCAGTAGCTCCGCCCCAACTCTTTTCCCTGATCATCAAGGAAAACCCAGAAATATGTTCCCCTTAGAGACTGTCTGCGTCTTTGGCCCTGGACTGAAACCACACATTATTTATGCTTCAACTGGGACTGTCTCCCAGCCCCAGACAAGGAACAGGCTCATAGATTTAAAAGTTTTATCCTGGTTTATCTATCACCGGCTAGGTCCAACTCCTTTGGGGATTTCTCTTTTCTTGTTCTTGGAGACTAGGATCTTCGCTTATAAGAAGCATCATCAGCTTCATTCTCTCCCTGAAGCTTTTGCCCTCTGTTAGGTCACAGTTGGCTGCTACAGATATGATGAAGCTGCTGAAGTCCGGGATTCAAGCAAGTAGAGAGGGAGGTGGGCTGGGCTAGTGGCTGCATCGCTAGGGATCAAATTTCTATTCTCAGTTCTATTTTGACAAATTCACATGTAAGTTTAGGGAAATCATAGAATGTCAGAACTGGAAGGGACTTAACCTAATTCTCTCTCTTTATTATAGGTTTCTGTCCAGGCTTTGTTACTTACGCTGCATATAGTCTAGACCAGAGGTGGGGAACCTGCAGCCTTAAGGCCACATGCGGCCTTCTAGGTTCTTAAGTGCAGCCTTTAAATGGAATCCAAATTTTGCAGAATTCAGTCAAAAGGCCACACTTAAGGACCTAGAAGGCCACATGTGGCCTTAAGGACACAGGTTCCCTACCCCAGTCTAGAGAGTGAATGTATGGTGAAAGCCCGCAATGGCACGACTAAGGGTTGTCATGGCTATCATTGGCATAGTCAGAAGCAAGCAAACCAGTACAGAAGTACCATGCTACAGCAAAAAGAACTCTGTATTCAGAGTGATCTGGGTTCAAATCCTGCCTCTGCCTCTTAAGACCTCTGTGACCTTGGACAAATCCCTTAATCTCTTTGGGTCTTAGGTTCCTTTGTGAATGATGTGTTTGTACTATGTAACCTCTGAAGTACCTCTCACCTCTAAGTTTTCTATGGTCCTGAGGATTCTCTCTCAGTCCATTTAGGGTATCAGCTGCTAAGACTATCAGCAGTAGTCAATGTCTGTCTCTATACATTTCCAGTTTTTGTGTATCAATAGACTATTTAAAACAATATTTAAGGCAAACCCATTTTATTTTTTTGTACTTAATAGTATTTTATTTTTTTCCAGTTACATGTAAAGATAGTTTTCAACATTCATTTTTGCAAGATTTGAGTTCCAAATTATTCTCCCTCCCTCATTCCCTTCCCTCCCTCCTCCCCAAGACAGCAAGTAATCTGATATAGGTTATACATGTACAATCATGTTAAATATATTTCCACATTAGTCATGTTGTGAAAGAAGAATCAGAACAAAAGTGAAAAACCATGAGAAAGAAAAAACAAAAAAAGTAAAAATAGTATTTTAAATCTGCATTCAGACTCCATAGCTCTTTGGATGTCCATAGCTTTTTCCATCATGAGGCTTTTGGAATTGTCTTAGATCATTGTATTGCTGAGAAGAGCTAAGACTATCATAGCTGATCATCACATAATGGTGCTGTTACTGTGTACAATGTTCTCCTGGTTCTGCTCTCTTCACTCAGCATCAGTTCATAGAAGTCTTTCCAGGTTTTTCTGAAATCTGCCTGTTCATCATTTCTTATAGAACAATAGTATTCCATTACATTCATATACTACAACTTGTTCAGCCATTCCCCAATTAATGGGCATTCCCATGATTTCTAATTCTTTGCCACCACAGAAACTGCTGCTCTAATAGATTGTTTAAACAGACTAGATTGGAGTTATTTTGATTGTAAGCCATACTTTCTTATTTAATTCTTCATTTTAATTTGATATTTTGGTTTTTTTCACTCTAAACAAGTCAGTAACTTGACCATACACAGATAGCTGATTCAGAGGTGATTCCCATGTTATCAACCATTTCATTTCTGATAGAACATAATCAATTTAATTGTTTCTTATGTCATCCGATACTTGGTCCAGAACTTCCCATTTTCTTTCTCAAGAAAATATTAATTTATATTTTGTTGTTCAGTCATTTCAGTCATGTCTGACTCTTTGTGACCTCATTTGGGGTTTTCTTGGCAGAGATGTTGGAGGGGTTTGCCATTTCCTTCTCTGATACAGTTTACAGATGAGAAAACTGAGGTGACTAGTGACTTGCTCAGAGTCACATAGCTAGGAAGTGTCTGAGGCTAGATTTGAATTCAGGAATATAAGTCTTTCTGATTCCAGGCCTAGTTCTCTATCCACCGCACCACCTAGCTGTCCCATTTACTTACTTAGGATGTCCCAAAAGTCATAGGGCAATTTTTTTTTCTTTTCAGAGGGGAGAAAGGAAGGTAATTGGGGTTAAGTGACTTGCCCAAGGTTACACAATTAGTAAGTGTGTCAAGCGTCTAAGGCAGGATTTGAATTCAGGCCCTCCTGACTCCTGAGCTGGTGCTCTCCTCATTGCACCACCTAGCTACCCCCACAGGACAGTTTTAAGTTTGAATAGCTTAAAACTGAACTAAGACTTCTAGAATACCCTCTACATATACGTGTAGCTTCTGTGTAGTTTCCAAGCCTTTGGCCACTTTCCTTTTTTGCAAATATGGCTTGAGTCATTTTTTCTAGCTTGTTTTTCCCAGTCCTCTCCTGTGCTTCTAAGTTGCTGAGTGTTACAACATATGTTGATTTAATATGGAAGGTCTGATCAAATTCTTTATAGTATTTCCCTACCTTCTTATCCTCTGCAACAGATGGTGGCTCATAAACTTCAATTATCTTTATACTGCTTGGTCACAAGCACAGCAATATTAGATGATCAAACACCTCAAGAAATATTTCAAATTACTTTTAGTAGTAAAAAAAACCCCTCTGCCAACTCTTAATTTTCCTTTCCAAAGAGAATTTATGGGCCACGGTTCCATTAAGCTGTAATTTCCTTATATCTGCTGGTTTTATTTAAAGTGAGAGTGTCAATATCGATATGATTTTGTTCTTCTAGCAGAATATGGACCTGGTGGTCATTGGATAATAATTTTTTCAATTACAATATAAATTTATTTTTTTAATTAACAAACATTTCTTTCTATCCTTCCTTCCTCTTTTCCTCCATTGAAAAAGAAAATACTTGTAATAAATATGCATAGTCAAGCACAACAAATTCCCACGTTGTCCATGTCCAAAAATATATGTCTCATTCTGCATTTTGAATCCATCCCCTCTCTGTCAGGAGGGGGATAGCATGCCTCATTATAGTTCCTCTGGAGTCCTGGTTATTCATCGCATTGATCAGAGTTTTTAAATCTTTCAAATTTGCTTGTCTTTGCAGTCTTGTCATTGTATAAATTGTTCTACGTCAGCTCACACGTGTGTTTTCCAAGTTTCTCTTAAACTATATTTTTCGTTTTTTTACAGCACAATAATATTCTGTCATATCCATATGCCACAATTTGCTCAACTATTGATGTGAAACTGAGGTACCCCTTAGTTTCCAGTACTGGATAAGGATTTAGATCATCAACAATTAAGGCAATCTAATAAGTGGGAAGCTTAGTATCTATCCTCTTCCTTCTTTTCCACTGTTATCCAATCATCATTAAAGAAATGGGTGAGTGGTCCAGGACTGAGCACCATTTTGTACTTTTCTTTGTTCCCTTGGTTGCCATGGCCAAAGAAGTCTATCTAATAACTAGTCTACTGGCAATAAGTGTCTCTCTTCAGAAAACAGAAACAGACTGTCCCTGGGACCTTATTCAAAGCCTTGTATTCATAGGATCATATACTCAGAGCTGGAAGGAACATCGGAGATCATTCAACCAAAACTCCTCACTTTAGAGATGAGAAAACTGAGGCCCAGAGAGGTGAAATGTGTTGCTGAGGTGCCATCCAGATAGCAAGAAGCAGGAGAGACTGTATTCAAACCCAGTTCATTGGACTACCACGCTGCCTCCTGTTCACAGGAATAGAATGGGCTTCTATTTCCGCTTGTGTTCTGTGGTCATAGCCTTCAAGAACTCAGAGTCACCTCCACCCCATGATGACATACTGGCACAGGATGAAAGACCTTCAGGTGGGAAGGGGGACTCAAAGTGATTTTCTTGTGTTCACTTGGTATAAACCTTGTACTTAATGGCAGAGTTGCTGCAAAAAACCTGGTTTCCTAGCATCGAGCCTGCTGAACCCTAGGGACAAAGCAAAGCCTGGACTCGTGTTGGAGTGATCCTGCTGGTGTTGTTGATATGCACCATCTATAGAAATCATGTTGCTATTGTTGTAACCATTGTGTGCACTGTTAGATGATCTCTCTTGGTCCATATGGCAGGGGAGTCCTGGTTTACTCCCCTGAGCATTAAAAGCTACTTTGGTTACCCACTTGAGTTTCCTTAAGGAGAGCATAGGGACCCGGTACATTGGTTACCTTTGGTGACAGAGAAAAACACTGACAGAGGAGAGGGGAACATTGAGTTAGCAGGTAACAGGTGTCCTATCCTTCTCTGCTTTCCAGGCTCCTGGCCTTCCTTTCTTACCTGGGTCTAGGCCTGGGAAAACCTAGTGATGGAGAGAGGAGGAAGTCATGTTGTGTGTTCAGGGAGGTACCCTGGAAGCTATGGTGCCATGTCCTTAAGGAATGAGGGGAAAGCTGAGAGCTGCAGGAGTTCACAAGGTACGTACACTATCCCTACTGCCACCACATGGAACAGACATACACTCTTGCTGAGCTTTAGAATTAAGGCAACCTGGGCGGACATGGTCCCCTGGAGAGCAGCAAGAGGGGCTCCTTCTTCTCCAGAGGACAGACATGAACTATCCCCCAAAAGAACCAGTCAGCAAGCCTTTATTTAAAAGTAACTTCCATGCACCAGGCATCGTGCTGGGCTGTGGGGAATACAAAGAAACAGAGGACAAAATCTCTGATATCTAGATATTCTCTGGCTGTGGAAAAAACCTAAATACATAATATCTTGTGTTTTTTGTTCATTGATGGTTATGTATGGAATATACAAGAATGATGCAGAATGCAAAATAGATGTGATAGGAATCAGAAAAGGGCAAAATAAATATGGGCTCAGGGAGTAGGGGAAAGCCTTCCAGAAGAATTGGGAGTGGAGTTGATCCTAAGGGGTAGAAATTGGAGAGGAGAAGAGTAGGGAGACAGAGGAAGGAGAATAAGGGAGGAGGATGGAAGAAGATGTAGGGGAAGCGAGGGCAGGGGCAAAGAAAGAGGAAGCAGGAATGGGAGAGGGCCAGAGAAGAGAGGAGGGAATGAGAAAGGGATGGAGGGGGGAGAGGAGATAGGGGAAAGGTGGGGAAGAGAGCAGAGGGAAAGGAAAGGAGGGGAGAGAGTTTGTGAAGTTGAGGAAATAGGATGAGCAAAGAAAAGCAGTGAGATAGGACTGAGTGGTGTGAGCTCTGTGGACAGAGAGGCCACTCCCTGGCCTGGACTAGAGGGAATGTACTGGGGCACAGAAGGAAGTAAGGTTTAATGGAATTGGATTATGGAGGGTCCAAAAAGCCAAGGCAGAGAAGTGAGTACTAAGTAGATTTTATCTTAATTTTCTAATTTACACGCACACACACACACACACGGCCCTTCCAAAGCTACAGAAACTCAACAGAAGAAGCTAATCGCTCCCACGGCCTCTAATGGGAAGGACCGTTGCCCGTCTTTCCACAGACTTCCACTGGTAACCTACTGTGTTCTGCTCTCTTCTGGGCACTGTGTGAAGTACTTTGGTGGGCTCCAGAGAATTAGAAAAGGCAATGTGATGTAATGGAAAGAGTATTAGTCAGAGTCAGAAGAAGTAT
The DNA here is from genome assembly GCF_011100635.1 of Trichosurus vulpecula. Classification (NCBI taxonomy): domain Eukaryota; kingdom Metazoa; phylum Chordata; class Mammalia; order Diprotodontia; family Phalangeridae; genus Trichosurus; species Trichosurus vulpecula. The sequence goes on from NC_050575.1 coordinate 86,243,966, forward strand.
TTAAATCCCATCTCTACTGCTTACTAAATACAGGACATTGGACGAGTCCCTTAAAATTTCTGGGCCTTGTTTTTGTCATCTGAAAGATGGGGATGATAGTATCTTCATCATCAACTAAAAGACTTAGCCCTCTGATCAATGTGACCGGAATCCAGAGAAATTGGTGGTGATGTGTCCCTGCCATTGGCAAAGTGGTGGTGGGCAATAGTGAACTGGGTTTATTAAGTACCTATTACACGTCAGGAGAAGGAAATGGCAAACCACTGCGCTATCTTTGCCAAGAAAACCCCAAATGGGGTTAAGTCTCTCAGCAGCAACATGTGTCAGGTACTGAGCTAAGACTGAGGATACAAAGAAAGGCAAAGATTCTGTCCCTTCTCTTGAGGAGCGCAACATCTAAAAAACGGGGGAGACAACATGAAAACAACTATGTATAAGCAAGTTATAAACAGGAAAAATTGGAGGAAAGGCACCATGATTTCTTGTTGTTGTTCTGTTATGTCTGACTTTTTGTGACCCCTTTTGGGGTTTTCTTGACAGAGAAACTGGAGTGGTTTGCCATTTCCTTCTCCAGCTCATCCTACAGATGAGGAACCTGAAGCAAACAGGGTTAAGTGACTTGCCCAGGGTCACACAGGTCACATTTGAACCGAGATCCTCTTGACTCCTGGGCTGGCACTCTCTCCACTGCACCACCTAGCTGCCCCCAAAATAAGGGATGCACTGTACTTTATGAACCTTGAAGTGTTACATAAATATCAGCCATCAGCAGTATTATTATTATTGTCTGTAGTCACCCAAATCCTAAGTAATGTAAACCAAGACCTGAACCCAGAGCTTTCCTCCTTCTAAATCTCACACAGAGTTTGGGATGGTACTGAATGGCGTGAAGGCAGAAAGGAAGAACAGAGGCAGGAATGATTCCAGGGATGGTGGTGTCATCCATGGCAAGGGGGACGTTGTTATTTCGATTACTCATCAAGCAGATTCGCAGAAAGCCTTTCATCAGTGACTCTCTGCTGTATGTATTGGTCTCGTCAGCCTAACTAGATTTAAAGCCTTACGAGATGACTAATATGAAAATATGCTTTGCATGACTGCACATGTATAACCTTTATCAAATTGCTTGCCTTTTCGTTGAGGGGGGAGGAGAGAGAGGGTGGGAAAGAATCTGGAACTCAAAATTGTAGAAAACAAAGGTTAAAATTTTTACACGTAATTGGAAAACATAAAATATCAAAAATTAAAAACAACAGCAGCATTTGTTGGTGAATTTCCTACTAATTGTTTTATATTCTGATGAGGTTTCAGTCTCAACTTCCCAAGAGAGTGTAATAGAAATGATGTCACCGTACTTATTTTAGATTTTTCTATTATTGCGTGCTTGTGAGTATTTTCTCTTTGGCAATTCTTTTGTAGATAAGAAATATCTATTATTTGCTATTAAAATTTCTATTATGTGCTATTAAAAAAACCCCTTTGAACATAGGGACTGTCATATTTCCTTGTGTTTCCCACGGTACATAGGATGGTATTTTGAAGGCAGATGATTGAATAATTGAAACTGAGAAGGTGAGTAGCTCTAAGCCCAGACTGGTGTCTTTCAAGCCAGTTTTCCACAGAGCACCCTGCTTCTTTAGGATTATCATCTCTGAAATGTTTAAAGCCCTCAAACATGTACCTTTGCTGCAGCCAATTCTTGTCATGGTGAGAAGGGTCTGAGGTACATATTGGGGACTTTTCCTGTATTTGGATATCAGTGCATCTATTCTATATCACAGTTACATGGTAAGAAGGGCTGTAAATAAAGGATGTGTTTTCCTCTCAGAGACTTTGCTGACTTAGAGCCTCCAGAGAAGAAATGTTCCTCTATTTACTCTCAACTTGGAAAGGCTAATTAATGGCTTGTTTAGCTAATAAGGTCTGCCTGGATTATCAGGTGCTAGAAATGAAACCGTGTTGGGGATTTTACAAGTATACTGGAGTTTCAGGAATCTTAAATTTCAGACCAAGAAGCCAAACCCAGAGAGAAATTCATTTGCTCATTTGTTTTCCTATCCTTAGAACCTAGCACAATGACCCAAATATATAAAATAAAAATAAAGATAACTAGCATTTATTCAACACTTTAATATTTGTGAGGTGTTTGCCATTGGTATCTTATCTTAGCTTGTCAACAACACTGCAAGGTAGGTATCATTATTATCTTCATTTTACAGATGAAGAAACTGAGGCAGACAGATTAAATTACTTCCCCAGAGACACGCAGCTAGTGTCTGCCTAAGAAATGCATGTTGAATTAAATTAAATGAATACCTTATTTAGTGAATTGAGTTATGTAGCATGAAAAGAAGCAGTTGAATAGTGTAGAATAATATAATCTGACCCTGGTCCTTTCGATTTGAAAGAAGTACAAGAAAGAAGATATGGGTTCAAGTGTTGCTTATACCAGATGTGCGACTTTGGGGCAGGTCCTTTAACCTTTAGTGTCTTAGGCAACCCCAACCCTGACCTTTCATGGCAAAGTATGGTATTAGGGAAGCAGGGTCCATATGTAAAGATTTTTTTTTTATTAAAGGAGGTAAGGCTAAAAAGCTCTTTCCCTACTTTAGGGGAAGGGAAAAAGAAAGGGGAAGGAAAAATGTTTGATTAGAAGGATCCCTTTGCAAAGTTTGTATTTTTAAGTAAAGTTCAAGATTTTTGGTGTTGTTTTGTTTCTATTTCTTTAGTTTGTTTGATAATAATGCCCTTTATGACTGAGTATTTCATACATCTTTAACTTTCAAAAATAAAATAAAATTCCCAGGGCTCATGCTCTAATGGAATATGTCCTATGAGCCAATGAAGCAGCTGCATTTCTGCATGGAGAGTGGGAGTTTCCTCACTGGGAACGTCCCTGGGGAAAATCCCAGGTTCAGTCCAAAAATGCCCATGTAGCTGGGTGGGATAGAAGTCTGGGGAAGGAGCAGGGAGTTCTCCGATTGATTTGATGAGTTTACGGGAAAGCAAGCCATTGGAATTTTCAAGCTTTCCTCTCAAGGATGAAGGCATGACCTTTTGATCCATTGTTCATTCAGCGTAGACTGTGGTGAGATATAAAGGAAGGCTCCTTATAAAAAAGAGCCTTCGCCACAGGTTTATTCTTGGCTCTTTTTGTCCTTTGGAGAGATCCTGAAAGAAAAACACAGCTAAGAGCTCCCACTCCCCCTCTCTGGCCCTGGGAGCCACTAATGGGTGCCTTTGGACAGGGGCGCTTGGGAGTTGAATTCCTCATCCAAGTAGCCCAAGAAGAAAGTTCCCAATCCCCAAGTTCCCAGACCCAGCATTGGACAGAAAGTGCTGTAATCTCTCAGCCTGTAAGATGGTGGATATGAAGAAGGCAACCATGTGGTCTGAAAGTCAAAATTTTCTGAATCTCAGCCTTCTGGATAGGGGAAGGGAGGTTTTCTGGGCACAGCAATATTTTTTAAAATGTTTATTTAGTTTGAGTTTTCAACTTTTGTTTCCCTACGTTTTTGAATTTTCTCCCCGTCCTCCCCCTCGCTTCCCCCTCCGTCCTTCCTCCCTCCCTCCCCAAGACAGCATGCAATCTGATACGGGCTCTACACATACATTCCTACTAAATACATTTTCACATTAGTCATGTTGTGGGCGGAGCAATCTTGGTAGAAGAAGAAAGTATAGCCGTAGAATATACCCCACTTGAAAAGTGGGAGGGGTTCTTCGAAGGGTAGCCTAATCCTCATATGTGGAATAGGGGGATTGGTTAGATCCCCTACCTGTGTAGAAGGACCCTACGGTGAGGGACAAATGTTTTAGCTACAGAAAGATATGGGTCAGGAAGTTTTCCTAAACACAGAACTATCTAGAAGTGGCTCAGATTCCTTTCAGACTAGTATAAGGTTTAAATTGTAAAAAAAAAAAATCATTTGCATGTAATACTTCATACATTTATTCTAAAGTTGGCTCATCATGTCCCCATCTGGAACTCCATAAGAACCTGCAAAAATATAGCTTGAGCTTCCTTTTCAGTTAAGATTTTTATTTGCTTCCCCACTTCCTACTACCCCAAAGAAAACCATCCTCATTAAAGTTTAGATTATCTTTAATATGAGAAATCAGAATTAAAAGGTAGGGACAGCTCACGCTGGTCAAAGAAAAGGTCAATCATTCCCATGGCCAGAAGCAGCAGCAACAGATGGTAATGACTGAGCTCATAACTTTGCTTTGCCCTGATGAATAAGGGCTCCCAGAAGCCACTGGAAGGAGAGCTATCCTTTATTCCTTCCCAACATCATAGCCACAGATAAAGGAAAAGAGGGGCAGTCTCACCCTGTGGTAAGAGCAGCGACCCCACTCTGATTCCTACAGATTATAATATAAACGCCAGCAGTTATTCTTTATATAGCACTTTAAGGTTTACAAAGCACTTTACAAATATTGTTATTCTCATAAGAACACTGGGAGGTAGGTGCTATTATTATCCCCATTTTACAGAAGAGGAAAATGAGTCAGACAGGTTTACTCGTCGGCAGTCACTCAGCTAGTGTCTGAGAATAGGTTTGAATGCAGTCTTCCCTACTCCAGATTCAGTACTCTATCCACTGTGCTACCTCGCTCCCCGTTGATCCTGTGAGATTGCCCAATGAGCATCACTAGAGTCCACTCTGAGAACTCTCTAGCATTACCTGGTACTGCCCCATGTCTCGCAAACCTACCAGAAGCTCGTTGTGCATGCTGCTCATGTCTCAAGTTGGGTTTCCCCTCACTGACCATGATGTAACAACTTCACCACTGTAGCATTCACACCTGAACTCCATAGAATGCCCAGGAAAGTAGGAAAGGACTGCAGGGCTTGGGAAAGAATCCCCCTCCTCCGTTTCATTGTCCATGCCTTTCTATTCAATGTGACTGCCTAGCTTTCCCTCATGCCACAAGGTGTGGTGTAATGGTCCAAAGCAGCTGATAATTAGTGTTTTTTAAGGTCCTGTTATCTAGACAATTAACGACAATTCTATTATTTTGCAGCTTTGGTTACCTCCTACTAACCCCTGGGGGTCCATTCCCCTGAGTATGCTGGTTCACTGGAAACCAGAAGAAAAGGATCGGTCACATAAGCAAGAGCTATGCTGGAATCTAGTCTTCTACCAAGAGAAGGCAGAGTTCTTGGGCCATGCAAACCTAGGGGTTTTCTTGACAGCAGTTCCAACTTTAAGAGGTCTGAGACCCAGGAAGAAAAAGGGAATCTCTATTAGTACCAGACTCTTGGAGAGAGAAGGGAATAATGTATGTGGCCTTTCTCTCCCTGCTTTTATCCCCTGCACCAAAGCTGGAACCTCAACAAGGGACTAAAGCCATGATATGTAGGTGGTGCAAAGTAGCTGGATTTTTTACTGTGATCTATTTGGACAATAGAGGTCTTATGGAAGAAGGGTTTGCCAACTTTTTTTCCTATCCCAAGCATCCTAAGCTTTCAGGATAGAGTCATAAAGCCAGGGCTTACTCTGGAGGAGATGAAGTGTCACTCCTCAGAATGTTAGAGGCTTGCTTCCCAGGCAACCCCAAGTTCATTTCCTTTCCAAGGGGAGTTCAAACTTCAGGGTGGTACTATAAATCTGGGGGAATATATGAACCTAGGGAAAGGTGGGAATCACCAGAGAGGGAGAATTATGGTGATTATTTATTTGCGAGAGTTTTTTTTATGTTGCTTTGCAACTTCAGTTGGATAAAATAAAGTTTGTCCTGTACCAGACTTTCATTATTACTTGGAGTGCTTGACTAGGATCTGATGACCTTTTGGTTATATCTGTGGAGACCTAAACATAAGCTATATTTAAGCAATGTTATGAAATTTCCCAAAGGGAACTCTGAGTGGGGGCAACGTGAACCAAAAAGATATGATTTTTGGATTGGTTCCCAAAATTGGACTTGATCTGTATGAGCCCAGAGTCTAGTGTGATAAGTTATGAAGTACATTCCAAAAAAAGATATAAAGATTAAACTAATGATTAGCTGTTGGAATTGAAGTATAAAGGAAAGGATCATTCAGGAATGTGCGAAATTTTATTTTCTCCTGGAGACATTAGTCAGTATTTGATCTACAAGAAATTAACAGAGGATTTGGAGATGGGAGAGATTTTTAACGATTTATCTAGTTCAACCCCCTTCACTAACAGAACAGGAAACTGAGTCTCATAGAGTAGTAAATAGGATAGCCAAGATTCAAACTCAAGTCCTCTGATTCCAAATCTGGGGCTCTTTCCACTCCCCTTTACTTCATAGGTCTAAATAGACATTTTCTTTCTGGGACTTGTCTTCTAGTTTATTTCATGACATCATGCCAAGACCAAGCCATGATAAGTTTAACGAGGGCTCCTATGGGTAGAGGAAGTTTCTGAAGCCTCGGAAATGACAGAGAGAACATCGAACCTCTTTGGGAGAGAAATCTTGCCTTCTTTTATCCCACTGGCAAACAAAGGACTCTGTGTGTGTGAGTTTGAATTTCTCCTATTAGATGAAGGAGGTCCATAGTGCATATATTCAGCAAGGCAGCTGAGTCTTGTCTGTCTTTTCCTGTGGGATCACAGGAAGGCAGACTTACCCTGCTAAGGGAGCTGAGCCAGTGGCCTAGACGTCATTCAGCTCTTTCTGTCTCTCTGTCTGTCTTTTGTCTCTGTGTCTGTGTCTTTCTGTCTGTCTCTCTGTCTCTGTCTCTGTCTCTGTCTCTGTCTGTCTGTCTCTTGCCTCTGCGTCTGTGTCTTTCTGTCTGTCTCTCTGTCTGTCTGTCTCTTGTCTCTATCTCTATGTCTTTCTGTCTGTCTTTCTGTCTCTGTCTCTTGTCTCTGTGTCTGTCTCTGCCTCTCTGTCTCTTGTCTCTGTGCCTGTGTCTTTCTGTCTGTCTCTCTGTCTGTCTCTTGCCTCTGTGTCTGTCTTTCTGTCTGTCTCTCTGTCTCTGTCTCCCTGTCTGTCTCTGTCTCTTGTCTCTGTGTCTTTCTGTTTGTCTCTCTGTCTCTGTCTCCTTGTCTGTTTCGTGTCTCTGTCTCTTTCTGTCTGTCTCCCTGTCTGTCTCTTATCTCTGTGTCTGTGTCTTTCTGTCTGTCTCTCTGTCTCTGTCTCCCTGTCTGTCTCTTGTCTCTGTGTCTTTCAGTCTGTCTCTCTGTCTCTGTCTCTCTGTCTGTCTGTCTCTGTCTCTTGTCTCTGTGTCTGTGTCTTTCTGTCTATCTCTCTGTCTCTGTCTCTCCTCTCTCTCTCTCTCTCTCTCTCTCTCTCTCTCTCTCTCTCTCTCTCTCTCTCCCCATCTGTAGATGCAGGCTTCATTTTCTTTCAAATTGAAAGGACCAGGGTCAGGTTATGTTGCTTTGAGCCTCTACCATTGGTTCCCTTGAAAGCAAAACCTCTTCACAGGGCACACTACAGTTGGACACCAGATTCCCATGTATGGACTAGGAAAGATGCTTTCATACACCAAGTTGGGCCTTGCCAGACGCTGTCCGTTACAATGGAGCTGTGTTTCCTTTCCCTCTTCAGCTTCCTGGAAGATGTCCCATTTGATTACGATAGTAGTAGATATTGTAATCAAGTGTTTACTGGGCACTTGAGGGTAAATGACTCAACTGGCCAACAGGCAGACTATTTATTAAACCCAATGCTCTTTGGAGGCTTCCATTTAAAGACTGGGAACATTGATTCTGACACTTCAAAGAAAGGATAGATTTTAAAAGACAGAAAAAATGCTCATAACCCCAGATTCAAGAGGTCTGGGGCCCCAGAAGAGAAAAGGAAACTCTTAGTTTAGTATTAAAGATCAGTGCCAGCCTCTTGGAGAGAGAAGAGAAAAAGAAAAAAGAGCTTGGGGCTGGGGGTGAAGGGAGGGAAGCAGGGACATTAACCCAGCTGCAAATAACGAATCAATAAGCATTGAACAACAGCTAGCATGATGACAGCTAGTAGGCAATACTGCCTTAAGGTCTGCCAAGCACTTTACATATGCTAATTCACTTGATCCTTACGACAACCCTGTAAAGCAGGTGCTGTCATCATTCACGTTTTATATATGAGGAAACCAAGGCAGAGAGAGCTTATGTGTCTTGCCCAGGGTCACACTGTTGGGTCTCACATATAGCTACATACATACATGTACATATCTGTGTGTGCATATACATGTATAGAGAGAGATCTGTAGCTGCATCTGTACGTACATATATAAACATACTATTACATATTACATATAGTATGGTGTGTGATTGTACGTATATGTGTATATATGTATATGTGTGCATATATGTATAGGTGTATATGTATGCATATACACACGCATCCATGCTATTAAGTACCTACTATATGCCAGATGCTCTGCACAAGTTCTGAGGGTGCAAATATGAAAATAAAAGAGATCCTGCTCTCAAAAACCTTACATTCCATTGGAGGAAAATGACATACTCCAATAAATAAATCCAGAAGAGTGTAAAGTTAATCCAAGGTGATTCTGGCAGGCAGCTGGGGGGAGGGGAGGAGATTGAGAAGAATCAGGAAAGATTGAGCTGAGCATCTGCATTGGTACAGTAAGGAATATGTGTCCTGAAGGGATATAGTGAGGACACACCTTTCCCTTACAACTTAGAAACAAGCTGGGCAGGTAAGAGTGCAGTGAAAAGAACACAGGATTAGGAGTCCAAAGGGCTTGGGTCCAGGTCCTGACTCTTCCACTTACTACTTGTGTGACCAAACCATGTCATCTCTCTCAGCCTCATTTTCTTTGTCTGTAAAATGAAAGAGTTGGACAAGTTTGTGTGTGTGCATGTGCACATGCACACTCTTGCTGGAATGTGCATGAAGCAGATGACTAGGAAGTAGTGGGAAGAACATTAGCTTTTGAGTCACAAGACACAGGTTTGACTCTGAGATCTGCTACTAACGACCTATGTGACCTCGTGCCATGGCCCTTCCTAGGCCTCTGTAAAATGGAGAGGTTGAACTAAATGATCAAAGGACTTTGCTGGCTCTAAATTCTATGATTAGGTTTTCTATAATACTATTCTATACATATACATGTATGTATACATACATGTACATAACTATTGATCAATTAATAGTTTGATCGATAGATAAATATGAGAGCTTATTACAAACTTCATGGTACTGACTATTAGCATAATAGGACTTGTATTCTGGTTTTGCATCATAGAATTTAGGGTTGGAAGGGACCTTAAAAACTATAATAAAGTGTAATTATAATAATAAGGAGAAGATAACTGAGGCCCAGAAGAGAAAGTAATATGACTATGTTCATAGAGAAGAGGAGGAGGAAAAAGGGAGAAGAAGATGAGAAGGAGGAGGAGGAAGGGGAGGAGATAGAAGAGGAGGACAAAGAGGAAAAGAAGGAGAAGGAAGAAGGAGAAGAGGACACAGAAATACTGTGTGTCCTATATTAGACAAAAGATGTTCAATAGGCATAGGCTAGGGTCAAGCAATAGTCAAGACTAGATATCTAGTCAAGTGATTTTTTTAGAAAACCAGTACATGAGTTAATTCTCCCATTTTTAGGGACATCTTATAAAAGGGCAGGGGATTAAGCCCACAAAGGCTACTTCCTGACGTTTCTTCCCTTAGATTTCCCAGGAGCTTGCTAAGAATCACCCACCTAGCCTCTCTTTCAGCCATGGGTATCTGATGAGACCCTGGCTTTTGTACCCTGGGAAATGGATTAACCTCTGAGTAGGCCTCTGTGGATCTTTTTGGAAAGAGAGAGGAAGCTTGACTCCAGAGTTTGCTGCTTTGTAATCTCTGTCTCCTTTACAGAACTTTACCCTCTTTTGTTCTATTCATTCTTGGATGCTTCTGGGCCAGGTTCCTCTAGTCAGAGGAAGAAACCAGTAATAGGACAGTACGTTCTAGGGGCAGTGGAGAAGGTCATGGATATAGGGATATTAGACACAGTGATGGGCCCCACTTTGAAATCACCCCTCTGTCTCCCTACTCCGCTAATCACTGAGTTCAGCATCAGGTTAGCCAGTTGACAAGGACAACAGCCCCCTCCATAAGAGGCACTGTGATGTGAAGGCAGCAACCAACATGGGCATGATGAAAGTGAGCCACTGCAACGTCAAGCAGGGTGGGACTTTTTTTTTACTGTCTTCTCTTTTGGAATGCTAAGGCAATCAAGTGCCTTAATGAGTCTTGCCTTCGTTTGAATGGGGCAGGTAAAGTAGGACCTTTTGTTGTCTTTTGTTTTGGAGTGCTTCTTAGCACTGAGATAATCAAGTACCTTTGATAAGTCTTGCCTTTCAAATATAATGGCAAGCAAAGTGGACTTTTCTGTCATCTTTTCTTTGAACGGCTCCTTCTTAGCACTAAGGCGATGAGTGCCTTTGATTGAGTCTTGCCTTTGTTTTAGTCAAGAGTCTTTCATTGAATCAGGAGTCTTTGATGGCCTGCTTCTGTCACAAGAAAGCCTAAATCTCATGAGTTTGAGTCACACGGTAGTGACGCCCTCGGACCCTGAAAAGGGGTATATATACTCTGAGGTTAGCGTTTTGTTTTGGGGCTCTCACTCACTGGAAGAGTGTCTTGTGATTTGACCAGATGAGACTCTGGGTAGTCTCTGTTAAGGACCCCCAGCTTTGAAAACCCAGATGTTCAGGGTGCTGACTTTTTCCTCTGAGTTATGTGAATGATATATGTATGTTTGATTAAAGTGAGATTGTAAACCCCTTAAAGTTGCTTTCCTTAGAAAAGCAGATCAAAGAACCTGTGCTAGCAGCCCTCCGGTGTGCTGGTGTTATTGGTCTTGCACAGCCACAGTACCTGCAAGCAGCATTGTTGTTACAGCCACCAAAGTACAGTCTGGCTAATAGTGGAGGTAACATATGCCAGGAGCTCATAGGAGCTATACTGCAGGTGCTCCTCAACACTCTGCTTTAGTCCTGACTTCTCGCTTTCTTTCCAGGATATCGATAGACCATCTCACACAAATGTTCATTAAATTCAAGCATTTATAAAACATGTACTATGGGCCAGACACTGTGCTAGGTCTTGGGGATACAAAGACAAAAATGAAACGGCTCCTGTCCTCAAGGAGCTTCCATTCTACTGGGAGAAAATACGTTACACAGATAATGAAATACAAAATATCTGCAAAATAAATACAAAGTAATTTGAAAGGGAGGGCAAGAGCAGTCAGTGATGTCAGGAAAGGCCTCACTGAGGGGGGCATTTGGGTTGAATCTTAAAGGAAACAAAGGATTCTAAGGCAAAAGTAGGGTGCGAGTGAATTCAAGGCCTGAGGGACAGCCTGAACGTCTTCCTTCACTCCGGACCTCCTGCTCAGCTCTTCACATTCTAACAGGTCACAACGAATATCACAGTATCATCTCTGTTTCTTTACTTCCAGGATCCCAATGTTATCAACGGCTTCTTGCTGTTCAGTTGTTTCAGTCTTGTCAGACTCTTCATGACCTCATTTGGGGTCTTCTTGGCAAAGACATTGGAGTGGTTTGCCATTTCCTTTTCCAGTTCACTTTATAGATGAGGAAACTGAGGCAAACAGGATTAAGTGACTTGCCCAGGGTCACATAGCTAGTAAGTGTCTGAGGCAGTATTTGAACTCAGGAAGAGGAGCCTTCCTGACTCCAAGCTCAGTGCTGTATCCACTGTGCCATCTAGCTGTCCACTATCAACAGTACCACCATCCTTTTTTTTTCTCTTTTTGGAGCCACCATCCTTTCCAACTTTTACCACGAATGAAGTGTGTTCAGCTTGTTCTTTCTGTCACTTCTTGCACAGAAATCATCACTAAGGCCTAGTGAGTCATTGCCTCATTCTCTCTCCTTTACCCTTTCCTGTTCCTGGTGACCACTGCTAGATCAGCCCCATGTTGTTTTATGTCTGAACTGTTGTCACAGTCTCCTAATCAATTTTATTCTGCCACCAGCCTTCCCCCAACTCTGTTCTGGCATCTACATGCCAACATCATTCAATTAAATTCAATAAATATTTATTAAGTACTTATTGTATGTAATATGCTATGCCACATACTGGAGATAGAAAGACAAAATTAAAATATTCTCTTATCTCTGGGACCTTATGGTGTATATGTGTGTGTGTGTGTGTGTGTGTGTGTGTGTGTGTGAATATAACATGCACAAAGGCAAAGGCACAGGGCAGGGAGCAAAAGAGGGGAAAGGAGAGCCTAGACAAAGAGCTTTAAAATATTTGAGGAAGGGAGAGATCGCTAATGTCTGGTAGGATCAGCATGAGCTTCATGGAGAAAGTGGCTCCTGACCTCAGATTCACAGGAAAATAAGGATTCTAAAAGGTAAAGAGGGAATAAAGTATAAGAAAAAGAGTACTGGATTTTGAGTCAGAGGACCTGAGTTTGAATCCAGATTCTTCTCCTTACAATTAGTATGACCTTGGGCAAGTCACTTCTCTCTGTACCCCAGTTTCTATATCTCTAAAGTGAAGGGTTGGATGATGTCCCTTCAGCAGTAATTGTATAAGCCTATGAGTGCATCTTAGGTGTGGGGGGTGGTTTGTAAAAACTCAGGAAGTAGGTGGCCCATCAAGTTAGGCAAATAGCAAATAATTCATTTTGGCTGTAGTGTAGTTTGGGAAGAGAAATAGTGTGGAATGAAATTGGAGAGACAGGTTGGAGCCAGATTGAGGAGAGTCTTAAATGTAGGTTACATTTGCATTTTATCCTAAGGGCAGTAGGGAGCCACTGGACCTTTTTGAGTGTGCAAGTAATCTGGTCAGATCTGCACTTGTGAAAGATTATTCTGGCAGCTGTGTGAAGGGTGGAATAGAGAAAGGAGAGGCTGGTGATAGGGAGACCATTTTGAGGCTATCTCAGTACTCCAGTATTGCGAGAGGTGAACTGGGGCATTGTAAGGTTCAAAAGGAGATAATGGATACAAAGCACTTTGCAAACCTTAAAGTGTTCTATAAATGCTGATGATGATGGTGATGGTGATGGTGGTGGTGATGATGATGATGATGATGATGATGGTGATGGTGAAGATGATGGTGATGATGACGATTAGCCTCTGGGCTCAAGGCCTTTGGTCTGGTGATGACTTCATTCCCTGAGGCTTCTACTAGATTCCTGTTGGGCTCCAGTAATGTTTTTAGAGCAAAAGAGGTGCATATTGCTAAATGCTTAACAATCAGACTCTGCAGAGGAAAAAAAAAAGGCTGCATATACACTTTTAAATTTAGTCTGCATTGATAACACTTTCTTATAACCATAGGTTCCCAAAGGGGAGATACCAGGTATCAAGCATCAACCTGGAATGATGGGGGTGGGTGGGTAGGGATAGTAGCCTTGGGTGCAATTGGGGGGCATTGAATAAAAATAAGGGGGTGGTGGAAGCATAAAGAAAAAGAGAAGAAAATTTTGAAAAACCATTTGTACATGTTTTATCTGTTGTGTAACAGAGTTAAAGTTGTAGTGATTGCATTATTTTCCAAATAAACACACAAAATGTAAGTTATAACTGATCAGTGGTCAAGTCAGCCAACAGGTCTTAACAAGCAAGTATTGGCAGGTGACCCTGTCACACATTGTGGGGAGGTCCAGCATGCATCAGCAGGAACATGTGCATGTTATATCTTGTTTACAACATGATAGTATGTGGTTAAATGACCCAATGTTGCAACATCACAATTTCAATGTAGCAAAAACCCAATTTGAAATGTGTGATTTGTATATTTTTGTATACATACGTATATATATGTATGTGTGTGTGATTTTATATATTTTTGAAATGATGCAAATTTTAAAAAAATATATCAAAGGGTTAAAGAATATAGATTTCCAGAGGGATGCTGAGTAATTTTTTTTTTTTTGCAAAAGGGGATGGTAGGCCAAATAAGTTTGGGAACCTTTGACCTAGACAACGAACAAAACAATAAATCAAGTGTTTATTTGTAGTAAGTGCTGATTTCTGAGGTGTAAATGCTCACACTGCAAATTTAACAAATGGTTCTCCCAAGAGGATTTTAGCACACCTATAGCTTGAGCTAAGGTGGTGCCATGTAAGAAGAGAGAAAGAGACATATGGAAGAAATATTGTGGAGGTAAATCAACATGAATGCCAAAGAGGTTCATGACCCAGAAAAGGTTAAGAACCCCTGCTTAGATACTTGGTCAATGAAATATTTTTGCACAGGTGATAGGATCATAGGTTTAGAGCTTCAAGAGACTTTAGAAATCATCTAGTTCCACCTCCTCAGTGTAAGACTAGTTATTCAGTCAATAAGCATTTATTAAGTACTTATTGTATGCCAGACACTAAGGTTACAAAGGTACAAGACAGTCACTGCCCTCTAGAAGTTCACAGTCTAAGGCTTCAAAAAAAATCCCAGAGAGTTTAAGTCAGGGGTGGGGAAACTGTGGCCTTGAGGCCACATGTGTCCTCAAGTCTGAAGGTTCCCACCCCTGGTTTAAGTGAAGCCCCCAAGGTCACACAGATAGTAATTAGGCCGGGTAGGATTTGAACCCAGGTCTTCAGCCTCCAGATCGTGTGTACTTTCCATAGCATCCTGTTACTTAAGGGAGAATTGCTTCACTTTGAACGTTGTCCCATGATGTCAACAATTTAAATCTTCTGGTAACCCTGTCTTCCTGACATGAAGCTTCAATTTCTCCTTTCCTAATTTCATCCCATTAGGCACAGTTATACCCTCGTGTCAGGTTAAATAATGGCTGTCATCCTTCGCTGTTTGTCATCATCTGATATTTATAGGCTACTGCTGTGTTCCCTTAGTCCATTGTTGAGACAAGTTCTGCTCCCTTAATTCCTTTCATCTTTCCTCATAAGTCATCCTGTTTATTCCCTCAGTCATTTTTCTTCCCTTTCTCTGGACTACTGCCAGTGGGTCTATATTTGCTTGATGCCATGTTGCCAAATGTAGGAATCTGGGTGCTATCTTTCTTGGGCTGGGCATATGTGGTTCTCTCTCTTGCCAGAAGCCTAACAGCCTCACAGAATAGTGAGTGTGATATCTGATACCTTGGCACTTGTGGAACTCAGGCCAATTCAGCTACGTCTAGACCAAGCTAGTCAGCTGAATGACTGGAATTATCATGTGCCAAGAAAGTAAAGGACTCCATTCCTTCCATCCTCATTTTCCTCACTGTCTCTCTTTTTAGCTTCAGGAAAATCGCATGACAGCTATTTGGGAACATCTTTATTCCCTCCACTAGAATAATAGCTCCTTATGTGGGGACAGGCAATCAGTCAACAAACTTTTTAAAATCATATTTTATCTTTTCAGTGTCAGCTATTTTAGTTCCTCCTTCCTTGCCCCAAAGACCAATGGAAAAGAAAAAAGGAAAAACAAAATCTTTGTAACAAAGAAGTATAATCAAGCACAAACAAATTTCCATATTGGCTAGATCCAAAAGCATGTGTCTCATTCTGAATTTTAGTACATCACCTCTCTGTAAGAGGTGGGAATCATTCTTTATCATAGGTCCTCTTGAATGATGGTTGACCCCTGTATTATTAGAGTTCTTGTGTTTTTCACAATTGTTCATTTTTACAACACTAATATCATAGTAGAAATTTTTCTCTTGGTTATGCTTATTTTAATCTGAATCAGTTCAAGCAAATCTTCTAAGGTTTCTCTGAAGCCATCTTTTCATCATTTCTGATAGCACAATAGTATTCTATTACACTTGTACACCATGAAATAATAATGGTAGACAGCATTTACATAGTGTTTGCAAAATGCTTTGTACATGTCATCTCATTTGGTCCTCAGCACAACTGTGTGAAGAAATTGAGACTCACGAGATTAAACTTTTGCAAGGTCACATAGCTATTAAATGTCTTGACTAGGATTTGAACTCAGTTATTTTTGACTACAGGTCCAGCACTCTATCTGCTACACAACCTGCTATATCACCTAGCTGCCTTCAAAGACTTACTCTCCCAGGGGGAAAGGTGGCAGAGTGATGATTATCCTGGTTGGGACAGCAAGTTTTCTGAAAGCACAAGAAGATGAAAGTAGTATGATAGGAAGAGATCTGAGTAAAGGTTAGTGGAAGAACAGAATTTCCAGAGGGTACAATGCAAGTAGAAGACTGGGATTGTGAAAGAAGTGCTGAGCTGGAAGAAGATGAAAACACGAGACTGAGGAAGAAGAGGAGGAGGCTGTGGAGAAGTACTAGAAGAAAGGAGTGTTTGTCTTGGTCTGCCATGACTGTATTATAGGGATTAGGAAAGTAGGAGGCCCTAGCCTTAGGACAAGAGAAGTACCAGCTGCTTTTGGCTGCTGCCCCTCTGGGTTGAGATTCTTTCTTAAAATTTATTGTCTTTCCAAAGACAAGGATCCTGGAGATGGGAATGGCAGTGTCTGGGCTACATTTCTGAATCTATTAAGTACCTTGTAGTTAAGTTTCCACAGGCTGGATTATCCTCAAACACAGCACCAACTCCAAGGCGTCCTTGGTTTTGGGGTAGATAGAGACAATGGAGGGAAAAGAAGAAGAAGAGCTATGGAGAAGGCTTAGCAGCAGCAAAGCAACAGAACCCGTTCCTAAGGCAGGGTGGGGAAAACCTCCTATCATAGGTTTGTGATTGAAGGGGGAAGGCAGCTGTTGAAAGTAGGAGCAGGCCTTACCTTAATGTGAAAGTGTGAAAGTGTGAAGTGTGAAAGTGTGGCAAGGGAGGGTAGGGAAGCATTGAAGCGCCTACAGTTGTTGAATTCCTCTGTAAACTTTAATACTTAATAACTGTTCCAATCTCTTCACCTGCGTGAGCCTTAGCTTCCTTATCTGTAAAATGTGGATAAGAATGCCTATACTATGTCAGTGTTGTTATGAAAAAAGAGGTTAATGAACCTTAAGGCACGATTCACATGCACATCTATGTATGTATAGTGGTATGTCTAGTTATAATTATATTATAATTATAGGACCGTTGGTCCAGCATTCTATCCACTATACAACCAGCTATATCACCTAGCATATACTTATATAATTATAATTATATGGATGTTTGAGTTATTATTTTTGCTATTATTTTTCTTGAGGGCAAGGTCTGTTACTTACTCAGGAGGCGGTAGAGAGACCACTGGACTTGGAACTGGATGATGTGAGTTCAGATCCTGCTTTCACACTTCCTAGCTTTTATGACCTCTAATGAGTCATATCAACTATGTAATCTTCAGTCTCTTATCGATAAAATGAGTATCATAGGTACTATCCAAACCGTGTATCTTAGAGGGTTCTTGTGAAGATCAAATGAGATAACGTATATGAAGTGAGGGACAGCAAGAAGGCCCATTTGGCTAGACCAAAGAGTGTGTGAAAAGGAGTGCCATATAATATGACTGAAGAGGTAGGTTGGGGCCAGTTTGTAAAGGCTTCTAAATGCCTCACAGATGAGTTTGTATTTGATCTTGGAGTAAGTGGGGAAGCATTGGAGTTTATTGAGAAGGGGAGTGATATAGTGCTTAAGAAAAATCACCATGATAGTTATGTGGTAAATGGACTGAAGAGGGGAGAGACTGAGGCAGGGAGACCATGAAGAATCCATAATAACCATCTAGGTGGAAGGTGATGAAGACCTCAACTAGGGTGGTGGCCATGTGAGTGGAGGGATATGAGAGATATTGTGGATGCAGAATCGAGACATGTGGCGACTGATTGGATATGTGGAGTGAAGGAGTGTTAGGAGTTGAGATTGACTCCAAAGTTGTAAGTCTGGATGACTATTGAGTAGCTTACTGAGAAGGAACGAGTTTGGGGGGAAAAGGTGATGACATGGTGAATTGGATATGCCCAGAGGACATTAGGTTGGAAATGTGTGATAGGCAGGTGTTGGTGTAGGACCAGAGCTCAGGTGAAAGTCTGGGTCTGGATCTTTAGATTTGAGTCACCTGTGTAGAAATTATACGGTAATTAAATCCTAAAGGGGACGCTGAAACTCTATTACATACTGAGGATGTGAAAGATACAAAGAAATAAGAGATACTGTCCCTGTCGTGAAAGAACTAATTGAGTTCTTGACCAAGACTAACACACGAGAAATAATTACATAGTAGAAATGACAAATGACAGCATACAATCCAGAACTCAGCGATATGGCAGACTAAATAGAAAAAGAAGGAAATGACTAGGGGTCAGAGTTCTTCCTATCCCTCCTTTTAATGGTGAAACACTAAATTAGGATGCTTACATTTTTTGGCATTCTAATGTACTGATGAGCTCAAAATACTGAGAGGCAAGAGAAGTTCCATCCTTACAATATAATATCATTATCTCTTCTTCCTTAGATGTCTTGACAGTTGCCCCTCTGTATCTATGCACTTTATACTTTTCAAAATGCTTTCACACACACTCAAACGTATTTGTGTATCTCTCTCTCTCTCTCTCTCTCTCTCTCTCTCTATACATATATATATATGTATATATATATATATGTATATATATATATATATGTATGTATACATATATGTTCCTTTTTTTCTTTCATTTCTCTTATAAAGGTATTGAGGTATAATGGATAGAGTGATGAGTTTGGTATTCAAAAGGACTAGGCCAAATCCCACTTCTGACACTTATTAGACGTATAACCCTGGGAAACTTACTTAGCCTCTGTTAGCTTCAGGTAACTTCCTAGCACTTCTCCAGTGAAGTCATAAAGAGCTTGTGATCAGTGCCAGTGGAGGGAATTCCCACCCAGGGAATTCCATGAACTAATAAAATCATGGGGCAATCGTGTATTCTCATTAATTATTTCATTTGGTCTTCATAACTCCATGAAGTTTGACAGCACAGGAATTATCCTTTCCATGTGACGGATGAGGAAACTGAGGCATAAGGAAGGAAATTGTCTTGCTAAAAGTCCTTTTAATAAGTTCGTAGCAGAGCCAGGACTCAAAATCAGGTCTACTAATTCAAAGTCCAGCATTCTTTCCACAGCAACATGCAGCCAAGTGTTGTGTCCATTGCTTGAATCCTTCTCAATTGTCTCCTCAAATGGAAAACTGGCTGCGTGTGTGAGCTTAACCCCCATACCTACCAGGATGGCAAGTTGCAATTGGATTCAGCTTGGACAGAGCAGAAAGGAAACCCATCAGGAGTTAATGCAAAAAGTTAGTCATTTATTTAGCATAATTTTTAAATTTCTCTAGTTTGACCTTTTCCTCCAGCAGACTAGATGAATGGCCTTCCTCAGGGCTGCACTTGGCCTGTGTCTCCATAAATCAGACTTGCTACATACACGCACACACTCCCACCAAACCAAACTGAGCCTTCCTGTGATAAACCACCAGTATTTATCTCAACCTGTCCCGTTTGTCTCCTGGAGATAGAAATGATTTGGGGCTAGGGTTTTGCTTGTGTTTTCTGGATAATAGTCTGCTTTTCTTATCCTAAGGCTCTGACAGCTCTCAACCAAGCCAGGTTAAGCTGACATACGAAGACATCAATTAGGCCGTGGCATCTCCTAGAAGCATTTCCAGACCTCAGCTTTTCCCTTTATGTCCAGAAGGGCACACTGGTGATAGGTCTTTTGTGCCCTCCCTGACCTTCCTCAGGGTGTGGAGGAAAGGAGAACCTTACATTTCTGACTTTCCAAAATGTCTAGACATATAGGATGGTCATTAGTGTACACCAGTGATCACTGTGAATCAACCAAACTGGTTAAGTCCCACTTAAAGCACTTCTCACCCCACCTCCATTCCCCCATCTTCCCCTTTTAAAGACCTAATCCTTCACTTAAGACTCAGAGCCAAAGCCACCATCTTTAGGGAGGACTCTGGTACCCCCCTTCTCCTACCCAGATGAAATCTTTGAAACCATTCCCTTCCCTGAGTTCCAATAGCACCTTTTCTTGTATTTCTTTTAAAATACGTAGAAGAACATGAAAATACACCTGCTAGATTGTATGCTATTAGATTGTAACTGTGCTGAAGGTAGGAATAGTATTTATTTTTTTCATGCCTTTAGTTTTTAGTAGTGTTCTAGACAAACCAGATAATAGCAAATGTCTATTGAATGGATCTCACCATGGCCCAGACCCTTTCGTGTAGGCCACAAATTCACTTACTTTTAGAAAGTGACTTGAGGGTCATGGTGCAATCTTCTCCCCTTCCCCTAAAAGTGACAATTTCTATCCTTGGATCCATTTCCTATGGGCCTCCTTAAAGAGCAGTGTGTTCAAGATGAGTGAAGGCAGCATAATGTGGTAGGAAGAAAATGGGCCATGAAATCAGAAGAATGAGTTTTGAGCCTCGGTTTAGACACTAACTATTTAATCCTGGGCAAGTCACTTAACCCCTCAGAGGTCAAGAGACCTCAGCTTCCTCATCACTAAGATAAGGATAATAATATCTTTACTACCTTTCTCATAGTGTTTCTGTGAAGAAAGCTCTTTGTAAGCTTAGTATCCATGTGAGTTATTATTACTAATAATAAGGTATTATGTTACCAGGGGAAAATGAGGCATTAGCTAGTTAGATCATCAGAAACCCACGGGTCAGATGTACCTGTCATCCCTTAACCCAGGGCAGGGAATAGGATCTAGGACAGAGGTTGTTTTGCAGAGAGGAGTAGTAAAGGAAGGGAATTTCTAAAGGCCACTGTCTGGGGCATTACTGTGGGAGGTACCTGGCTATCTGGGGAAAGAATGGAGACCCATTGATTGGCCATAATGGGGAGTGACTATGAAGAGAACTAAGACATTATAGAGTAATGAAGAGAAAATGTACCCACTTACAGGATTGCCAAAAAACTGAATCTATTCCAACCGTTCTTGCTTTGGATGATGCATAGATTGGAGTTCTTCTCCAGGCTCCCCAGTTTAGGAACACTGTAATGAACCCTGTGTGCCTCAGTTTCCTCATCTGTAAAAAGAGCTGGAGAAAGAAATGGCATACCACTCCAGTATCTTTGCCAAGAAAACCCCAAATAGGGTCATGAAGAGTAGGACATGATTGAAACAAAACGGCTGAACAACTTAACTATCTCTTCTAGATAAGGAAAGCGATAGAATTCAAAATAGCAGAGCTAGAAGGGTCCTTCCAGACTACCTAATCAGAGAATAACAGTGCCATCTATCTATCTGGTAATAGGATGATAGGTCTAGAAAGGGAAGGAAGGGACCTCAAATGCCTTTTAGTCTAACCCACTAATTTTACGAATGAGAAAACTGAGGCTCAAATCCCTGAGTGACTTAGGATCACCCATGTAACAAGCTTTAGAGGGGAAATTTGAACCCAGGTCCTCCAAATCTAGAGACAATGTTTTCTTTTGTGTTTCCCCCATTTTGCCACACTGCTTCCGTTTAGACTTAACAATTTACAGTTGAAAAAACTAGTCCCCATAGAGGGGAAAGTTATTCGCTATATATATATATGGCTAATTTGTGGCAGAACCATGATTCAAACCCTGATCTCCCACATCCCACACGGACACTCTTTCCACCTCCTTCTACGCTATGGAGAACCACAGAACCACCAAAAGGAGCCAATAGCTTCATTTCCTCCTTCAGGACTGTGTTGCTTACCCTTATATTTCTGAACCATCAAGAAAGAAAATACGGTACAACAGGGGATCCCAGACACATCGCAACAGAAACATGCATAGGTTTTCCCTCTTTTGGGTGTCTTTTTGTGTGGCTATATATGTGTGATCAGATCTGAATGTGTGTGTGTGTGTGTGTGTGTGTGTGTGTGCACTCATGTGCCTGTTAGTATGTGTGTTTGTGAGCATATATTTGTGCGTACTTCCCTGGATGAGCTCAGCTTTCACCCCAAGACAATCTTGGCATGTGATGTGAGAGAGCTGTTGTTTCTGGCTCAACATTTAAAACTCCTGCCCTACTAATTAGTCTTTGTCTTAAATGTTGGCTCAGAATCCTGAGAAAGGAAGATGAAGGTGAAACTTTTCATTGTTTTGCCCTTTAAAGAATTCGTGCTAGTCAGATCTGTTGATGGTATGGTAGTGGCCCTAGAGAGCTTTAAACTTGGGTTTTGTACCCTCACATTTCTGCTTCCACAGAATTTTGGGGTTGGGCTTCAGGGTGGAATTTACACTTAACATACATGGTGTCCCAAAAGTTTTAGTGAAGTTTTAAACTTTAGTAGTTTAAGCAGTGGGTCCTAATCCCAGTGATGTCATCAATTTGTTGTGTGACCTTGAACAAGTCACTTAATTCTAGGGGCCTCATTTTCCTCATCTGCAAAAGGAAGGGCTTATACTACAGAAGTTCTAATGTTCCATGTTTCTATTTAGGGAACCCTGTTGATTTAGTTAAAATAGATGCATTGTATATTGAAGGGAGACTTAGAGGAATATTAAGGAATATAGCCAGATCCCAGTTAGTGTGAATAATGAATCCTGTGAAGTAGTTGCATGTATTCAAATACGCACTATTCGAAGCTATAATGGTATAAAATATGGTGATTGGTTCCAGCCCAATGGAAGTAAGCTGTGTGAATTTGAATAGTGTGACCACTTCACAGGATTCATTATTCAAACTACTGGGGACCTAGCTATACATCCATGCTACACAGGTCAATAGTCTATTGGGCTGTCAAGAGGTAGGCTCTACAGCCTCCTGATCTGATTCTTCTGTGGTGTGGAGGTGACCCAGGGTTGTCCAAGGCTATGCTGATGGAAAGGCTTTGAGGATAGAATGAAGGCAATAGACTGAGGCTTCTTTCTGAGGACCAACCTAAGTAGCTATGGAGTGCCTCAGCACCTATTGGCTAGAGAGGAATTCTTTGGACAATGCCAATTTATTTGGCCAAATGAAAGACAACTACTAAATGGCCCCCAGTCCTGTGCCCTCTCCTTCTACTTTGGCATTATGGTGTTAGGGCAGCATTCACCAACTCAAATCTGCATATGTTTACCAGTATGCTTTGTGAATATTCATATTCAGGACAAAGCATTCCAGCCCCCATTATAACAGTCCCAGAAGCAGTCAAAGATGAGTTGAGGGGTCAAAGGAGAACCAATTTAATATGCACAGATTCTTATCACTGGAAGAGCTGGCTGGTTAGCTCAGTGGGCTGATAATGCTGGTAGAAATCTATCCAAGATTAGGAGTTTGATACTCCCCTTTCCATGTGGTCAATTTGTTCCCTGGCCTCAGACCACACCCTTCACACCAGTCAGCCAGTTCACAAATGCATTCCAGGAGATCCCAAGGGGTACCAGGTGAGAAAGGCCAGCACAAACCCATCCCAATTACTGGAAACAACACACATGCATGACCTATTGACGGTAGGTCACCTTTGTGTACAGAGGACCACCCAATACTGTTTGTTAGAGCTGAAAGTCATCTTAAGTCATCTGGGCCATCCTTCATTCAGAGCGCTGTTGTAAATTCTGATTCAGAAGCCTCCAGGGAATCACCTCTGCCCTTGGTGTTCTCTTACATATCAGAGAGTTCTTCCTTCTAAACTTACAAACTCTCTTTTGGTACTTTAAATCTATTTCCTCTTATTCAGGCATATGTAAAGATGGAGAACATCTGTTCGGTATCCTCGTAGTGATCCAACTCATGCTTAAAGACATGCCTACCCTTCTCTAGTCTAAAAAAACTGAGGCTCCTCTTTACCAGCATTGTAACAAACACCCGATTGTTGAATGATGAGACATGGTGAGAGGCAATGAAATGATGAGTTTCTACCGTCTCCTCACCAACCTCCCAAGCAAGTAATAGTAAAAGATGGAGCCTACAATATAGTTTCCAAATTCCTAAGGAATTTCCTGGGAAGGGAAGGACTAAACACCTCTTTGGTCAAACTCTGGTCCTTTCAGTAATCAGAAAGGGTGCGAAACAGATTGCTAAAACCCTAAAACCAAGGTAATAAGACACATGGGTGTGTCTTACCTCCTTCTGTCTGCTCCGCCCCCACCCCCACTGTGTATGTCTGCCTGATTAGGGAATAAACAATAAGTTGATATTCATCTGGGGAAATTTTTAATTTTAAAGATAATATTTGGTGACATAGCTGTGCTATAGCTCAGGACGGTTTCTTTGAAGTTTGTTTTTGGTTCCAGCTGGCGGGCAAAGAGTAGGTAGTCCTGGACAGGCAAGATAGGGCTTAGGAATGGTCTATGCATAAGATGCCTAGATAGATAAACTGAATCACTTTGCTGGTTGTGAAAAACACAACTGTGTTGAATGAATAATATGTGAAGTGAGGTGGGTCTGTATCCACAGATCCATAGGGCCTGTAGACACATGCCCATGGACTTAGAAAGAGGCTTGCTTGCGCAGATGCAAAAGGCAAAGGAGAAGCCTACTTAGAAGACTAGATAGATCCTTAGATAGTCAAGAGCTTGGGTGAGACTTTGTGGGTGGAAAAGAAAAAAGGGGGATGAAGAAAGCTAAAGAAATGGGACTGACTACCTGAGAGTATGGGTGACTCAATTAGAAGCTGAGTGGATGAGATTTCTCACACTTCACCATTCCATGGGTCAGGGACAAGGACAGAGCGCCATAGTCACAGGGAAGATTATAGGATCATGGATCTCTAGAACTGGAAGGTCCTTGAAAGGCTATCTAAGCCAAAGTCCTCAGTTTTTATAGATGAGCCAACTGAGGCCCAAGGAGGTTAAGTGACTTATCCAGATTATAATGATCGGAGGTTGGATTTGAATTCACATCCTCTGATTCTGAAGCAATTGTCCATATAAGACACCACCCCCCTTTGTAAGGCAGTGCCTAGGCCGGTGCTTTATTTTTGTTGGATCAGTATAGGATAGCATATTTGAATGAGTCCCACATCCAACAAGTATAAGGAGTCTCCTATTAGAACTACTTCTCACTCCATCCCCCAAATGTGAATTCCATCAGGCCTAAGTGTCAGTCATTGGGCTTGTCCTAAGGCTAGAAGGACTATAGAGGTGCCTGATATACCTGAAGATCATGAAAGACTGGTTTCCTTTGCAAGGAATCAAGACCTTCCTACATTTCTTTGGGTCTAGATGTTTCTATTAGAAATGTATAATAAAATATTCTGAGCTAACAAGGTCACCAACATACCTTTTAAAGATAGAAACAGCATGACACTGGTACCCAGAACCATAAGGAGGCTTTTAGGCACTAAGCTGGGCTCTAAAAAGGTCTCAAGGCACTCCATTACTCCACCCCTATGGCCCAAGCTGGGCCTTCGATTTAGAGATAGACTCCTCTGGAACAGTTGTTAGGGTATAATGCAACCAGATGAAACCAGGGGTGCAGAAAATGGAGTAATTCAGTTGTCTATGACATATTATTCCCTTCAGCAAAATAAAATCACATGGTTAGAGAAACTTTGAATGCACCATAGAACCATGGCACCATTTTCTTCAAGGGCCTGCTTATCCCAGGATGGTGATGAATACTCACTAATTTCAGGGATATCATCAAGCTGACATGCTTACCAGGAATCCTTGTTTTCCCAGTTCTTTTAGACAACTCCACAGCAGTTGTCTCAATCACCCCAAAATGAGAATCTTTGCCTGAATAGCCCTCCAAGTGCCTTTACCGGCCTGTTACAACTTTATTTTTTCTCTTTTTAAAAAGTTATTTATCTATTTTTAGTTCACAGCATTCAGTTCCACAAGCTTTTGAGTTTTGAATTTTCTCCTTTTCCCTTCCCTCCTCTCCTCCCTCCCCAAGACAGCATGCAATCGGATATAGGCTCTACATATACATTCACATTAAACATATTTTCACATTAGTCATGTTGCAAAAAGGAATTATAACCAATGGAATGAACCACAAGAAAGAAGAAACAAAACAAAAAAGAGAGAGCAAATAGCATGCTTCCATCTGCTTTCAGACGCCGTAATTCTTTCTCTGGATGTAGATCTGCTCCAACTTTCCCTGGTTGCCACACGTCTTACCTTTTCCTGACTTCCCAGTTACTGTCAAAGTTACCACCATCCTCCCAGTCACTTAGGAACCTCTGTGTCATCCTCAACTCCTCAGTCTCTCTCCCATATAAAATCTGTTGCTGAGTCCCATCCACTCTACCTTTGCAGCATCTCCAGTATACGCCTTGTCCTCTCCTCTGATGCTGAAATACCATGATATTATTATCTTTACTGCCCTTATTACTTCCTGCCTGGACTATTTCCATATCCTGCTGGTTGGTCTCTCTACCTCTAGTGTCTTCTCACTCCAGTCTATCTGTCACTCAGGTATCAGCGATCTTCCTAAAGCATAGGTCTCATGTGGCTCCACATAGTAAAAAAAATTCCAGTGGCTCCTTTTTTACTTCCAGGATCAAATATAAAATTGTCTATTTGGATTTTAAAGTCCTTCTTATCCTTTACTGGCCTCCACACACTCTCCAATACAATAATATTGGCCTCCTTACTGTTCCTCACACAAGACATTCCAACTCCCAACTCCATGCCTTTTCATCAGCTATCTCTCATGCCTGGAATTCTCTCTCTCTCTTCATCCCCACCTCCTGGTTTCCTTTAAGTACCAGCTAATATCTAACCTTTTTCAAGAAGAATGTTAATGCCTTTCCTTGGTGATTATCTACAGTTATCCTGCATGTATCTTGTTTTGCATAGCTTTCTACACATTGTCCTTTCCCACTAGACTATGAGCTCTTTGAGAATAAGGGCTATTTTTGCTTTTCTTTGTATCCCCAGCACTTAGCACAGTGCCTGGAACACAGTAAGTGCATAATAAATGCTTATTGATTTAACTTGAAAGAATATCCTGGTTGATGCATTCCTATCTTGGACACAGAGGAATCCAAGAGAGACTTTGGCTGGGCTATTCTTTCTTCCAGGATTATGTATAACTCATCTGATGGAACAGAGGAAACATAAGGCTGAACTATTATCAGGGCCAGGTACTTATGCGACCTCAGTTCTGTTTGTCAGACCATCCAGCACCAGGGGATTCATAAGCCTTCTCAGTGTCCATCTTGGTCCTTTGATATGCACAAATGTGAGCAAGGATGTGACCACTGTCAGAGAACGAAGAGGCTACAAAGAAGTCCTAAGGAGGGCTGTATAACCCCTGACAGTGCTTCCTACACTGCTCCCCACCCCATGGTAGTATTATGTTGGAATCCACTTGTCGATTGATCTGTCACCATCCAAAAGGTCCACTTTCATCTGTGTAATAGTATGTCACTTTCCTCAAACTTGTTATCTGATACTGTGCTAGAAACTATCATCAGTCTTCCAGTTGGCAGGATACTTTTGTTTTAAATAAAATTTTTATTGCTATTGCTTGTTTTCATATCATTTCCATTTCCCACTATATTCCTCCTCTTAACCCTTTTCAAAGAGCCAACCGTTAAAATAAAAAGAAGAAAAAAGGGGGAAGAAAAAAATTCTATAAAACTAACCAACATATAAAAAAATCTGAGATTCTATGGGATATTCTCCTGCCGCTGAAAAGAAACAGGAGGAGTTGCCTTCTTGTAACTCTTCTTTGGGTCAAATCTTGATCATTCTATTTCTACCAGTGTCCAGTTTCAATTGTTTTGTTGGCGTTTTCTTCACCTACCTTACTGTATGTCATTATGTGTACTGATTTTCTAGTTTAGTTTACTTCATTTTGCATCAGTTCATACAAGCCTCCCCGTGCTTCTCTGAATTCTGCACATTCATTGTTTCTTACACCACAATAGTATTCTATTACATCCATCTACCACAACTTCATTAGCCATTCCCCAGTTAATGGACATCTACTTTCTTTCCAGTTCTTGATTGGGCTCTATACTTTCTAAAGGAAGTAGTATGTTTGCATGAGCCTTGGCCCTGCTGGTTTCAACCAAATGACCCCAGTTCAAATGAACATTTTAGAAGGTAGCAAACTGTTATTGACAACCAACCATATCCCATCCCAGGAAGATAGTTAGCAGAGTCAGTACTTTTTCTCTTCTTACATTTTTCATATCCCATGGGCCTGAGCATTCTACTTCCTGAGGACAGAATTTACCTATAAGAATGTGATACTTTTAGCATTAAAGGGTCTCAACCTTTGTTCTGTTTATACATGAATTTGCTACTTGTGTTTCATAGATATTCCATAAAATAGATGCTACTCTTATTTGAAAACAGGTTTGGGGCAGCTGCATGGCTCAGTGAATAAAGCGCCAGCCCCGTCCGGAGTCAGAGGACATGAGTTCAAATCCTGCCTCAGATATGTGACACTTACTAGCTGTGTGACCTTGGGCAAGTCACCTAACCCCAATTGCCTCGCCTCTTCCCAGCAAAAAAGAAAACAGGATTTTAGGAGACAGGTCTTTGGAGCAGATCAAAGGTATCACACTTAGGTTAAGTCACAGGGCATGGGAGCAGAATAGGATCCCCAACATGGGGACCGGGGAAACCAGTGCATTTACACACACACCAATATTCCAGCACAAAGCTCATCTGGGAAAATGGAGTATGGGTATATATTCTGAGGCATTCAGGAAACTGATTAAGTTTCATCACATGAAGACCATGGTTGCCCAGAAGATGGCAGGTCCGTCTGACATTTTATGCATCATATTTAAATCAGAACATCTGTCTCAATTCTTCAGGCAATAACAGAAGTATCCAGCTCTAGCTAGTGCAGTTAAGAACATGGCATATAAGGTCTGAGAAATCTGCAACTATAAGAAAAGTAGAAGGAGATGATGCTATTTAATAGAAGGGAAAGGGAATGAGAAGCAAAAAAGAAAGTGGTACAAAGGCTGCAATTGGTCATTTAATTATGTCAAAACCATCATGATAACATCAATTCAGCAAGAGTTCTTTAAGTGCCTACTATGTGCTAGGTGGACGACCTGAGAGAGCAAAGGGAAATGGAAACAGAAGGAAGAGAGCTTTGAAGGAAGGGACAGTGTCATTACTGGAAGAGAGTAGCCATTGCGGGCAGGGGTTCAGGGCTTCTTATGTGGTATGGTAATGGGTCACATATTAACCAGATGAATGCACAGTTGTCTGAGAAAACCTCAATGACACAGAAGGTTCTGCAGAAGGGGAGCCTATTTATAGAAACTCCAGGGAAAAAAGAATGCCTAATGCTCTCAGTGGAGAGAATCATCAGATAGACAGTATCATTTTTCTGCCACATGATGAGGATAATTTTGCCAAATTTTGAACAATTTTCTTAACAAGAAAGGTAGAAGCCATCTAGACCAAGCAATAATAGCCTTTTTCATCTATAATGCTGGATTTTAAGGGGCATAGGACAAGAAATAGAGAATAATGTGGATGCCAAAGGGCAGTGTGGGTGTGTAATTCTTTAAGTGACATACCTTGGAGGCAGTCATGCTTTTCAGGTAATCCATGCTAGCCAATGAGTCCTGCTGGCAAAGGACTTTGAAGACCCTCAAAATGAGTTAACAGACTCCAATACAAGGCTAGCCAATAATGGAAAATGTATGTAGACACTAATCTTCTGGTCAACAGTACTACTAAGAGTGGTACATATTGTCATCTTAAAATAGAAACATTCCTAACAACATCTTGTACTTGCCATAGGAACCCAGCCACTGACAGTTATACCAGGAAGATGGGTTCCTTCCAAGTTGTCATACTCTTGGAGAGATGGACCTTTCATTACACTTAAAAAAACCAAGCCGTAATCCATTGAGGGTCCAGAGATTTGGCAAATATAGATGTCATCACCATTTAGTTCTTTGGTACTTGTTGGAAATGCATTTTTTTAAAATTGGTATCTTTATTTTTATCACAGTCATCTCCACATCCTTTCCCTTTAACCCTGAGAGCCTTTTCTTCTAACAAAGACTAAAATAAAAAAATGGTTAATCAATACCAGCTGATCCATTGGCTGTCCCCGACAGGGTATTCAACATTCCAAATCCATAGTCTCCCAGTTCTTCAACAACAGGAAGGAGATACATACAGGAAATGAATTTTATAAAAAGAAAATCTGCATACTTTTGGAAGTCAAGTACCTCCCTGTTACCTTCTAATATTTAACACTAAAATTCTAGAGGTTAGAGGATCCTCAATGGGTGAGCTGGACCAATCCCCTGCATTAGTATCCAATTACATGGATTCTACCTCCACAACATAACTCACACATCCCCTTTTCTCGTTCACATGGCCACAACACTA
This sequence comes from Trichosurus vulpecula, assembly GCF_011100635.1. Taxonomy (NCBI): domain Eukaryota; kingdom Metazoa; phylum Chordata; class Mammalia; order Diprotodontia; family Phalangeridae; genus Trichosurus; species Trichosurus vulpecula. Next base: position 86,274,027 of record NC_050575.1, read on the forward strand.
GTTTGAGATATCATTACTTCTTGCTTAGACTATTATAATAGCCTCCTCCCTGTCTCGAGTCTCTCTCCATTCTAATCTCTCTGCCACATAGCTTACAAAGCATTATTGCTAAAAGCACAGGCCTGACCAGGTCACTCCTCTGATTGATAAGCTCCAGTGGTTCCCTGTTACTTCTGGAACCAAATACAAACTTTTCTATTCAGCATTTAAAATCCTATGCAACCTTTCCAACCTACCATTCCAGTCTTATCAAACATCTCTCCTCTTCATGAATTCTACAGTCCAGCCAAAATGGCCTTCCTTCTATTTTTCATATGTGCAACATAGTATCCCAGGTACTCCCTCCATGTCTTTCCCCATACAGTCCCTCATTCTTAGAGAATGAATTCCTTCTTTACACACACACCCCCCTTAGAATCCATAGCTTTGTTTTTATTTAAATTTATTCATTTTGAACTTAAATACAAAACAAACAAAAGAAGATCTCCAGGTACACATCATGACATAAAAAGAGAGGAAGTGAAGTTAAGCCATAAATTTCCATTTGTATCAGTATGGCAAAATTCATGGCCTTGAGGATGACCATGAACATGCCTGTATGGTTTGGAATCGCAAAGTATGAGAAACTCTCTAGGTAAAAGGCAGAGGAAGTATAACATTTATTTAGACTCCAAAGGATCAAATCCAAGGATTTGATATAGCAGTAATTATATTCCAAAACCAGTAAACCTACCTCAATGTAGCAACAAGGAAATTATAACACAGTATTATGGCAAGGAACCAAGTCATCCTGTAACCTTCCCCCCTGTTAGTGCCTTCCCATACAATCACTCAGGAATTTTAACTGTCTGAGTGCCTTTGTTCTCTTCCCCCCTCAGTTCTCTGGTCTCTACAGCTTCCTGGTTTCCACTCTCCACTCCATAATCTTTCTGCACCTCTGTTGTCTTGTTCTCCTTATGCTGAATTCTGAATTCTGGCTTCTTCTCTGACTTTTGAATTCTCGATTCTCAGTCCTCAATGGCCACCTTCTGGGTATATGCACTCTTTTTTAGGGCCCAAGGGCTTCATGCCCAATCAGTAAAAGGGTGTGGGCCTGAGGCTTAGGGCCTGGTAAGTAAAGGGATTAGGCCTGCCTATAAACACACCTCTAATTAAGTTTCCCTTAATTGGCCCCACCTGAGGTTTATTGAGTGGGTGGGAAGGGTCTTCAATCCCTCACGAAGGTGTGGTCCTGCCTCTAATCAGGCCTCCCTTTGTTGGTTCCATCTGAGGCCTATTCAGTGGGCAGGAAAGATCTTTCACTTACTGACTGGCCTTACACCACTTCATATTATTTATTTAAAACAACAACTATGCAATTAATGCTAGACATCATTCTTCAAGGCTACACTGCTTTTCTGTGATTCCTTCTAAGTTTTCTTTTGTTCTCTGCTGTGCACTTTTTTTTCTCCCTCCCTCCCTACCCTGCCCTAGAAAAGACTACCATTAGACACAAATGTGTGTGTGTGTGTGTGTGTGTGTGTGTGTGTGTGTATGTAAAACCACACTATACATGCTTCTATTTATCAGTTCTTTCTCTGACTATGGATAGGTCCTCATAGTTGATCTGAGTACTTATAATATTCAACCTAGCTTTCTTTAAAGCTCAACTCGAGGGACATTTCTTACATGAGGCCTTTCCTCATACTCCTGTAGCTATTGGCTTCCCACCCAAAATCACCTTGTGACATGTGTAGACACACACATACTAAATTCTTATAAGTGTGTATATTTGTATCATCGGATAGAGGGTAAGCTCCTTGATTCATTTTTGTCCTGGTATCCCCAGTGCCTGACCCAGAGTGGGCACATTCCTAATTGGTTGATTAATTGATTTGCTAGGTGCCTGCCAATCCTTTGGTACAGAGAGCTATCTATTCTCTTCTTGAATATCTTGGATGATAAAGTTCATTTCTGGTTTGAAGGAGAGGCTTGATTTTGGGCCAGATAGTGGCGCCGTGGCTAGAATGGTAATCCTGGAGTCAGGAAGACTCATTTTCCAGAGATCAAATCTGACCTCATACACTTACTAGCTGTGTGACCCTAGGCAAGTCACTTAACTCTGTTTGCCTCTATTTCCCCATCTGTAAAATGAGCTAGAAAAGGAAATGACAAACCACACCAGAATCTTTGCCAAGAAAACCCTAAATGGGGTCACAAAGAGTCTAACATAACTAAAACAATTGAACAACAGCAAAAACACCAGAACCTCCCCTACCGGGGTTTTTTTTTTTTCTAATCCTAATAGTCAAGATCAGGGGTAGGGAACCTGCAGCCTCAAGTCCATGTGAAACTTGGATTCAGTTAAAGGGCCACACTTGAGACCTAAAGAGCCAGGTGACCTCAAGGCCACAGGTTCCCCACCCCTGGTCAAGATGATCTTCCATATGTTCAACTGAGGGAGGCTAAGAAATCACTTTACCTGGACTCCTTTTTTCTACCTCTTCAGGCTCTTAGTAAAGGAATAGCCTTTCTGTTTCTTTCTTCCCATTCCTTTTCCCTCAAACCATCTGTTCTTTTGGTTGAGTTTTTTGTTTTGGAAGTTATGTAGTGATTTAAACCATGGAAAAGAATGCCGCCTCTAGAATCAGAGTACTTGGATGCCAAACCCAATTCTGCTACTTACTAGTTGTGTGGCCTTGGACAAGTCACTATTTCCTAAGCCTCAGTTTCCTTATCTGTAAAATAAAAAAGTTGGACTATTTGAACTCTGAGGTTCTGTTTGTAACAGCAAGCACCCTAGCATACCCAGGATGGCCTGCTAGCACAGTTTCTTTAATTTTATTTTAAAGGAAAGCAACTTTAAAGGTGTCAACAATTTACTTTAATTGCATTCACTAGTTCAGGGGAAAAGTCAGCACCCTGAATGTCAGAGAAAATACAAGGAGGGATTTTTAGAGAGGAGAATGAGTGTAAGAGGGTGTAAGAGGGAATAGGTGTAAGGGGGGTAGAGAAGGGTGTTTAGATTTATGGGAATGAGAGGATAGGGGAGGGATCCTTGGAGGGGGTAGGCAAGTAATAGGAAGGGAAGGTAGTGGGTAGAAGTAAAGTAGAGGAATCAGGAGGGATAGGAAACAAGAGATATGCACAAATGTAAAAACAAAGATCAGGTGTAGAGTATGTTTAAGAAAGTATATGTCTGTATATATGTATGTATATATCTATAGCTATAGAGAAACATATCTAAGCTTTATTGTAGCCTTGGGGGGGGGGTGAGGGGACGAGGAAAAAAGAACAAAGTAAAAGTGCACAGCAGAGAACAAAAGAAAACTCACAATGAGGCAAAGAAAAGATGGACAATTCTCAACACAACGTGCATTATTTATCATATTGGCTTTCTCGAAATGAAAATTTATTGTTACATATTTTGAATCCTGTCCTACGTTCTGCTATGCACATGTCATGCTTTTTTTCCCTTTCTTACTTTGTATTTAAGTTTCAATATTTAAGCTTATGATATATTTTGTTTCTTTTCTCTATTCCGTATTTGTGTTCTGGCCCATGAATCTAAAATTAAAAAAAAAATACAGGCAGAGAAATTAGCATAAAGACCAACAGACAGGGCTCTGACTGCCTGAATCAAAGCAATATTGCTATGCACTTTACATACACTACTGGATCGAGAGAGCCTTTACATCTGAGCAGTCGGGGGTCTGAACATCCGGCTACTCAGAGTCTCAATCAGAGAATCACAAGGTCCTTCTCATAAAGTGAACCGCCAAAGCAAAATACCAACTCAGTGTGTGTGTGTGTGGGGGGGTGTACACACACACACACAGACACACACACACACTATGTACGCTTCTCAGAGCCAGAAGGCATCACAACCCTTCTGACTCAGTGCCTAGCCAACTTAGTGCTAAAAGGTGTGAAAGCCTTCCTATAAGCAAGCCTTGCCTAAGCAAGCTTCCCTTAATGGACTCCACATGAGGCCTATTAATGGGTGGCAAAGATCTTCATATCCCATTAACATTATACCCTTCCAACTCTAGGATCTCATATGACCATTCCTATATAGTACAGAAACAGGCACCTCTCTCCAGGATTGCATTACAGTGTGGAGGTGGCTAAAGTCAGCCCTATACATCTCCATTCACCTGTTCCTTTGTAGCTTCAAGCTCAAAGGAACACATTGTGCTAGGAGCTCCAGGGATCCTACTAAAAACCTTTAAAGGGCAGCAGGGGTAGAATGCAGTGAACCTTTTGCTATAAACAAAACCTTCTGTAACCCTCTCTCCATCATCTCTACGGATTAGTTTTGGCTCATAAAAGTCTTTATGATTTAGACCCACTTTGATATTGCCCATATGGTCCAGTCTTAATTTTCTTGATTAAATGAGGAATAATTAATCCTTTCAAGAATAGTCTCAATTCAGCTTTAGGCATTTTGCTCAAGGTCCCTGGATTTCTAGGTCCAGTAGGTTACCCTTGATTGTTTTCGTAAAATAAAACGGCATGCCCTCTGGTCCTTAAAAGTCATCCTATGTATTGCTGCCAGATTAATCTTCGTGAAATATGGCTTTGCCCCTTTCAGCATTAAAACGATAGAATATTACAGTGATAAGAGACTTCGGACCTCATCAAATATGACTCTAACATCTTACTGAGGCCCAGAGAGAGGTATTTTGGTCCTAGAGCTAGTCATTGGCATCTCAGCCTCTTGACCCTCAGGCCTGTGCTCCTCCCTCTGGGCCCTCATTGTTCTTGCTGAAGTTTGGACAGAACTAGCCAAGAAATTGATATTATCCAGCTGGAAAGTTTTTGGTTTCCTGTCTGAAAATCTAACTCACTAAGGGAAATATTGCATGAGGCTGTAATACAGACCAAGATCTCAAGTTTGGCCACTAATCATCATAGTTGCGCAGGGGCTCTGCTCCTTCTCCTTGCTTCACAAGGTTTGCATCTGCTCTCATGTTCTGGCCCAAAGCCACTTGTCTTTAGTAAAACTTCATGAGTCCAGGAGGAGAGCAACAATTCTCTTTTTCTGATGATGATTTTAATTTTTATTGCGACTAGCTGATCTTAGAAATGAAGTAGATGGCCACTTGGATAATATATTTTGAGGACTCCTAGGAGTTTCTCCCACCCCAAAATCTCTCCCTACTAATGCCTAGAATTCCTTCTTCTAGTAATTAATTGCTTTGTGTTAAGCTCTACAATTATCCCTTCCATATCATGACTTTCCCCGTCTTGGTTTCAACGTCACAGGTCAGCATAAGAAATTAAATGGGAATTTTTGAAAGTTTTATAGAAGCTGCAAAACCAGCAGATGACACAGAAAAAGTTTAGAAACTCAGAAATGCATAAAGTATATCTATAGTATTACACAATATCAACATATTTTATCTTTTAATACCACAATAATTCAGACTTCTTCTCTGGTATGAAGGGTGGGCCAAAAAATTTTACATGAATTTTTCAGGTCACGGGGGTACCATGTGCTTAACCCTGTGATGTGGAAGGGATAACTGTAAAGTCCATACTCTCTTTTTGGGGGGAGAAGGGGAACAGACAGGATTTAACTGATATAGGAATTCCCGGTGTGAGGATTCCCTCTACCAATGCAAATCAGCATTTGTTCAATTTACGGTCTTAGGGATTTGCCAGGTATACCAAGGGGCTAAGTGACTTGCTCAGGGTCACACAGCTTGTCTATGCTAGAAGAGGACTTGAATCCAGATCTTTCTGACTGCAGGACTGACTTTCTACCTACTACACCATTCTGTATTTTCAGGCTATTTCTTTAAAAAAAAAAATGAAGATGCTCCTGGCCTTAGTAATTAAAGCACTGTTGATACCTTAGCATATAAACCTCTACAATGTTAGCTTGGATGAATTTATAAGCTCAATTTCCTCTTATAACACTGGCCTGGGCAGCGTGAAGGCCTTAGCAGCAGGAGAGAAAAGAAATTCAGGAAGAAGGAACAGGGACCATGATAAGATCACAAGTTTAAAGCCAATGAGTCCCAGATCTAGAGACAAAAGACACCTGAGAGAGCATCTAGTTGAACCCCTCATTTTTCAGAGGGGAAAAATGTGCATAAGGACTTACCCAAGATCACCCAGATAGTAAGTGTCAGAGATGGGATTTGAACCTCTATTCTCTGACTCCAGAGTCAGTGGTTTTTCCACTGCACCTCATTTAGTCCAACCCATTTTACAGGTGAGAAAATTGATTCTCAGAGAAATTGAAGGACACGCTTATGGTTGTGTCAACCCCTGTTGAGCGTGTCTTCTGGGGTCCGTTGTGCTCCTTGGATTTCATTGAGGACTAGTAAGTAGCAGAAGTGAAATCAAAATGCTGACCTTTTGATTTCAAATCCAGCCCTGTGCCATAGCGCTGACCTGGCCCAAGTTAGCAGGCTGATTTGTAAGACAGTGCAAACTGCCTGGACCAACTACCAAAGCTGAAGATGGACACGTAAGCAGTCAGGATTCAGGATGAAGAGAAGCCCCTCCAGGTCTTATCCCCAATTCTCTGCCTTGTTGGGAGGCTGAATGAGTACTTCAGAGTATGAGTCAGGTTTTCTAGTTTGCTCAATGACAAGTTGGTATTTCCTTGGGCCTATTGTCTCAGAGATTACAAAAATACGATTTTCCAATGTTTTATTAGCCCATCCTTTTGTTGGATTCCCTGTTAGTAAAACATCCATAGCCTTGGGCAGTGGGGAACACACAGTATAGCTTCATGCCCAATTAGAGCTTAAATGTCTCCAATCTCTCCCTGCTCTGTTCTATTCTGTACAGATTGCCATATTGATCTTCCTTAAACATCACTGCGTACTGATCATCGCCTACTCAAAAACTTTCAAGAAAAATGTAACTCCTTGAGGGGAGATATTGTGTATTTGTACCCTCAGTGCCCATCACGGTATTTGCCATATACTCTAACAGGCACTTAATAAACGCTTGTTGATTGATTCAAGGGCTCCCCATTGTCAGCCACTTAAGTCCAAACTCTTTGGGCCTGGCGTTCAATGTCACCTCACAATCTGGTGCCTCTGTTTCCTCTTGAATCTCATTTTCCAGGGGTCCCAATGAGGGCTCCCCACTGCAGCCAAAGATAACTGCTTATTATTTCTTTTCCTTGAGCTTCCCTGCATCCACACCTTTTCTTAGACCCTTCCCCTTGCCTGAAATGATTTTCTGAGGTGTTTCTTCCTCTACTTCTCCAAATCTTACCCATCCTTAAAGGCCCAACTCCAGTCCTGTCTCCTTCACCTGGGAAGGCTTCCATGATTCCTCCAGCCATTGGGGACTTTTTTCCCTATCCTCTTATAGCTTTTAGCTTTCTCATTCTTCCGTTTTTCTTTTTATTGAAGGTTGTGACTAGGGACAAAGAGAATTTGAGTTTCTAAGTCTTTAGTCTGCTACCTTTTCTACATCTAGACTGCCTGGCTTTCCCCAACCACATTGAGGAGTGTGGCCTAGGCCGGAAGATTGTTGTTGTTTGTCCTTCCTTCTCAAAGAGGACCATGACATCAGGAAGCTGATGCCATGACTTGCAAGCGAATTGGATTTAAGCGAGGCAGGGCTGTGCAAAGTCACCAGCCTCACTTTCTCCTCCAGAGCCATCTGGGTCCGGTGACAAGGTATAGATCAGGATGACGGGAGATGGCCCCTAGGCTGGAAGATAGTTACAAGCTGGACGGTCATTTTGAATGTATGTAAACTCTACCTGGGAAAAATAAAGTCCTTGAAGCCCAGCTGCTGCCCAGACCATTCCATGGAGTTGAGAGGGTAGCTATCGAATTCATCCATCACTCCACATATTTCAGATAGGCACTTCAGATAGATAATGAGCTCAACTGAGAATTTAATAATGCCTGGAAATAGAGAGTGGGCTGGATAAAGGATGCAGCAGTGTCATGCCAAGGACGTCTTGTGCCGGAGGAGTTGTTTAAAAGGCATTCTCAAGGATACGGATGATGTAGAGAAGAAGTGGGTGAGAGCAAGAACAAAGACGGACAAGCTAAAGCGCTGCACTGGAATCCACAAAATGTTTTAAAAACCAGAGGGAGGGCTCTGGTGTGTTGGTTGGATCCTTCACAGATAATTTTTTAAGGACCCAGACAAGAGTTACACAGTCTGTCACTCACTAGCTGTGTGACCTTGAGTGAGTCATTTAGCCTTGCTAGGCCCTCAATTTCCTCTTCTTTAAAATGAAAGGATTGAGCTAGCTGATCTCTAGAGTTTCTTCCACTTCAAGAAGGCTATGAAGTTTATGAATTTCAAAGCAATCAAATAACTGAGACCATTATTTTAAAAGTATCCCTGTACTAGAACAGATTATATGTTAGTCTCTCCATTTTATGGAAAAGGAAACTGAGGCTCAGAAAGGTTAACCAACTTTCCCAAGATCATCTATCTAATAACTGGCAAAATTGGGATTTGAACTCACTTCTTCAACTATACCGGGCTGCTTCTCCTGCCAAGGGTACACTACAGATCTCCCACCAATAAGGACGTGTATTTTTTTTCCATTCATAGTGATGTTTCTCCTAAAGCCCTTGTACTCAGTCCCTTATGAATAAGGTTCATATCCTCAAGTAATTCATAGTATAATAATCAGAGAAACTACATCCAAAAAGGAAAAAGAATATTTAACTGCTAAACTTCTCAGTGAAAAGCTAGGCATGGTGTCATAGTGGTTAGAGTCAGGCATTCCTAGATTCAAGTCCTACCTTTGAACACATGCTAGCTGTGTGATCATAAGCAAATCAGAAACTTTCTATGATTATAAGTTGTAGACAAGTTGCCAGTCAGTACTGGTGGAGAAAGTTTTCACTACAGGAGCCCCACATTCTAAGAAATCATAAGCCCAGTCCTCTTCACCAAATTTAAATAAGTTGGTGCTTTAGTGAACTCCAAGATTAGCAACATGGCATAGGATCCTCCTCCCACCTCTCCAAAAAACCTGTTGAGGTCTCATAATTGAACTCACAGTGTAATGGGGTAGAGAGCATGCATACAACTATGTGGCAAGCTTTATACAGGACAGATAGGAAATAATCAGGGGGAGATACTAGAATTGAGTCTTGTGTAAGGACATAGGATCATAGTCGTGAAGGCTCATGGAGGTCATCTAGCCAGCATCCTCAAGAGGAAATTATAGGATGGTAGATTTAGAACTGGGGTGGAATGTAGTAGCTACTTAGTCCCTCTCTCTTATTTTATATATGAAATAAAACTGACTCCTATGCTGATCAAGTGACCTGTACTCTTCCAGCAACAGGAGCGACCTCACAGATGTTCTCCACATATGAATGACCCAAATAGGGCCGTCATTAGGATCTGGGATGTGGGGCAGAGAGAGGATGGGAGCCTAGTAAGTGTAGTCCGAGAAGTACACACCGACCCCCTCCTGACTTTGTCATTCTCTCACAAGGACCCAATCATTGGTCAACCTATGAGCCAATGATGTCACACTTCAGAAATCATTCCCACCTAGTGCATCAGAAATGAACAAATTGGCTTCTTAGAAATACGTTAAACAGACAGCAGCATTCTTACTAATTCTCTGCTCAGTTTTGATTGCTCTCCTAATGACTGTGAGATGTCCAAAGATGAGCAAATCTTATAGAATCCCAGTCCATCTAAGAAACCTGTTCCTTTAGAATAGGAGCATTAGTTTGGCATGGTGGGAAGTGCAGTGCTCTGGAGTCAGAGGAATGGGTTCAAATTTCAGCTCTGCCACTTGCTGTTGTTAGGATCTTGGGCTAGTCTTTTTCTCTCTCCAAACCTGAGTTTCCTCGTCTACAAAGTGACTGATTTGGACCAGATGGTCATCTGCAAAGTCTGAAATAACTGAACAAAAACAACAAACTCAAGGCTGTTGTAATGATCAAATCAAACAATGTGTGCAGAACATTTTGCAAGTTTTAAAGCAATTAAATAATTAAAACCACTATTAAACAGTATTCCTGATATTAGAAGAGATAAAAGTTATTATCTTCATTTTATGGAAAAAGAAACTGAGGCTCGGGAGGGTTAGTCAACTTTCCCAAGGTCACCTATCTAGTAACTGGCAAAAATGGGACTTGAACTCCCTTCTTCAACTGTACCAGGCTCCTTCTCAAACCAAGGGTACACTACTGACCTCCAACCGATAAGGACATGTATTTTTTTCATTTATAGTGTTAGATTTCTCCTAAAGCCATTGACATTTACCCAGTCCCTCATGAAACTAAACATTTAAACATTTTAAACATTTGTTTAAAAGTGCCTGGGCAGGGTCATGGATGCTGTCTATGGACGATGAACATAGTGAAACTGAACAGCGGGGAATCTATCAAACCCATGACGTTGGTTTTATTCGTACCTTGTCCTGACCACCTGAACTGACTTGACTGTCACCTCAAAACTTCAGTCTGACAATTTTCTATAGACACAAAATCATAGTATCTCAAAACTGAAAAGGACCCTAAATATCTACTCAAACTCCCTATACTAGGGACAGGGAACCTGTGGCCTTGAGACCACATGTGGCCCACTAGGTTCTCAAGTGTTGCCCTCTGACTGAATCCAAACTTCACAGAACAAATCCCCTTGATAAAGGAGTTTGTTCAGTAAAATTTGGACTCAGTCAAAAGGCTTCACCCAAAGACCTAGAAGGCCACATGTGGCCTTGAGGCTGCAGGTTTCCCACCTGCCCTCTGTACGCCCTTTAGGAAGCTCACTCTGAATAGGTGATCATTAAGATTTTGCTTAAATCCCAGCAGTGACAGGGAGCTCGCTACTTCATAAATCCATCCATTCCATTGTGGAACAGCTACAGTTATCAGGGCATCCATCCTTATTTTGGGCTAAGTTGTGCCTCTCTGTACCTCCTGCCCATCGATTCACATTTTACCCTTGTGAGCTATAGAGAATCTTGGCTGTGCTAGATAATACAAATGTGACCTTAGACAAGAAACCTTACATCTCTGGGACTTGGTTGCCTCGTCGAAGAGGGGGATCATTAAGGCTCCTTCTAGCATGAAATCTGAGGCATTTAGACTCTTATTCAACATGACAGCTGTTCAGATACTGCTCAGGCTAAAACACATGTCGTTCCTTCAACAATTCTTCATGTGAAAGAGTTAAGATGATGCTGGTCACATTCCTCTGGACGAAGTCCAACTTGACAACCACTTCTAGGAGAGCAGGATGATAGGGGTGAGGGTAGAGCAGAGGCAGGCTCTGCTAAAAGCTAACTTTTAGTGCTTTATAAATGTTATCTCTCAATAGCTGTGTTTTGCTAAAAGCTAACTAAAAGCTCTTGCATCCAGGGCAAATTTGTTTGTAGGATGGGGAGTGACAAAGAGGTCAGTTAGTCACTTCATTGTGTAGATTCATGCTTAGAAAAAAGTCCAGCCCATGCCCCTGGTGTATCCATCATAGAATCAAAGAGCTTTAACTGAAAGAGACCTCCGAGACCATCTAATCCTACCTTCTCATCTTTTGCAGATGAGGAAACTGAGACCCAGAGAAGCTGGCTTTCTTAAGGTCACATTGGTGATAAGTCTCAGAGGCGAGATTTGAGCCCAGGGCTCTGATTCCAGAGCTACATCGTCTGCCAGAACTTCTAACTGCTGGGATAAGGAGGGGAGGCTGGAGGAAGGCCGTAGGAGAGAGATGACATGGCCCTGGAACCCTGGGGCTTGAAGATAGAGGACAAAAACCCCTTATACGTGACTCCTTTGGGGCACATTTTTGCTTGGCCAACCTAGTTATGGCTCTATGTGCGGGTATTAGATACCAAGGCATACAAGATGGTTTGAAGAAACTGGAAATGTTTAGCCTTGAGAAAAGAAGGCTCAGGTGGAGGAGTGGGGTAATAAGGAGATATTATAGCTTTTTAAAGAATTATGGCTATATGACCCTGGGCAAGTCACTCAACCTGTCAAGACTCTGGGCAACTCTCTGAGACTCTAAGTTGGAGAGAAGGTGCCCACCTGCGTAGATAGAGGGTTTCCTACACCTATGAACTCCTAGGTCTGGGCCCTATCTCTAACCTTCATCCCATCATGGACAAGAGAAATTGTGCTGGTTCTGCTTGACTGTAGAGGGTTGCAGTGGCGAAGCTGCAGAGAAGTTGATTTTGTATAGATGTAAGGAAATGCCACCTAACAATTAGAGCTGCCCCCAAATGTAATCAGGCTGCTTCAGCAGGTGGTGAGTTCCCTAAAACTAAAAACGTTCAGGGGGAGGCAGGTTGACCACTTGCGGGTATGCTAAAGGGCTCCAAGGCCAGATGGCTTCTGGGACTATTTCAGCTCTGAAATTCTGTAATCTTTCTTAATACACAATGCTATCAATCATCCATGCAGTTTCCCTGTGACTGGAACTAAATTTGTTCCATCTGACCTGGAGAAATTGTGGCAGACCAGTCCCTGCCTGTGGGCCCATGGATGACTTCTCTCTGTGGCCAGCTGTCCTGGGTGGCCCTCGTGGGGGGAAAATGGATAGCACTAGTGACTTATTCCAGAGAAGTCCCCAGGGTGAGGTTGTCTTGTGACTCACCCTGTGTTTATAAATGGACAAGCACTAAGGAAAGAAAGAAACTCTATTTATGGTTTTGATCAAGATTTTCCCATGGCTGGGGTGCAATCCCACTGGCTCGGAGCTCCTAAGAGTTTGCCAAATGTAGCATGGCTCACAGGAGGCTTTTCGCCTGCATGAGCGCATGGGCATCCATCAGGAAAGCAAGTTGGGCCAGGATTCTCCCTGGAGGCAGGAGCAAGAGCTGAACTTTCAGTTTTCCCATGACCAGGAAGCTTCTCCTGCTTTGGGACTCTGAACTGAAGTGAGCCCCCAAACCCTCTCTGCTGACCCGACCATAGGCCAGTTTTCAAGAACCCATATCCATAATCACATAAAGTCAACTGAAGGAAAAGAAGGTGGCCTCTGCTTGACCCTGATTGCCCTAAATGGTGGAGGGGGTGGGGGAATGCAGTGCAAATGGGCTGAGCTGTTAACAAATTGCAAAGAATGCGTGTAAGGCCTTAAAGCGGCTAGGCCTCAGAGAATGCCTAGCCTGTTCAGTTGTTTGCAGTTGTGTCCAACTTTCTGTGACCTCATTTGGGGTTTTCTTGGCAAAGACACTAGAGTGGTTTGCCATTTCCTTCTTCAGCTCATTTTATGAATGAGGAAACTGAGGCAAGTTTAAGTGACTTATCCAGGGTCACACAGATAGTAAGTCTCTGGGACTAGATTTGAATTCAGATTTTCCTGACTCCTTAGGCATCTAGGTGGAACAGTAAATAGAGTGCCAGGCCTGGAGCCAGGAAGACTCAAATCAGGTCACGAAGAGTCAGACACCATTGAAAAACTTCCCGGCTCCAAGCCTGGCACTCTATCCACTGCACCAAATAGCCGCCCCATGCCTGGCATAGTCTTGTATAAAACGAAAGAGGTGGGGTATCATAGTCAGGCCTGTCCCGTGTCCATCAAATTGCCTCCTCCTTTTCACTTTGCCCATCAGAATTTCCATTCTCTCTGTCAGAGCCAGAAAGATGAATTGACCTGTCGACAGATAGCTGATTAGTTGACAAATATAGGACCAGTCCTGGTCTTCTGATTTTCGGTCCTCTGATTAATAATAATAACAATTGTGGTTATTATTAACTTCCGTTGTTGAGTTGTTTCAGTAATGTTTGACTCTTTGTGACCCCGTTTGGGGTTTTCTTGGCAAAGATACTGCAGTGGTTTGCCATTTCCTTCTCCAGTTTATTTTACAGATGTGGAAACTGAGGCAAACAGGCTTGCCCGGGTTCACACAACTAATAAGTGTCTGAGATCAGATTTGAAATCAGTAAGATGAATCTCCCTGACTCCAGGCCTGTCCCTCTGCCACTGTGCCAGCTAGCCCCATTATTATTGCTAGCTAGCATTAATATAGTTTTAAGGTTTGAAAGGTTCATATGTGTGTATGTGTGTGTGCAAATATATTTAATGAAATAGAAAGCAATTATTAAGCACTTCCTATGTGCCAGGCACTATATTAAGCAATCAGAATATAAATATAAACAAACATAATAATCTCTGCCTTGAAGATGTTTACATTTTAAAAGGGAGATAGATCACTTTTAGAGGGATGGTGGCCAAGGGTTTCTTGGATAGGAAAGTCAGAGTGAATGGTAAATGGAGTCATGGGGCCAATCCTTCTTTTCCAGGAATGGTAATATTGGCTTGATTACTGTTCTCAGAGTAAGAGTTCGATGGAGGGGTGAGAGTGGAGCGTGGAGATGGTGGGGGGATAGGGAAAGGCCACCTGCAGAGGGTAGCGAGTGAATTGAATGATGAAGGAAGGGGAGAAGTGAGAAGGGAGAGCATTAACATGGGAAGGAACTGCTACAAACACAGAGACATGAAAGTGGGAGCATCACGTGTGAGGAACAGCAAGATCATTATCATGGCTGAACTTAGAGTGCATGGAGGGAAGTAATGTATAAAAAGACCAGAGAGATGAGAGCGGATCAGGTTGTGAAGGGGTTTAAATACCAAACAAATGAAGTGATATCTGGTACTGGAGAAAACAGGAAGTCTCTGGAGTCTGGTGAGCAGAGGGATAACATGGTTTGACAAAGGCTTTAGGAAAAATCACTTTGGCGGCTGGGTAGAGGGTGAATTGTGGGCAGCTGGGTGTCATGGGTGGATAGAGTGCTGGGCCTGGAGTCAAGAAGCCCTGGGTTCAAAATTGACCTCAGACACTTATTTACTAGCTGTGTGACTCTGGGCAAGTCATAACCCTGCTTGCCTCAGTTTCCTCATCTGTAAAATGAGCTGGAGAAGGAAATAGCAAGTCACTCCTATAGCTTTGCCAAGAAAACCCCAAATGGGGTCATGAAGAGTCAGACACGACTGAAAGACTGAACAGTGACAATAAGAGACTGGATTGGAGCGGGGATAGGCTAAAGGCAGAGAGAGCAGTCAGGAGGATATTGTGATAGTCCAGGAGAGAAGCCATAAGAGGTTGATTTAGAGTAGTGATTGTGTAAGTGATGAGAAGGCAATACACATACACGCATATGTGGAGATATATATACATAAACATATAATGCACACACATACATATGCATGTAAACACACATATAAATATATGTATGCACATATGCATGTATGCATGCAAATATACGTAAGTGCATGCATACATGTGTATGTAAATATATGTAAGTGTATATGCACATGTATGTAAATATATGTAAATGTATGTATGCGCATGTATGTGAATATGCGTGTGCATATACCTGAAAGATGCCGTGGAAATAAAAATGACAAGATTTGGCAACTTATTAGATAAAGTGTGTGAGTGAGAGTGAGAACATGATGGACACTAAGCTTGTTAACGTGGGTGACCAGAAGAATGGTGGTGCCCTCAATGGGAATGGGGAAGTTCAGCGGGGTGGGGGGAAGACTTTACTATGTTTGTAATGTTGAATTTGAGAAGCTTAAAGGAAATCCAAGTTTAGACAGCCGATAGGCAGTTGGTGATACAGGACTGGAGTTCAGGAAAGAAACTAAGGCTGGATATACATATCTGGAATCATATTCATAGAGATAACTGAACTCATCGTGCCGAGATCATCAAATGAGAAGATACAGAGAGAAAAGAGAAGAGCTCCAAGGACCTCTTGGAGTAACTTGGGGTACACTTACCTAGAATGACACTGATGAAGATGAAACAAAAGGGGATGAGGAGAGCTCAGAGACTGAGGAAGAGAATCAAGAGAGAACAGGGCCATGGAATACCAGAGAGGAGAGGGAAGGACAACAGTGGCGAATGCTGCAGAGGGCTCAAGAAATATGAAGCCTGAGAAAAAGTCATTCGATCTGGTGATGAAGAGATCACTGGTAACCTTGGGGTGGCCCATTTCAGTTGAATGATGAGGTCAGAAGCCAGATTGCAGAGGGTTAGGGGAGAGCGAGAGGAGCCACTGGGCGTAGATGCCTTTTTCAAGGAGGTTGGCAGAAAAGAAGAGGGAGGATAGTTAGCAGTTAGATAGAATCTGTTACGTAGAGCTATTTAAAGAGGGGGGAAATGTGAACATATTTGTAGGAAGCAGGGAAGGAATCAGTAAAAAAAAATGATTGAAGGTTAGGGAGAAACGGGATAGCATGACAATCTTCTAAAGAAAAGAGGGGATAGGATTTTTAAAAATTCATTTTTATTTTATATTTAGTTTCAAATTCTCCCCTCCTTCTTCTCCTTCTCCCCCTCTCTCACTCATTGAGAAGGGAAGGAAAACAAAACCTATAACAAATACGTATACCTGGACAAAACAAATTTCTATTTTAGTCATATTCAACCTTTCCCCTAACAAAAAAAAAGCCAGAAAAAAAAGGAAAGAAAGAGAAAAGAGTATAGTTCAGTCTGCACTCTGAGTCTATCACTTCTCTATCTAGAGGGGGATAGCACGTTTCATCAAGAGTCCTTTGGACTTGTGGTTGATTATATTGATCACAGTTACTACATCTTTCAAAGCTGTGTATAAATTGTTCTCATTCACCTCAATTCACTTTGCATCAGTGCATACAAATCTTCCCAGGTTTTTTTTCTTCTCTGAAACCACCTCCTTTATCTTTTCTTATAGCACAATAGTATTCTATCACATTCATATGCTATAAATTGTCCAACCATTCTCCAATTGACTGGATATCCAAGGGGAATAGAATTGAGGGTGCACGTGAAAGACTTTTTCAAATGCTTTGCCCAAATCTGAGAAGCCTCTATCTCTAGTGTTCCCCTGATCCACTAGTCCAGCAACCATGAAAAAATGAAATCGATCGATCAATAAACTTTTAAGTGCCTACTGTACTAACCACTGGAAACAAGGCTAGTCTGACCTGTTGGCAGTGAAGCTATGCTAGGTCTTTGAAACCACCACTTCTTCATTTTTGATGCTTACTAGCCGTTCCCTTTACAATCTATTCCAGAACTTTGCTAAGAACTTAAGTCGAGCCTACTGACCCATACAGTGCATGTTCTTTTCCTTTCTCTTTTTTTTTTAAACTGGGGCATTTACCCTTCTCCAATCCTGACATGCCATTTTTGTTTTCCATGATTTTTCAAAGATCACTGAAAGTGACTCAGCAATCCTATTGAACCACATGATGAATGGATGACTTCAGCCTACAAGGAAGAGTCAGAGAGGTGCTCTCTTCCTAGCTAGCAGATAGAATGTAAGACCCGGATTCAAAATGCCACCTCCGAGACTTACTAGCTAAGGAGTGAGGTTAAGTGACCCATCTGTGGACAAGTAATTTAACTTCTGGAAGCCTTGGTTTCTTCATCTGTAAAATACACCTAACAATAATTGTAATACCTACCTCACAGGGTTATTATGGAAACTTAAATGAGATAATGTACACAAAATGTTTTGCAAATCCATTAATATTTATTCATATTCATAATTCTAGTTTCTATTTCCTATTAGACATTTTGTTCTGTTTTTCAGCCCAAACAAAAATCATTCTCCTCAGCAGAGAACAGAGATGCTAAGAATTCGGTAACTCTTCCTTCTCCCCATCGCCCATGATCACCACCTTCTTCCCCACCCCAAGTGATAGGCATCCTCTTTTTTGAGCTTCTCCTTTCCCTCAAAATAGCTTTTTTTAAAAATCCTTTTTTGTTGTCCTCAGAGAGCCTCACCAGCCTTAGCTCATTTTTAGCTTTAACACTCCTGGTACTATTTTTATAGGAGCGTGTCATACCTTTGTCTTCTTACTCTGTCAACCTGCCCTTGCTTTCGTCTTCTGTAAGCGTCTTCAAAAAAAAATCTAAATTTTCCAATGAATTCCATGTTCATCTATAGCGGTCTCTAGACAACTCTCTTTATCCCTCCTCATCAGAATTATTTCTCTTCATGTCATCAGAATATACTTCTCCTCACTCTTTGGCTGACTCTGCCCCACCCCTCCATAGATTTTTGATTCATAGGATCCTACCTATCCTTTCTCTGAGTCCTTTGAAATATTCTCTTCTGCTGCTTCCTCTTGACCTCTTGACC
The DNA here is from genome assembly GCF_011100635.1 of Trichosurus vulpecula. NCBI lineage: Eukaryota > Metazoa > Chordata > Mammalia > Diprotodontia > Phalangeridae > Trichosurus > Trichosurus vulpecula. Next base: position 86,292,056 of record NC_050575.1, read on the forward strand.
TCTTGACCTCTTAACTAGTTGTTCACATCTCCAATCTTTCTTTTTCTTCTGAAACTCTCACCTTGGATTAACAGCAGTGATAGTGCCTTGGGTTTCTTGCCCAAGACTTCATCATCTTTAGCAATACTTCCTCTATTCCTTCTGGCAATACCATTTTTACCCATGTGAATCACCAGAAGCAAGTAGTCATCCAGTTTGACAAGTCTTAGGAGGCTCCCTGTCACATCCACTGAGACAGGCAACAAACATCTCTATTGTTGTTATCAGATAGACGTGCCTCCATGTGCCATCAGCAGGGAGTTAACAGTGAAGGGTACTTGTGCGCTGTTTCTTTAACCCTTACTTGGTCGTCTCTTACCCATGGTTCCACCTCACCATCTCTTGGAGAACAAATGCTTGCATGCTCCTCAAAGGAGAATGCAGCCACCCTCTTCTCTTTGGGAAGAGCCTCAGATTTATGACTTAGTTTCAAGTAAACAATGGTGCTTCTTCCTTTCTCATCCATGTGCCATTTTTCTGCCCTCCAACCTCCTAATTCAGGTCAAGATTCTCCTTCATCTCTTCAGATTCTTTTCTTTGAATTCACACCGAAGTTCTACCCCACCCTTTTTGGGAACTCTTCATACTCTTCATAGGAACTCTTCAAGCTCCTGGAGAGCTTCCTTCAGCTTTTCTTCTAGGAGGGAGAATGTTCTACATTTGGAGCACAAATAATATTAAGAAGTAAAAAGATTCCCCCAGAATCTATCTATGAGAGTGCTAGGAGGTTGGCTATGGGTTGTCTGCTGGCCATCATCCTAAAATGTTCCTGGGGGAAAAGTTTCCCCCTTAAATTTGAATAGCAGTAAGAACAATGCTAATAAAAGTCCATTTAATGCTTAAATTCTAACATGGTTGAATACAAACCTAACATTAGCACACAGCATCACTGTACTCTGATGAGAGACAGTGTGGTATAAAAGTAAGAGCACAAGGCTGGGCATCAGGAAAACTGGATTCTAGCCTCTGCTCAGCCACTTAACAGTCACGTCACCCCTCTGAGCCACAGTTTCCGCATCTTATCCACCTAACTGGGTTTTCATGAAAGTCAGGTGAGATCATAGGATGGTAGAGCTAGAACTGAAAGGAACCTTAGCGTTCATCTCGTCCAATTGTCTCATTTTACGGAAAAGGAAACTAAAGGTGAAAAAGTTTAAGGGTTTGCTCGGGGTCACATAGGAAGTGGCAGTCAGGATTTGAACTCAGTTCCCTGGATTCAAACTTAGGCCTTATGACTCCAAGTTCACCTTTCTTCCCACTTTATCACATTCTATCCACATGGATATAAATATATTGTAAAACAATCTATCAAAGTTGGGATCAGTACTATATATTTGAAATGGCCTGTAGTCGAGAGACTTAAACCCTAGTTTGACTTTGCCAGTAACCAGTCATGAGACCTCGGATGAGCCATTTAACCTCTCTGAAGCTTCACTTCTTACTCATCTCTCCTTCTAGGTTTCAGGATTTTGGTGAGGGCATGTGTGAAAAAAAAAGGGGAAGTGTAAAATTGCTTTGGAAAAGCTAAGCCTGTTACAAAAATGCAAAGAACTACCACCATCTCATTCTTAAACCACAACAGAACCTGGCATGAATGTATTACAGTGGTATAGGTCCTTGTCCATATAGGTGCCAATTATCTATTGCTGGGATAGCATTCTTCTCAAGAAGTGATTGATATGTACCTGGAGTCCCAAGATGTCCAGTTTTGTGAGGTCCTTCCTAGATTTGACGTCGTCATGTTCTCTTTATTGCAGTCAGATTGGCCTGACAGCTGTTTCCCATGCATAAATTCAATAAATGTTTATTAAGTGCCTACTATGTGTCAGATGCTTCATTAAGTATATATTTCACTTCTTACCCCATGTCCTTGTATAAGTGACCCACCCCTTCTCCCCATCCAAGTCTGAAATGTACTCTACTTACTTCCACCTCATAGATTCCCTGTCTTCCTTTAAAGCCCAGTTTGTCCTATTTAATATACAAGGCGTTTCCTTCCCCTCACCTCCTGTCCCCCTCTACCTCCCCCAGTTATTAGTATTCTCTCCCTTTTGCTCCATATTACTTTGGTGCATACTTTGTATTGGCTTTCTTGTGTGCCTATTAATCTCCCCAGTAGAATGTAAACACCCTGAGGACAGGGACTATTTCACTTCCATCTTTGCCTATATCAGCTCCTAGCATAGTGCCTGGCACATATTAGATAAATGTGGGACAAATTGAATTGTTGTATTCGATTCTTTGTGTCTGAGGGTGACTTCCTGCTCTGACATCCTCTGTTCTACGATTCTTCTATTTCCCACATTTCATCTTCCCTACTGGTGATTTCAACAATGGAGCCTGTTGTTCACTAATATTTATCTCAGAAAATTCAAGACAAGAGAAAGAAACACATTTGGAAATGGAACTGAAACAAATATGATTACAGAGAAAACAATAATCATCTCTGATGATGGACATTGTTCCTCACAAGGAGACACGCGTCTTCAACAACTGGGAATTCATTAGTTAGCATCAGTTTGAAAAGTCACACTGTGAGATCTGGTACATGATCTAGAAATGGTTATCTCAGCAGTAGATGAACACAACATGCCTGTGCCATTTTGTTTGTAAAATCAATTCAAGAAATATATATATATATGTATATGTATATAAAACATACATGGATATATACGCATGCATATATCACATATGTATGAATTAATAGGTCATTTCTAGTCATATCATATGTAGACATTATATGCATATCATATACATACATATAGTATAGATCACAATAAAAGCATTGACCTAGGAATCAGGAGAACTGGGTTCTAGCCCTAGCTTTGGTGCTTTCTAATCATATTGCTTCTCTGACATTCAGTAAAGTATATATAGAGAGATGTGTCCTAGATGTGACCTGAAGCTAGATGTTCCTGACTCCAAGGCTGATTCTGTATCTACTGTGACGTGTTGCCTTTCTGTTATCCTAATAAGCTCTAGTACTGTATCTCTCAAGATTTGGGGCTCAAAATGACTTGGAAGCATGTGATTTGGAATATGGGGAAAAAGCTAGTCTAGGGAGATAGCAGAAATAATTTCTTGCTATTGTTGTTCAGTTGTATCTAATTCTCTGTGACCCCATTTGGGGTTTTCTTGGTAGAGATACTGGAGTGGTTTGCCATTTCCTTCTCCTAACTCATTCTACAGATGAGGAAACTAAGGCAAACAGGGTTACACAGCTAGGAAGTGTCTGAGGCCAGATTTGAATTGTGGTCTTTCTGATTCCAGGCCTGACACTCTATCTATTGCACCACCTAGCTGCCCCTAGTCAGTTGGAGCCTACCTGAAATCATTGTAGGACCAGGACAAAGGCATGGACACAAACATATGCCGTAGACTTTCCATCATCAGAGGCTAAAATGAGCCCCCTGAGGGAACTGTGATGACAGGATTAGTGGCTGGATGCCAGTGGCCCAAGGCCTTTCTCCCTCCATGTGGGCGTGAGCTCCTCACAGCCCAGCCATGACTCGCTCTAGGCTCACTGAAGATAAATAAGGTGCTGGGGTGGAGTAGCTAGGGCTGGGGAGATGGGGAGAAAGTATGTCAATCAATCCTGCAGTTGAGTTCCATACCCCTATAGCAGGTGCTACCAAGACTGAGGAAGGAAGGACCAGAACTGGTATTGTGAAAGAGTGCTGGACTTGGAAGTGAGAGGCCTAGGTTTGGTTGCCAGCTCGGACATGTACCATCTGTCTAACTCTAGGCAGAGAGCACTCAACCTTGTTGAGCTCACTTCTTCATCTATAGTATGGGAAGAAGAAGACGTGTCCTCCCTCCTTCACTGGCTTGCTAGGTGAAAAGAGCACTTTGAGAATTTTAAAGAGTGCCATCAAGTCACTTGGAAGGCAGTGTTGTAGAGTGGGTATAGGGCCTAGAATCAGGAAAGGCCTGAGTTCAGAGCCCTTCTCTAACACTTATTTGCCGTGTGAACACTATCAGTTAACCTCTCTGAGCCTCGGTTGCCTTATCTGTAAATGTGGCTAATAACAGCCCCTCCCTTATAGTTTTACATGAGGATCAAATGGGAAAATATATAAGGTTCTTTACTAACCTTGAGGCACTGTGTAATTTTAGCATGCATTTATGTAGCTCTTAAGTTTTATAACACACTTTATACGTATTACAGTAATTTTCCTAAAGCCCAGGTCAAACCAAGCCACTCCCCACCCTCCAATAAACTCTAATGGCTCCCTTTTACTGCTATGATTAAATTTAAACTCCTCTTTGGGGCATGTATGGTTCTTTACAACCTGGCTCTTTCCTATCTTTCTAGTTTTCTTACTCATTAGTCCCTTTTGTTCACTGTCTGGTCCAACCATTCTGGCCTAATTGTGTTCCTCACATGCAATGCTCATCTCCTGCCTCTGTGCCTTTGCATTGGCTGTGTAGCATGTCTAGAATGCCATTCCTCCTCACCTTAGCCTCTTAGAATCCATGACCTCTTTCAATCTTCAGCCCAAATGCTATCTTTCTACAGTAAGCTTTTCTCTCTGATGCTAGCACTTTCCCCTCTAAGGTTACTGTCCATCTATTCCATATATACCTCTTTATTTACATGTTGCTTCCCCTTTGAAAAGCTCCTTAAGGGGAAGCTAGGTGGTGCAGTGAATAGAGCACCGGCCCTGGAGTCAGGAGGACCTGAATTCAAATCTGGCCTCAGACACTTGATACTTACTAGCTGCGTGACCTTGGGCAAGACCCTTAACCCAATTGCTTTACCTTCCCCACTCCAAAAAAAAAAAAAGCTCCTTAAGAACAGGGACCAGTTTTTTTTTTTCATTTTCTTTGGATTCCCAGGATCTAGCATTTAATAAATGAATTCTGATTGATTTCACCCACACAAGGACCTTATGAGGTAGGTCCTATGAGTAGCCCCATTTTATAGATAAAAAAACTGACTCTCAGGAGATTAAGTGATATATCCAGGGGTCACAAAACTAGGATTTGAACCTAGGCTTTCCTGATTCCAGGTCCAGAGCTCCACCTACCATACCAGGAAGTCTCTCCTTAAAAAAAATAAAACATACATACACACATATATACATACATATATACATATGTGTGTCCAAGTTGTGACATCATTTTCCCAATGTTATGGTCCTCTTCAAGAATGAAGGACAGAAAAAACAAACAAACAACACACACACACACATACACACACACATTTATCTATGCTTATCCCTGGGAGGATTATAGGAAATTTCAGTCTTCTTGGGGTGGGAGTGTCAGGAGAAAGCATTCCTGCATGCTGCCCCCATAGCAACAGGGCTCATGGTCTCTTAGGTTCCAGCCAACGCTAAGCAAAAGAATTAAGGTAGAACAGCTCATCCACTTATTCAACAAACATTTCCTGAGTGCCTACTTCTAGGTAAAACACCGTGCCCAAGCCCTGTGGGAGATGGAGATGAGTCAGACGTGGTCTCTGCCCTTTGGAAGCTCATAATCTAGTAAAGGAGATGTGACTCGATCCCCACAAGCCACAATAAAAGGCAGTGTGAGCTCCCATGGGTAGGTGTAGATAGTGGGGGCGCTAAGGGAGTTAAGCTGAGACAGAAACCTTCCAGCTTGGGTTGGAGTGGAGGTCAGAAAAGTCATCATGGAGAAAATGGCATCTGAGCTTGGACTTTAAGAATTAATAATAGTATTTTGACAGGCAGAAAGGTGCAGAACGGCTACTCTAGTGAGAGGGCACAGCATGAGCAAAGGTACAGAAAGGAAGTTTGTTTTCTGTACCTCTCTTCTTGTCCTTTCTGAACCCCTTTCTTCTTCTGATACTCCCCCTGAATGAGGAGTCATGGCCTGCAGGCTGCTTGTGCCTACCTCATCCTGGCCCTGACTTATTCCCTTGTCCTCCTTCTCCCAGAAAGCAAAACATACCTCTTCTTTCTATTTCCCTTAGAGTGAGTACAATGTATATCACCTAAGCATTCTGTTTCCTCTGTGACCATCTTATTTCCCAGGAAAACTAGCAGCTCTCAGAAGGTAGCAATTATAGCATGTTTCCTCACCTTGATGGAAAGGACACTAGGCTTGGGAGTCAAGATTCATGAGTTCTTAGTTCCAAATCTGTTCCTATGTTTTGTCCCTGGGCTAGTCACCTCCCTTCTCCTGGCCTTGGTTTCCCTATAGAGTAGAGATGGACTAGGTCATCAACAAGGTTCCTTTGGGGCCTAACATCTTACAATTCTATACCTATTTCTCCTTCCTCTGCTGATTCCCCATATATACTCATTAGCCCAATGCTTTTAGTGATCAGTTAAGAGCTGCTTAATAAAAGGGAAGGAGGTGGCGTAGTAGATAGAGCACTGGGCTTGGAGTCAGAAAGACTCATCTTCCAAAGTTCAAATCTGGTCCCAGATACTTACTAACTGTAAGACCCTGGGCAAGTCACTTACCTTGTTGGCCTCAGATTCCTCATCTGTAAAACAGGCCGGAAAAGGAAATGGCAAATCACTCTAGCATCTTTGCCAAGAAAATCCCAAATGGGGTCATGAAGAGTTGGACACTATTGAACAACCAAAAGCATGATACAGTAGAAAGTGCAGAGGTTCTGGAGGACTTTTGAAGTCAGAGGACCTGGCTTTGAATCCTTTTGATGCTCACTACTTGCTTAGCTTTGGGCAAATTACTCTGTATTCCTGGACCTAGATTTCCTCATCTGTAAAATGAAGCGGTTGGACTACATCGCTTCTGAGGTCTCTTCTAACTCCTGATCTATGATCCTATCCTCCTGTAGATCTTGTCTGCTTTCCAAAAGATATCTTGCTAATCTGATGATCTGGTTTATATTAGTGGTTGCCAAATGAGATCACATCTTACCCCTCCCATGTACAGGGTACATGTACAGGGAGGTGCCTTCTGTGAGCACAATCTCTTAACCCTCAGGAGAGGCATGTTGCCAGCCAGCAGGGGACGATGGACAGGAGTAGTCACCCGACTCCAGCCCCCCCCCTGGCGCTGCCCCCAAACTTCCCAGTTGAGCCACACAGCTCCTTGGTTCTGGAGGCCAGCAGAGTTCCATTGGGTCTTCCAGACTCAGGAAGCGAAGGCACAGCAAGAAGCAGCCCGAAATGAAAACCCCCTTTCCTTCTGAGTTACCAAGTAACAGAACTGGCAGCCCTGGGAGGAGAGGTTAGGTGCTGATTTGGCCTGTCTGATGATTCACTCTGTGTGCACTTGTTAATTCAGAGACTTAGGTGCCACACACAGGGCCCGATTGGTGGATTAGACTGTTATTCTTTTCCCCAGTGTCTGCTCCTAACCCCAGCTGTGAAACCATGGAACCTAAGAGACCTTCAAATGCTTACCTGGGTTAGGTTCACCAATTGAGCTTTGTCCTTTATACCTTGGGCCTCTCTAACTCTCCCCAGCCCCCCAGCTCCCCAATATCTGCCCTCTACACTTAGGGTAACAGGAAGACCCGTCCCCTCAAGGAGGCATGGAGGAAGGAGGCAGCATCAGAGGCCATTTGTCACTTTTCCAAGACGAAGTTCTTGGAAACCTGGTTGTTTGTCCTTTTTTTCCCCCAAGAGGTTTGTACCTCATTATGAGGAGAGAATTTAAAAAATAAAATAAAATAAGGCTTAGATCCGCTCACATCATGTTCATGTTAAAATATGACTAAAAATAAATCTCCGGTTGCCATAGGAACCTCTGCTGTTGCTAGGGTTGAATCTGTAGGGGATTGTGAACACTGCTTTTCCTGGACTGGCTCTATATAACATTGCCTCCTTAGCACTGCAAAGTGCCCAGCCTCTGATGCTCTGGGGACCCTGCCCTCCACTGCTCCCTTCCAGGGAGCCTGGGCTTCCAGCTACCTGCTTCAGCCCCTACGGAGCCATGAGGCTCCATCAGACACAGCTCAAGGACCTGAGACCTTTCCTCCCTCAGCCAAGCCCATAAAGAGAGATTTTTCCCCTGAAATTTTTCTCCCTTTCAGCTTAAAGCCAGCACTCTTCTAACTAGTTGGCATGGGAGAGCAAGCTGACTGAAGCGAAGGCAGTATGATGTATATAGAAAGAATACTGAACCCCGAGCCAGGCTGACACCCCACCCCAAAGGCATGTTTATGAAGCCAGGGATGCTGTATGTGCGTAGCATCTCCAACATGTGCTGCTGAGATCCAGCTTCTGAGATGCTGCCTGTTTTATCTTGGGGAAGTGAGCCACCTCCACGGTCCTTTGTCTCCTCATCTGGAAAACGGATGAGCTTTAAAACACTAGTTCATATTCTATAAGCCGTCTCCCAAATCTATGTCTTTGAGCCATATTCACAGAGGAAGGGAGGTTTCTGGGCAATTTACTTAATCCCAGGAAGCAGTGTGATAGACAGATCTCTCCACTGCCAGCCTCAGAGCCAAGAAGATTTAGCTTGATTTACGCATACTAGCTGTGTGACCCTGGGAAATCGCTTAACCTCTCTCCAACAATGTAAATTGCAAAGAAGGTGTCAGTATGCATTGGAAGAGCAGGTTTCTTCACCAGAGAGTTCCCTGTATCAATCAAATCATAAATCCAGTCCCTCTGCAGCTCCGATCTATGCTCCACTGAGTGCGCCCATCTGCCTCCTACCCTCAGTTGTCCAGGCTTGCTCCTGGACAGCTCGAGAGTGATAGAGTTGCAAAGTCCTGGTCTTTGTGTCAGGGATGCAGCTGGTAGTGTTGACTCTCCCATCTTCAGAAGGAAGCTTGGTAGGGTTAGTTAGTAAGGATTGGGGAGGGGATGGAGAAGGGCGCGGGCATTGAGGTGTCAAATCAGAGGTTATGGGAGCCTTGTGGAGTTCTGAGAACACTGCAAATTAGCCTTTCTGTAGCTGAGGTTCCCAACTAGGGGAAAGAACACCCCTGAGGCACAAGAAGCTTGTCAAGGGAGTACATGAAAGAGCTGGTAAAAACTATATCATCCCTTTGAAATAGAGGGTATTTCTAAAGTCTTGGTGCAGTTAGGAGCTATTAATAGCTGACTTTCGAGACACCTTTAAAACTACACTAGGGAAGGGAATAAGCATTAATTTAGTGCCCTCTATGTGCCAGGCACTGTGCTGACTTTAGAAATATTGATCTTCCCAATGACCCAGTGAGGTCGGTGCTACTAGGATCCTCATTTTGTAGATAAGGAAGCTGAGGCAGACAATAGTTCATTTGATCCTCCATTTATTGTTCTACTATATATACATATACACATTATATTATTATATCACCATTTATTGTTAGTTCCATTTTACAGTTGAGGAAACTGAGGCAGACAGGTTAAATGACTTGCCTTGAGTCACACAACTAGTAAGTATCTGAGGTTGGATTTGAACTCAGGTCTTCTAGACTCCAGGGCCAGACCCAGCACTCTATCCGCTGCATCATCTAGGTGTACTAAGACTTTAAGGACACTCTGTATTTCAAAAGTAGTAATGCTAGTGGAAAAAGTTGTGGATTTGAAATGCAATATTTTTATTACACCGAAAAAATGTTATGCATTAATTTTCTTTTTATTTTTTCCTTTCCTTTCCTTTTTTTTCTATTTCTTTTTACTTTATTTCATATGTTCATTTGCAAAGTAAACGCTAGGATTTATTTCCTTTCCTATTGAATAGCAGGTACAGGACAGTTTCCTGAAAGTCAATGGGTCTAGGGATGAAAAAGTTTGGGAAACTCTGCTGTGGAAGACCCCTTCAGGCACTGCAGCTCTGCAGGGGTTAGTTATCTGGGCAGTAGTAATATATGGGCCTTTTTTCTCTTCCCTGCCAAGGAAAGTGATATTTCATGTATCCCCTTGTATCTTGATTCTCCCTCCTTTGAACAGCCCTTTTGCCAGTTGCCACATCCTGTTCTCCAAAAGGAGTTTCTGGAGCCCATGGCACCATAAGCCGGAGTATCCAAAGTCACCACCATGTCAGAGGGGCTGTGTGGGCCCCAGGAACTAGAGAGAACAGTACGAAATTCACAGGCAGCCTGTGGTTTTCAGGACGAGGTTTGTTTGTATTCCAGCATTCCAACCCAGAAAGCATTTGTTAAACACCTAACTCTGTGCCAGGCATAGTGCTAGATTGCACGGTGTCAAGATGAAAGATTAAAACACAATTTAAACTAGTTCCTGTCCTCAAGGAGTTTATATTCTATTGGACATGACTGATTGATTAATTTGGGAGGAGGTGTCAGTCAACAAGCATTTACTAAGGGCCAGATCCTGTACTAAGTGTTAAAGACATAAATAGGCAAAAACATGGTCCCTGCTCTCCAGGGACTCAGTCTAATGGGGAAGACAACGTGCAAACAACCATGTACACACAAGATATATTCAGTGTAAATGGGCTGCCTGAATGTACAGGATTCTCACCAAACCACAGTGCATAAGGATCTTATAGAGTTCCTACCCTCAGGGAGCTCATAATTTAATGAACAAGCCAGACAAGGCAGGCAGTTTTTCTTAAGTGGATGGGTGGGGGAGTTTATAGCACCTTTTTTCAAAGAAGCCCAAGGTATTATTATAAAATAGTTGGCATCATTCAAATATTTCCAAACAAACCTTTCTAAACATCCCACTGCTGGGAAAACCAAGAGTAGGAACAGATGGGAAGGAGGGAGGCAGAGGATCACAATGAATGAAGGAGAAAAACTCAGTCAATGAAAAGGCAGTGTCAAAAATGGAAAGCATAAGAATGACCTCATTCCGAAGCAAAAAAAAGGAAAAAGATGTAGAAGAATGGTACATTTGCTTCGAGGGAGCAGAACCAGGCCCTAGAATATGGTAGGTGGTTGCTAGATATTAATTCAACTGAATTGGAGAAAATTCAATAAGAAGCAATAGTGACTCGAAAATTAAAATTTAGTCAATTAAGTAGATTTACCAGCAGTATAATGGATTGAGAGAACTGGCCCTGGGATCAGACAGATTCTGTTCAGCCTCTGCCTCCGATGGGATGTGACAATCACAGGCAAGTCTCTTAACTTTTCAGTGTCTCTTGATGGTCTCTAAGTTACAGACCAGTGGCCATCCTGCGTTGACACAGAGTCTGTTTCTCCGAGTTTCCATAACATGTTTCCCATATGGATGAAATCTCATATTTGGGCCAACTCTAGCAGCTGGGTGTAATGGAAAGAGAGTTTGATTTAAAGTCAGGAGACCTAGGTGTGAACCTTGGCCCTGCCAGTCACTTCTGTTCTATGGGCCCCAGTTTCCTCATCATTTAAATGAATGAGTTAGACGAGATCAGGGGTTCTCAACCTTTTTTGTATGACCCCTTAAGCAGTCGAGAAAAGCCAGAATATTTTTAAATGCATCAGATAAAATATACAGGATCATATATTTTAAAATTTTATAGGACTTATATATACACTTTATATAAATAAGTTTATATAAAAATTATATTTACAATAGATACAATTTATTTATAGATTTTAAATAGAAAAAAATCCATAAAGAATTAACATCAAGATTTATAAAGAAAATAGAAACATAGAAGGAAAACATAAAGAATAAAAGAAAATCCATTACACTGAAACAGAATTATCAAAACATTTAACAAGCAAGTTCACAGACCCTCAGTTAAGAACCAGTAGACCAAGTTAATCTCCAAGGTCCTTCTAGCTCTAAATCCCATCATGAATTCCAATTGAAACTGAAAGTTTTAGTAATTATTTGGACTGACGATGAACAAAAACATCAGGAAAAATGCATATCAATCAGCATGCATTTGTTACGTGTCTCCAGTGTTCTCGGCACTCTGCTTGGTATTGATAATACAAATATAAAAATGAATTTGTCTCTGCCCCGAAGGGGTTTGCATTGTAATGGATGAACAAACATCTAAATAAATAAAAATATACAAAATAAATATAACCTGGTAGCTAGATGGTGCAGTGGATAGAGCTGCTGGGCTTGGAGTCAGGAAGACTCATCTTCCTGAATTGAAATCTGGCCTCAGACACTTACTAGCTGTGTGACCCTGGGTGAGTCCCTTAACCTCCTCTGTAAAATGATCTGAAGAAGGAAATGGCAAACCACTCCAGTATCTTTGCCAAGAAAACCCCAAATGGGGTCACAGAGAGTTGGGCATGACTGCAAAAGAACTGAATAACAAAACCAGAAAGGAGATCGGTGAGCTCTGTTATGTTGTGGGGTTTTTCTCGTTTGTTGTTATTGTTCATTTGTTCAGTCGTGTCCACTCTTAGTGACCCCCTGGACCATAGCATACCAGGCCCTTCTATCCCATGCTATCTCCTGAAGTCTGTGCAAGTTCCTATTTTATTTTCCTTTAGCCTCATCAGCTCTTTTTAAAATCCATTTTCATCCTATTAGCTCACCAACTCATCAATCAAACAATAAACATTTCTTAAGCACCTACTATGTGCCAAGCACTGGGTCCTCATGCAGACTAAGAGTTTTTTCTGGTCTGGAGGCCCTGAGCTACACTAGTTCTTGCCTGCCTGCTATTCCACACTAAATTTTTTTCATCGTTATAGTCTGGTTTGCCTGAGGAGAGTAGCATGTATTTCCTACTGACTTTGGAAAATACCTGCTTTGGGTCATCTTTTTGCTATCCTTCCTGCATGACTCCATTTCCCACCTCCGTGCCTTTGCATCGTCTCTTCCTGGCAGCGAGGCAAACTTGGCTTCAAGCCCGCTGATCCATACTATGACACTGGGTGAGTTTCTTAGCTTCTCAGTGCTCTAGTGGGCCAGAGGGGCCCAACAGGCCCAGGGCCTGCACCCTGCAGAGAGCTGCCCTGACCAGGTGAAAATGGAATTGGGAAATGTGTAACAGAACAAATAAAAATACAATAAAACACAGAGAATGTGAATATGTAGTTTTCTAAGTCAATAGGAGGCCTACAGGGGTCTTTATACACTCTAGTTTGACAAGACCAATTTAGTCCAGTCCATAAGTGGCAGCAGAGGTGCTGACCCGCATTAGAAGGAGTGTCATCTCTTCGTTTGTATTCCAGTTAAATCAGAAGTTGCCGTCTCTATATTCTGCACATACTTATCACATGCCTATTGTCTCTCAGATAGAACATAAGACCCTTTCAGAACAGGGACCACTTCATTTTTGTCAGTATATCCCTAAGGGCTAGCCCAGTGCCTGGTACATTGTTTAAGGTGTTATTGTTGAGGTTTTTTTCAGTCTCGTCTGACTCTCCATGGTCCCAGGTGGGGTTTTCTTGGCAGAGATACCGGAGCGGTTTGCCATTTCCTTCTCCAGTTCATTTTACAGATGAGGAAACTGAGGCAAATGGGATCAAGTGACTTGCCCAGGGTCACTCAGCTAGTAAGTGCCTAAGGCTGGATTGGAACTCAGGTCTTCCTGATTCCAGGCCCAGTACTCTATCCACTGTGCCACCTAGCTGTCCCACCTGGCACACAGCAGCTGCTTAATGAATGCATGTTTAACGCCTTTTGAAAATAATAATAACTAACATTTGCCACATACGGTACTAAGTGCTTTACAATTATTAACCCATTTGATTCTCACAACAGCCCTGTGAGATAAGTGCTGTTATGACCCCCGTTTTACAGATGAGGCAAACTGAGGTTAAGTGACTTGCCCAGGGTCACAGATCTAGTAAGTGTGTGAGGTCAAATTAGAACTCAAGTCTTCCTGACTCTAGGTCCTACACTCCGTGCACTGTGGCACCACCTAGAGGAAGCAAGGGAAGATTAAAATGATACTCATTTGGCTATGGAGAACTTCTTATTGGAAATGGACATCTATGGGTGTGTTATAACAGATGGAATGAGAAGAATAAGGAAATAAAAGACCAGGGTTCAAATCCTGCCACCGGAGTTTGTTACTATATGATCTTGATCACTCAGTCTTTTCCAACTCTAGACCTACAATCTTATGTGGTACAAAGTTATGTGGACTAACAGTCAAGAAACCTGGGCTCTGATCCTGGCTCTGCCACTGTCTGTGTGACCTTCAGTAATCCATGACCTCAGTTTTATCAACTCTATAGTGAATGGGTTCATAGATTCAGAGCCAAAATGGACTTTAGAGGTCCTCTATTTTAAGGCTCTTATTTTATAGAAGAAGAAAGTGAGGCCTGGAGAAGGTATATGACTTGGCACTGGTCATCTAAGCTGTCATTGGCAGAACCGGGATTTGAACCCAAATCTTTGGACTCTAAGTCCAGAGCTTTTTCCCGTACCATCATGGACTGATTGGCTTGGAGGATAGAGACGGATAATTTGAAAACTTGTTAGGAGCGTGGTTGTTTTATTTTTCCATTGGGAATTAAGATGGAACTGAATTGGATAGGATCTAAATAGGAACCAGAGCAAAAGAAAGTCATGAGTCGTGAGAGTCTGACTGGAAAACAGAACCCAAAGGCGAAAGCTGACTCCAAGGCTGGCCATCCAAAGGCTTGCTCCCATCCCAAAACAAGATGGCAGACCAGTGAGAAAAAGCCAGTAAGGCTCTAACCACGTAAGCTCCGGCTCTGGCTTATTACCACCATTACGTGGAGCCGCAAGCTCAGTTCAGGAGTTACTGAACATAATTTGCAAAAGAGAATGTGTAAATAGGCACTGACATCCCATTGTTCTGTCATCTAATAAAAAACCCTTTGCTGACAGTGTGCATTTGTGCTGAACAATGGACGTGCTAAATATAGAGGGAAAATGTGTCATCCTCAGCCTGTTGACCAAGAGAGAGGAAAGTGCCAACCCTCCACCCTAAAGGTCTCCTAGGTAGCCTCTTCAACCCCACCCCACTCTGGGGCTGTAAATCAGAACTGAGATTTACAATTTTTGGCTTTGGGGATCAAAATATTCATACTCATGGGGTTTCCATGACCCATTTGTGACCACATCCTCCTCATTCCCTGGTGCCCACAAGACTGGGAGAGCTTTTTACTCAATGTCCTGGAGACCTAGTTCTTCCAATGGAAGCAGGGAACTTATTCGGAGGAGGGATTTGGGGAGTCATTATCAAGCCTTCTAAATGCTGCTAGGTTAAGCTATAACTTTTCCCAGAATATGGGAAATTTCCCCCAAACAGAGAAACTTGTAACAGATTGGGAGATTTAAAGGATTACTGATGAAAGTAATCCTCTAAGAAAGAAGGGAGGGTAGGGTTCAGTAAGGAGGTGGGACCTATTGTTGGGGTGAGTGTAGAACCTGGTGTTTGGGCTAGGGACAAAGTTGTGGTTAAGTGACAAGAAGATAAGGCAGGAGGCAAGACAGGCTCCCTGGGAAGCATCTGATTGTTGGTGGTGGTAGTGGTGGCAGGGTTTTTTTTGGAGGGGGAAGGCAAGGCAATTGGGGTTAAGTGACTTGCCCAAGGTCACACAGCTAGTAACTGTGCCAAGTGTCTGAGGCTGGATTTGAACTCAGGTCCTCCTGACTCCAGGGCCGGTGCTCTACTCACTGCGTCATCTAGCCGCCCTGGTGGTGGGGTTTCTCAAGCAAAAGCCAAGAAGGTAAATAGGGAGACCCAACACTGGGTAGTAAGGGGGTTGCAACAGTGAAAGCAGCAGTGACCGTAGGACTAGTTCATAGTATGTCTCACTACACGGGCAGAGGGAAAAGAGTCCCCTTAGATCCCACTCCTAATCAGCCTATTGATGACGGAGGCCTGGGGGTTGGGAAAATGGTAGGCAAGCTCCTGCTAGAGAGCTTCACCTTCCCGTGAGTGCCTCCACAACTCCAGGGGTATTGCTTCCCCACCCACACCCCACCTACTTCTCAAACTAGACTTCCTTCCAAACCCCCAGAATCTGGCCTTTGGATGGAGGATCAGATTGCAACTTCCTTATAAGAGGACAGAGGAGATATTTCAAGGACATCAGACCTGCAGAAGAGACACACCTTCCTGGTGTGGAAGGCTCAGACTTTCCCCATTCCTTAGACTTTCTTTTTCTCAAAGCTTTGCCTTTCCAACCTACTTAATTTTTTCCAATAAAATTGAAATTGGGAGGAAACGGGGAGTGTAAAGCTTGGTGGCTCAGGTGTGCTCAGAAGCACCAATGGGTCCCTTCTTTGCTTAGCTGCTTGTCCTGAGTCCTGAATGAGACCAAGCAGGGATTACTGCTCGGGCAGAGCCAGCCTCACTGTTCCCCACAAGAGAGGGCAAATTTCAACAGTGGGGAACAAAGACCGCTGGACTAGGCATCAGGAAAGAGCATTGTGCTGGAGAATTGTGTCAGAACTGGGTTAGTACTAGAGTCAGGGGCATCCTCGTCCAATCCTTGCTCTGATGTTAATTCCAGGTACCTCACTTCTCTTCTGTAAAATTACAGACAAGGTGGTTGAAAGTGGTTTCTAAGTTGTTCAAGGTGGTTTCGAAGGTCCCCTCCATTTGTGAGGCTTTGAGTTTGGGACTCCATTGACTCTTCTACAACTACAATAAGAGATGAACGAGCTTTCTCTGGGATCTTGGGCAAGCTACCTCCTTGGGCCTTGGTTTCCTCTTTTCTAAAGTCAAAAGTTGGGTATGGTACAGTGGATAGAGCACCAGACCTGTGTTCAAATCTGGCCTAAGACACTTACTAGCTATATGACCCTGGGCAAGTCACTGAATCCCAATTACCTCCAAAAAAAGAAAAGTTGTACTTGATGCTTCCTAATGTTATTTCTAGGATGTTCTAGAGTTCTTAATAGGATGATACTATAAAGATTTGTTACAGGGTTGGCTTCAAGCTCTTACTTGGCCTCCTCACTGAAAGCAATTATTAGTTTTCTGTAATGATTATCAGTCTGCCCCCACCCCTTAGTAATAGGGCTTCTTGGATGCCAAATGTAAAGAAAAAAACTGACAGCTCCTAGTTATTACAAATAATTAGTTTAAATAGAAAGCTGCCAAGTGGGGTCCAACTGAGGAGGGGGAGGGGAGGGAAAGGGGAGAGAGCAGGGGCAGGGACCTTCCCCATCAGCATCCTTAGAGTGTCCTTGGTCCTCAGTCTCCCCCACCCCTCACCCGCTTGTTATTCTCATATGTATATAAAAAGAATATCTTTTGTGAGGTTTGGCTTGCCCCAGGCCTGATTTGCTGTGTTTGTTTACCCTAGGTACAAAAATTTCTCCTTTCAGTTGAGTTGCTAGGCCCAATTCTTGGAAATCTGAAACATGAAGACCTGAAATTTTAACTATTCCCTTTCCCTCTCTCTTCCCACTTGAAGTTTTTTGGGTTTTCCCCCTTGGGAATGAAAATGCCAAGTCTTGATTTTTATTCCTTGGCTCTCATAGCCTGAGGATTTGTCACTATCCTTCTTTGCTCTTGTGTTGGTCAGGAGAGGTTTTTTTTTTTTAATGTGTGTGTGGGGGGAAGGGAGGAAGAGCTATGGGAGAGTATGGAATTTTACCATCTTGAGAAAGTCAGAAGCTTACATCTGTGTTGCAGAATGTACATAGTTAATACCAACCAAATGCAAAAGACAAAACCGTATGTAAGAAATTTCTTTTGCTTCTCTGGTGAAATACAACCCCCAAACTTCCCCATCCTCCACCTTCCAGTAGGCAGGAAGGACTTAGGCTCTGAATGGAGAAGGTATAGTTGCCACCGAAAACATAGGACTGATGAAGATCCAAAAACTCCTGAGCCCTCCAGGCCCAAAAGGAAGGTGTTTATTTATGAGGCACTGGGTTGAATTTACATAAATTTACATCTAATGAACCAAAGGCCCAACCTCCAAATATGGGGAATAAACTAAAATAATCAGTGCAATCTACTGCAATTGTTTCTAAGCTTTAAATTCAGCACAGGACACAAACATGAGTCCCTTTAATGGGTTTTAAAGTAAGGTAACTGCAAGAGAACTAAATAAGAAGATTCTGGAAGGCTAAGGAAAAATGCAAAAGAGAGAACAGACATTGAGAAATAAATCACTCTTCCTCTCTGAGTGTCAGTTTTCCCATTTGTTAAATGGGAGATCTGGACCTGAGGCTCTCCAAGGTCCCTTCCAGTTCTAAATTTATGATTCTATGACCAACAGGGTGGTCATAGCCATTTTTTTGTCCATTGAATATTTACTGTGCAATCACGTCTTTCTTTTTAAAAAGGCTGCTGTCTAGCCTCTACTCTCCCCTATAAGGGTAATTAAAAGGTAAAAAAATAAAAATTGGACCCAATTAAATTTTTAAAAAACCAATAAGCTCATTGAATATGGGTCAGGTCTAGCTCACACGTTCTATGACGTATACTACCTAAAGGCACAAGGAGTCCCTCCTTAACTTCTCCCTGTGTTTCTCAGGAAAAAAAAATTCTCTAGGAAACCTTGGGGATCCTTTTAGTGTCCTTTGTAGTCTAGCCCAAGGGTCCCCTCCTTTGTTGAATCCAAGCCCTGAGTCAGCTATGACTAAAACACAAGCGTTTTTCTGAAACCCTATCCAGGTGGGGTAAGAATGCTCCTTACCAAGGGAGACAGCCAGGCTGCTGAGATCCCCCTCAGCTTGGCACTTGGCTCAAAGGCAGTGAGGTCCTGATCTTGGTTTTACCTCAAAGGTAAATCTGGAAGTAGTGGGACAAAAATTATGAGTACATAAGTTCTTAAAATGCAAAACATACTTATAAACTAATTAGCTCCAAGCCTCCATCCAAGTTTATAAAAGCTAGGGAAATTTCTTTTCCCATAAATTTTTTCTTCTCATTCAGTGTCAAACCCTAGTCTCATAGGCTTACATAAACGTCAATGTCATTGGCTGTTTGAATGGATCTACATCTAACTTATAACTATATGGATCTATATCTATATCTACAGCTAAAGCAATGGATCTATATCTGTTATCTGATAAAGGATCACTAACCTTTGTCTGCATCCACTGATGGTACCTCAGCACAGGCACTACAGCATCTAGGTGGTTCAGTGGATAGAGTGTAGAAGACCTGGGTTCAAATCATGCCTCAGACACTTTTTAGCTGTGTGGCCCTGGACAAGTCACTTAACCTGTTTTTAATTACTGAACAACAACAAAACAGTTCAAACATTCAGTTCTTTCCAGAGAGCAGTTTAATTCTCTCAGGAATTCTCAGAATGTCACTCCATAGAATAAGAGTTAAACTCCATTCTTTGAAATTGTTGCTCCAAACTCATCAAAGTAACAATTACCTCTCATAAATTTGTGCAGATTCATTTTCTCGCACAGTTAACTGTCTAAAACTACTGAGGAGGACGGCAGAGGCAAGATGGCAGCTGGAAACCAGTGACTTGCTTAAGCTCTCCCCCAAATCCCTCCAAACACCTGTAAAAAATGGCTCTGAACAAATTCTAGAGCTGTAGAACCCATGAAATAGCAGAGGGAAACAGGTCTCAAGCCCAGGAGAGCCTGGATGGTAGCTGGGAAGGGTCTATTGTACAGTGCTGGGAGCGGAGCACTAGGACAGACCAGACCCAGAGTCAGTCAGTTGGAACAGGCCTTGGGGCCATGAAGTGAGCTGTGGCAGTTACCAGACTTCACAACTCACAAACGCCAAAGAGCAGGTTAGTGGGAAACTGCGGGATTGAGCTCAGAGTGGTCCAGTCACCAGCCCTGGGGGTGGTGGAGGTGGTGCAGCAGTGGTGGTGGCAGCAGCAGGAAACTCCTGAGGCTGCTTGCAGAGTCAGCTGCTTCCGGAGTCCCTGGCCCACACGATGGGAGGAAGCTAGCAGCGGATCAGAGCTGAAGTGCAAGGGAGCGCTTTGTGGGCACAAAGGCAGATTCTCTTGCTGTACCCTGCTTGGATCTGGATTGCAGTCCTGGTTGGCAGTACTTAGGGGAGGAGTAGCACTGTGGTGACAGAGCCTGGGGTGATGGTGGAGTAGAAGTAACTCTGAAAACAGCAGTGCTTAGACGCTAAAGCCCGGGACAAAGTACTCTCTACTCTAAAAGCAGTCATACCCTGACAAAAAGCTCAAGGGTCAAGTTCCCAAAGCTGGGAACATGAACAGGCAGCAAAAATGAACTCAGACTCAAATGCAAAGTCAAACTCAAACTCTAGATTCCTTTTCTGGTGACAAAGAAGACCAAAAGATACAGCCAGAAGAAGTCAACAAAGTCAAAGAGCCTACATCAAAAGCCTCCAAGAAAAATAGGAATTGGTCTCAGGCCATGGAAGAGCTCAAAAAGGATTTGGAAAAGCAAGTTAGAGAAGTAGAGGAAAAATTGGGAAGAGAAATGAGAGTGATGCAAGAAAATCATGAAAAACAAGTCAATGACTTGCTGAAGGAGACCCAAAAAATACTGAAGAAAATAACACTTTAAAAAACAGACTAACCCAAATGGCAAAAGAGCTCCAAAAATCCAATGAGGAGAAGAATGCCTTGAAAGGCAGAATTAGCCAAATGGAAAAGGAGGTCCAAAAGACCACTGCAGAAACTACCACCTTAAACATTAGATTGGAGCAAGTGGAAGCTAGTGACTTTATGAGAAATCAAGATATCATCAAATAGAACCAAAGGAATGAAAAAATGGAAGAAAATGTGAAATATCTCATTGGAAAAACCACTGACCTGAAGAATAGATCCAGGAGACATAATTTTAAAATTATTGGACTACCTGAAAGCCATGATCAAAAAAAGAGCCTAGATATCATCTTTCAAGAAATTATCAAAGAAAACTGCTCTGATATTCTAGCACTAGAGGGTAAAATAGAAATTGAAAAAATCCACCAATAGCCTCTTGAAAAAGACCCCAAAAAGAAAACTCCAAGGAATATTGTTACCAAATTCCAGAGTTTCCAGGTCAAGGAGAAAATAATGCAAGCAGCCAGAAAGAAACAATTTGAATATTGTGGAAACACAATCAGAATAATACAAGATCTAGTGGCTTCTACATTAAGGGATCGAAGGGCTTGGAATACAATATTCTGGAGGTCAAAGGAGCTAGGATTAAAACCAAGAATCACCTACCCAGCAAAACTGAGTATAATGCTCCAAGGCAAAATATGGATTTTCAATAAAATAAAGGATTTTCAAGCTTTCTCAATGAAAAGACCAGAGCCCAATAGAAAATTTGACTTTCAAATACAAGAATCAAGAGAACCATGAAAAGGTAAATAAGAAAGAGAATTCATAAGGGACTTACTGAAGTGGAGCTGTTTTGTTTACATTGCTACATGGAAAGATGATGGGTGTAATTCAGGAGACCTTTCTCAGTATTAGGGGAGTTGAAGGGAATATAGACAGAGGGCACAGGATGAGTTGAATATGAAGGGATGATATCTAAAAAAATGAAATAAATTTAAGGGGTGAGAAAGGAATATATTGAGAGAAGGAGAAAGGGAGAGATAGAATGGGGTAAATTATCTCACATAAAAGTGGCAAGAAAAAGCAGTTCTGTTGGAAGGGAAGAGGGGGCAGGTGAGGGGAAATGAGTGAATCTTACTCTCATCAGATTCAACTTGAAGAGGGAATAACATACACACTCAATTGGGTATCTTACTCCACAGGAAAGTAAAGGGAAGGGGATAAAAAAGGGGGGATGATAGAAGGGAGGGCAAATGGGGGAGGAGATAATCAAAAGCAAACACTTCTGAAAAGGTACAAGGTCAAGCAAGAAAACTGAATAAAGGGGGACAGGATAGGATGGAAGGAAATATAGTTAGCCTTTCACAACATAAGCATTGTGGAAGTGTTTTACATAATGATACATGTGTGATCTATGTTGAATTGCTTGCCTTCCTAGGGAGGGTGGTTGGGAAGGGAAGAAGGGAGAGAATTTGGAACTCAAAGTTTTAAAAGCACATGCTTAAAAAAAAGTTGTTTTTTGCATACAGCTGGGGAAAAAGATATATAGGAAACAGGGCATAGGAATCTATCCTGCCTTACAAGAAAGTAAGGGGAAAGGGGATGGGGGCAGGAGTGGGGTGAAAGAAGGGAGGGGTGACTGGGGAATGAGGCAATCAGAATATATGCCATCTTGGAAAGGTGGGAGGGTAGAAATAGGGAGAAAATTTGTAACAAAATCTTGTGGAAATCAATGTTGAAAACTAAAATATTAAATAAAAATGATAAAATTAAAAAAAATAAAACACCTGAGGAAAGATTTTCCCTTAGTTCTCTCATGGTCCTCTCATGCTTGCTTTTAAACAATTAATTTAGTCTCTTGCAGACTCTTCCTGCCAAGGTATTTAATCTACCAGTGCTCAAGATTCTATTCTCCCTCTCTTAAAAATACAGTAACAGCACTGAAATTGTCTCTGAGAGATGCTATCCATGTTGAGGGTAAGTTTGTGTGTGCACACGTGTGTACATGTGAACATATATGGTCATCAGTATGCATACATCTATATATACCTGTGTATGTGTGCATATATGTGTGTATGTGTATATATATATATATGTGTGTGTATATACACACACATATATTCCAAAATGAAGAAAATCTGTCCACCAATGTAGGCAGCACTTTCTCAGTGACTTATCATCTTAGATAGTTGCCTAGAGGGCTGAAAGGAGAAGTGACTTGCCCAGAGTTACACAGCTAGTATATGTAGGATTTAAACCTAGGATTTCCTGGTTTTGTGGTTAGTTTTTTCTCCACTAAGCCACACATGCTTTACATACATACATACATACATACATACACATGTTTTGGGCTTTTTTTGCTGTTTAAGTCGTGTCTGATTCTTCATTTGGAAGTTTTCTTGCAAAGATACTGGAGTGGTTTGCCATTTCCTTCTCCAGCTCATTTTACAGATGAAGAAAATGAGGCAAACAGGGTTAAGTGACTTGCACAGGGTCAAACAGCTAGTAAATGTCTGAGGCCAGACTTGAACTCAGAAAGATAAATCTTCCTGGCTCCAGGCCCTGTGCTCTATCCACTGTATCACCTATCTACCCACATCTTCATGTAGACATATATTTGAGTCATCAAGCATAGACATGATAGATTCATTGGATCTAATGAGATTATCAAGGGAGAAAGAATAGAGGAAAAGGGATCAGGACAAGACAAAATCTTGGAGACATTCAGTGTTACCAGGAGGGAATCAGGCAGATGATGATGACAGAGGAGTGGCTAGAGAGAACAGGATCATGCAAGCAAAGTAAGAAAGTGTCACTAGGAGGGAGTGGTCAACAGTGCTAAAAACTACAAAGAGGTCAAGGAAGAGGATGATTAGGAAAAGGCTGACTTAGCCAAGAAAAGATCCTTCGTCATCCTCGAAAGAAAAATTTCTACAGAGTCAAGGGGTTAGAAGCCTAATTGTAAGGGTCTGAAAAGTAAATAAGTGGTGAGGATGTGGAAACAGAGTGCAGACATATAGGATGATAGCTTGGGGATATGGCAGGTGGGTTTTGTTTGTTTGTTTTAAGGATGGGTGAAATATGGCCATGTTTGAGTAGAAAAGAGCCTGTAGATAAGAAGAGATTGAAGACAAGGAAGAAACGGATTTATGGAGGAGACTGGAAAGGACACAATCAAGGGTATAAAGTAGAGGGTTTGACCTTGATGAAAAAAAAAACACCTTTTCCTAAGAAATGAAGCAGAAGAGGCAAGGCTTGGGCAAAGATATAGTTTAGTCAAGTAAATAAGCATTTTAGTTCTTAACATACTATGAGCCAGGTACCATACTAAGCAATGAGGGTGTAATAGAAAGGGGCAGGGGGAGACAGCCCCTGCCCTCAAGGAACTTGCATTCTAATGGCAGAAGACAACCTGTAAAAGGAAGGTGACAAGGGTAAGGTAGCCACTCAGGGGTATAGTGGAGAATATAAAGGATTTTGGAGTTATGAGTGGGGAAGATAAGTGGGCTCAAAGTAGATGGTCTCAATTATCTCAGTAAAGTAGGAGATGAAGTCATTTGCTGGGAGTGAGGGGGCCAAAATGGTGGTTTGGGAAGTTGAGGAGGGAAAGTATCCTAAAAACTGGTGGATTGTAGTCACAAGGATCTCACCTGGCTGAGGTCAATGCCTGGAATGAACCCAAGAAAGGAAAGGTTGCTGAGTGATGGGGAGAGAGTGAGCCTAGATGTTACAGCAGGGAGTAAAGGAAATGCTGACTCCTTTTCTTAGCCCAACATGGGAAGAAGGGTGGTGGAGAAAGGTGGGTTTGAGCAAGAACAAGACACACCAGTGTTTTACTTCCAGACTCTGGTGCCTTCTGCAGAGAGCCAGGGTTTTATGAGTGCCAGAAAATTTAAAAAAAAATGAAATGAAGAGATCAAGATTAAGAAAGATAGTAGCTAACATTTATGTAGCACTTTAAGACTTGCCAAGTGTGTTATAAACCTCATCTCATTTGATTCTCACCACAACCCTGTGAAGTGGTTGCTATTATTAGAGATGAAGAAACTGGGGCTGAGAGATAGTAAGTGAATTTGCTTAACATCACACAGCTAATAGGTGACAGAGACAGATTTTGAATCTAGTCCTCTTTCTGCTAGCCACTTCATCTCTCTGGGATAAAAGGAAGTTTGTTAACAATAGAACAGGAGTTCCAGGGGGCACAACGGAACAGAAGGGTGGAGAAAGATAGGGACTGTGGATGGCCAGCACTGAGTTAGATAGGAATGAGAATTCAGGGAGAGGTAGTTGGGAAGAAAGATTTCCACCTTGATAACTCTGAATCACAATGATAAAAGGGAACTGGGTAGAGGTGGGGGATGGGGTGGGGAACAAGGGGAGTTTGTCATTCAGAACTCCATCCTCCAGAATTCTGTGAATACTTTGCAGGGAATTTTTATAGAGACTGTAATGGACTTAAATTTACTATGAGCTTCATAGCCTAAACCCAAGATGGCAGGGCATGAAGCATACCTGGAAGATGACCACCATATAGAGTAAGCACTCAGCTCCTGGTCTCCTTTGCCTTTCCATAGCCTTTTGAGTCCCATACAATGTTTATTTTTTTTAATTCAACTTTGTTTTCAGCTTTGAATTCTCTACCTTGTATCTCCCCTTCTTCTCATTGAGAAGGAAAAAAAAACAAAACCCATTACAATTATATATTCAAGCAAAACAAATTTCCATATTAGCTATATCCAAAAAAAGAAAGAAAATAAAATATGCTTCAGTCTGTACTCTCAGTCCATCATCTCTCTATCTGGAGGTGTATCTGCGTGTTTATCATGAGTCCTTTGGAATTGGGGTTCCTAAGCCTTTCAAAGTTTTTTATCTTTACAATATTGTTGTTGTTGTATAAATTATTCTCCTGGTCCTGTTCACTTAACTTGTAGTGTTTATTTTGCTAAGACTGAAGTGCTCCATGATTCTCAGTCATATACTATTTCCAAAATATTGATGCTTTCCCAACAGTGAGCAGCTTGGGGGTCATTGAAAATTGGTCATAATTTCCCCAAAGTGCTCTCTTCCTGTTCAGTTCCAAACTCATTGTCTACCCGCAGTGCTGTTTAAGATACATGTACTTGTTCCCTAACTTGAATGGGATGTCCATTCTACTGCATGTCTTAAGATTTGGACAATATGTGCACTTTATCCACTTTGTTTTTCTAGTGTAGATTGCTAAGCTGATCTCTTTTGAGTTACTATAAACTTCATCACAGAGGTCCTATTGTGCTCTGGGGTTTGACACAGTTAGTCCAATATCATCTGCAAACAGGGTCATTTGTTAAAGCTTTCAAAAAGAAATCTCTCTTCTTTTTGGATTTTGCATAAGTTGCTTTTCATGGTACTGGTAAGTCATGAAGTTCAGAACTGATGTTGTGAGAAAAAAGGTAGCTATTTCCCACAAACAAAGCAGGAAATCCTAGCTGCCTTGTCAATACCCGGTCCCCCTCTGCTCCCTACACCACAGTAGGAGCCTTGAGCCCTGTTATCAAGTTACTTCTTCTGCTGGGAGTGGGGAAGGAGACAACTGAGAGCCAAAAGACAGTCCAAGGTCTTCAAACACAAATGGAAAGAAAAGCAGCTTTCTTAATTTCCTCTGCTGAGGCTGGGGAAAGATAGCCAAACATAATTAATTAATGGGTCAAGAGAACCATTTCCTGTGATTCTTTAAGGAATTGTCATAATCAAGAATGTAGGATGATGAGGTCACTGACATAAACAAAAGAGATCTGTCCTTTTTTCCCCTCCTATCTTGAGAAAAAGGGTCTTGTCCAGCTAAGCAGAGAAACATTTCATGTGAGTCATTCCCTATTTTCTCTTTATGAAGTAAGATTTGCAGAAAGAAATGCTCTATTCTGGAAAGAAGTCCACCCTGAAGGGAGTCAGTGGGAGTCTCTCAATAGTCCCATGTCTATTGTACATTTGTTAGGAACCTTATCTCCATCTCGGCAAAACTGAATCTCTGAAAAGAGCCCTGGGCTTGCATTTAGATGACTTGGATTTGAATTCTGGCTCTTCCTTTCACTACCTTATGGGCAAGTCACTTCACTTCTCTGTGCCTCAGTTTCCTCATTTGTAAAATGAGAGCATTGGCCCAGTTGGCCCCTAAGCTCTCTTCCAGCTCTATGATCCTATAATGCTAATAAGCATTGGACTCTGAAAGACATATGGAAATGTCAAGGCCGTTGGGTATTCTTTAGTAGTGGCAATATTCCATGAGTCTATCGTCAGGGTCCTGAGACCCCTGGCATAGGGACGCACAACAGAATGGGGCAAGGCTCCAAAGGTATTGCAAAGGCAAGGCTGTTGCTCATCTTGCGGTAGTCACACTGTACCACTCATATCTGTGAGGCCAGAGGAAGATGGAAGTCCTGAAATTGAGGCAAATAGTTAAAAATGATCTTTGTAGTATCTAAGGGAATAATCAGACAACAGTGAGACCCCACTTTATAGAATTGAGGCCCCAGGACCAAGAAAGACCTGATAACTGAGGCAATCCTGTGTCTCAGCCAAAGGACTCTGAAATGTTGGAGCTGTGACATAGACCCGAGAGCAGAGAGAAGTAGGAACCTTGGATGAAGTGAATGAGCAGGGAGGAAATTGTTCTTGCTATCTGCCACTGTGAATACTTAGGCCTGCCAGGTCAGGTGCACTTCGTTTTTTTTTCTTTTTAAATGTTTTAATGATCTTCCTTCCTTCCTTTTCCTTCCTTCCTTCCTTCTTTCCTTCCTTCCTTCCTTTCCTTTTCTTTCTTCCTTCCTTTTCTTTTCTTTCTTTCTTTCTTCCTTCCTTCCTTTCTTCCTTTCTTTCCTTCACATCATCACTTCACAATGAATGCTCCCTAATCTCCATCAACCCCATAATAGAATACTTCCTTGTAACAAACAAGTACAAAGAATCCAAATCAAAATATTGGTCACATCTAAAAATGTCTATCCAATTTTGCACCTGTAGTTCACCACTCTTCTGCTGAGAGACATGAGGCAGGTTTCACCCTTACTCTTCTGAGGTCATGATTGGTCATGACACCTATTATGAAGTTCATTATAGACATTAAAGAGTTATTGTTTACAAGGCTGTAAAATCCACCCAGTCACTTGGGCAGAATGTCATTATTAGTAGAATAAGGAAGAGAATGTATAACACTCACCCCAAATGTTCTGTGCTAAGTTTAATGATAGTTTGAGCATCTAAAACTATTCCTATACTTCTCTTCCCTGTTTGAAATGGTGGAGGATCTTGCTGTCATATTTCTTGGCTCTTCTATACTTTGGTAACATCACACAACATTCCCTACCTAGGGTTCAATCCTCTCATTTATAATTAAAATTATAGTGTGGTTTTACATATATATATATACACACATATATGTACATATACATATATTTGTGTCTTTTCTAGAGCAGGATGAAGAAGGAGGGAGAAAAAATAGAAGTGCACAGCAGAGAAAAAAGAAAACTTAGAAGGAAGCACAGAAAAGAAGGATAGCTTTGAAAACGATGTCTAGTATTTAGTTACATAGTTGTTTTTTTTTTTCAAATAAATAGTATAAAATGAGAATTCATGGTTTTACATCACATCCTCTTTTTTATGTCACGCTATGTACATGGAGGTCTTTTTGGTTTGTTTGTTTTTTTCTATTTACGTTCAAAATGAATAAAAAAATTTTTAAAAAGACAGCTAGGGATTCTAAGAGGGGGAGGTAAAGAAGGAACGCATTCTCTAGAAATGAGGGACTGTATGGGGAAAGACACAGAGAGAGTACCTGGGATACCATATTGGACATATGAAAAATAGAAGGAAGGCCACTTTGGCTGGACTGTAAAATTCGTGAAGAGGAGAGATATCTGATAAGACTGGAATGGGTTGGAAAGTTTGCATAGGATTTTAAATGCCAAACAGAAAAGTTTGTATTTGGTTCCAGAAGTAACAGGGAACCACCGGAGCTTATCAATCAGAGGAGTGACCTGGTCAGGCCTGTGCTTTTAGCAATAATGCTTTGTAAGCTATGTGGCAGAGAGATTAGAATGGAGAGAGACTCGAGACAGGGAGGAGGCTATTATAATAGTCTAAGAAAGAGGTAATGATATCTCAAACTAGTGTTGTGGCCATGTGAACGGAGAAAAGAGGACATGTGAGTTATGTTGTGGAGGTAGAATCCATGTAATTGGATACTAATGCAGGGGATTGGTCCAGCTCACCCTTTGAGGATCCTCTAACCTCTAGAATTTTAGTGTTAAATATCAGAAGGCAACAGGGAAGTACTTGACTTCCAAAAGTATGCAGATTTTCTTTTTATAAAATTCATTTCCTGTATGTATCTCCTTCCTGTTGTTGAAGAACTGGGAGACTATGGTTTTGGAATGTTGAATACCCTGTCAGGGACAGCCAATGTATCAGTTCGTATTGATTAACAATTTTTTTTTATTTTAGTCTTTGTTAGAAGAAAAGGCTCTCTGGGTTAAAGGGAAGGGATGTGGAGATGACTGTGATAAAAATAAAGGTACCAATTTTAAAAAAAAATGCATTTCCAACAAGTACCAAAGAACTAAATGGTGATTACATCTATATTTGCCAAATCTTTGGACCCTCAATGGATTATGGCTTGGTTTTTTTAAGTGTAATGAAAGGTCCATCTATTCAAGAGTATGACAACCTGGAAGGAAGCTTGAAAAAAGACAGTCTCCTACCACTGAGTCACTTTGATACTCATCTTCCTGGTATAACTGTCAGTGCCTACATTTCCATTCAGCACTGGGTTCCTATGGCAAGTACAAGATGCTGTTAAGGAGTGTTTCTATTTTAAGATGACAATGTGTACCACTCTTAGTAGTTTTGTTGACCAGGAGATTACTACCTAACATACATTTTCCATTATTGGCTAGCCTTGCATTGGAGTCTGATAACTCATTTTGAGGGTCTTCAAAGTCCTTTGCCAGCAGGACTCATGGGCTAGCATGGATTACCTGAAAAGCATGACTGCCTCCAAGGTATGTCACTTGAAGAATTACACACCCACACTGCCCTTTGGCATCCACATTATTCTCTATTTCTTGTCCTATGCCCCTTAAAATCCATCATAATAGATGAAAAAGGCTGTTATTGCCTTGTCTAGATGACTTCAACCCTTCTTGTGAAGAAAATTGTTCAAAATTTGGCAAAATTATCCTCATCATGTGGCAGAAAAATGATACTGTCTATCTGATGATTCTCTCCACTGAGAGCATTAGGCATTCTTTTTTCCCTGGAGTTTCTATAAATAGGCTCCCCTTCTGCAGAACCTTCTGTGTCATTGAGGTTTTCTCAGACAACTGTGCATTCATCTGGTTAATATGTGACCCATTACCACACTACATAAGAAGCCCTGAACCCCTGCCCACAATGGCTACTCTCTTCCAGTAATGACACTGTCCCTTCCTTCAAAGCTCTCTTCCTTCTGTTTCCATTTCCCTTTGTTCTCTCAGGTCGTCCACCTAGCACATAGTAGGCACTTAATGAACTCTTGCTGAATTGATGTTATCATGATGGTTTTGACATAATTAAATGACCAATTGCAGCCTTTGCACCACTTCCTTTTTTGCTTGTCTCATTCTGGGGATATCCTTTCCCTTCTATTAAATAGCATCATCTCCCTCTACTTTCCTTATAGTTGCAGATTTCTCAGACCTCATATGTCATGTTCTTAACTGCACTAGCTAGAGCTGGATACTTCTGTTATTGCCTGAAGAATTGAGACAGATGTTCTGATTTAAATATGATACATAAAATGTCAGATGGACCTGCCATCTTCTGGGCAACCATGGTCTTCATGTGATGAAACTTAATCAGTTTCCTGAATGCCTCAGAATATACACCCATACTCCATTTTCCCAGATGAGCTTTGTGCTGGAATATTGGTGTGTGTATAAATGCACTGGTTTCCCTGGTCCCCACTTTGGGGATCCTATTCTGCTCCTATGCCCTGTGACTTAACCTAAGTGTGATACCTTTGATCTGCTCCAAAGACCTGTCTCCTAAAATCATGTTTTCAGATAAGAACAGCATCTACTCTGTGGAATATCTGTGGAAAGCAACTAACAAATACCTCTATAAACAGACCAAAGGTTGAGCCCTTTTAATGCTGAAATTATCACATTATTATAGGTAAAGTCTGTCCTGAGGAAGTAGAACACTCAGGCCCATGAGATATGAAAAGTGTAACAATAGAAAAAGTACTGACTTTCCTGACTGCTCTGCCCATCTGCCTATCTTCCTGGAAGGGAGCATGGTTGTTTGTCCCTGAGGGTCTTCCCCTCCCAGTTTGATTTTTTTTTGAGTTTTGATTAAAAGTGCCATCCCTTGATTAACTTCTTAAAGAGGTCTATTCACTGAATGGGCATTACCTCACTCAAAGTGAGAACTTGAAAAGACCTTAGCCTAAAAGGCCAAGGTCTCCCATTGCGTCCTGGGGTGTCTTCAGTTGTCCTGATGAATATCTGGCCACTGGACCCACATGGCTTTGGAAGAGAAAGTGAGGCTGGTGACCTTGCACAGCCCTCCCTCACTCAAATCAAAGTCAACTGCATCATCTCTCTGATGTCATGGTCCTCTTCAAGATGGAAGAACAAACACAACAACAACAAAAGGGCATTGTCTATGTGCCCTCTGAGGGAAAAAAGGGGGGGGGGGAAGAGGGCAGGCTCTTTCTCTGCTCACTTACCTTTGTTCCATCTTATTTGAATTTGGATTCATTTGATTGGCAAATGCTGGGCAACCACATGCTATTGTTTCTAGCTGCTGGGTGATAAGCATTGCAAACTTCCAGAGGATCAAACAGTGGTGTGAATTCTGGGGGAGCTGGACATGTGTCCCTAGTGTTCACCACTTCTCTCCCAATTCCTGACTGATACCTGAAATTCCATCTTAATTCAACAAGCTTTTATTAAGCAGCTATCATATGCAAGGGTGCCGAGCTAGGCAATGGAGGTACAAGTGGTGGTGCAAGGGAAAAAAACTCTGGATTTGGACTCAGAGGACCTGGATTGAGATCCTGATCCTATAACTTACCATCCATGGACAGGTCATTTCACCTCTGAGCCTGTTTCCTCTCCTGTAAAATGAGATTGTTGGGCTAAATGACTTCTAAGATCTTCATCATCTCTAAATTTCTGATCCAAAGACAAAACTGAAATAGTCTCTGCCCTTAAGGAGATTACATTCTGTGGAGTGGAAGGAGGGGAAGGGGAGATAGCAAATAGACACTGATAAGTAGATCCACAATATATACTAAGTAATTTCCAGGAAGAGAGGGGAACACTAACTAGAAGGTCTAATATAAAATTAATTAATTAGGAACATGATTATCCTTTTAGCTTAATTTAAGAAGTTGATCTAAATCCAACAACCCCCTCAGATTCTTAGAAAAGTAGTTGTCAGAGGGGATATTAGAAAGACAGGCATACCCGAGGGTATGCTGAAGCCTATAATAATGTGATAATTTTTAGGGTAAGCATTTACATCTCTTAAGTTGGCAAATGCTATAAACTAGGGCTTGATTTAGTGTTTTGTTGATTGTCTATACTTATGAATGTTAATAACATAGATTAAACTTAAAAGTGCATCATTTGCATTTTTTCCCCAAAGAATATGTTCCTAAATATTTATACCAGCATACCCCTGGACACACTAACATGCTGTTGGTGTTGTTGTGAATTGGTCCAACTGTTCTGGAAAGCAATTTAGAATTATGCTAACGAGACTGACTAAAATGTTCATACCCTTTGACCCAAAGATACCACTGTTAGAAATACACCATAAGAAAGACAAAGATAGAGCAAAGGGTCTCATATGCACCAAAATATTCATAGCAAGACTTTTGTATTAGCAAAGAACTAAAAATAAAGTAAATGTCCATCAGTTGGGAAGTGTCTTTAAAAAATTGTGGTACATGAACATAATGGAGTACTACTGCATCATAAAAACAATGGTGAATGTGAAGAATTCAGAGAAGCATAGGAAGACATATGAATTATGCAAAGCAATATAAGCAAAACCAAGAAAAAAATGTAGATGCAAAAACAACAACAAAAAACAAAACTCAGAAACTGAACCTGTGTAATCGTAATGGCCAAGCTCAATGACTCTAAGGTGATAAAATGTACCTTCTTTCCTTCTTTGCAGAAGTATGGACTATGGAGTGGAATATTACACACACTGTCACACTCTGGGGATATATGGGTTGGTTTTGCTGAATTATTTTCCCCCTCTTATTCTTTGTGACAAATTATGACTTTCTGGATAGAGCAGAGGGAGGG
Organism: Trichosurus vulpecula; assembly: GCF_011100635.1. Taxonomy (NCBI): domain Eukaryota; kingdom Metazoa; phylum Chordata; class Mammalia; order Diprotodontia; family Phalangeridae; genus Trichosurus; species Trichosurus vulpecula. Next base: position 86,324,624 of record NC_050575.1, read on the forward strand.
ATATATTCAAAAAGTGCAGGTGATATGGAAACAAAAGCTATCAATTAAAATTGTTTTAAAAGAAGTATAAGGAAAGGAAGATTTGGTCCTTTCTTCCATAGATGGCATAGTCACAGAAAATGAAGAATAAATAATAGGTGGTATGAAGTTGATGTGTTAATAAGGTGTTAATATCTCATGCCCTACTTATGAAGTGTGGACATCTTTTTTTGACTGAATTAAAAGGAATAGCCTCATTAAATGGGCAAAAATTGGACACATTTTTTCAAGGACTGAAGTAAGTAAGCTCTGGAGAAGTTCAGAGTTTGAGGGAATCTAGACCCAGAGCTGCTAATGGATGAGACCCTTGCAAGATGTGAGGGGAGGGGAAAAGGATTATTTCTCTCTCATCTCCTCCTAACCACCCATGTAGTTTTGCAGGGGAACTACTCAACCATAGGAGCCACTGTATTTAGTGGGGAGTAGAGACACACTCCAGATAGACATGGATATGGAGAGGTAGTCCCTTGAAGGAAGTAGCAGCTTCAAGGAATGAGACTCTTAGCAGCAGAGAAGAGAGTTGTCTGTGGACTAAAGGAGCTGCTAGTGCTGACAAATGAGATTCAGGCTAAAGAGAAGTATGGGGAAATGATAGATAGATAGATAGATAGATACATACATACATACATACATACATACATACATGACAGATAGATGTAGATATACAGATATCTCTTTCCAGAGAGATATAGGGCTTCTAAGCCTTGCAGTACTAGAGTTGTGAATTGCTTTGGCTACATGTGTTGATTATGTGTATGCCATACTACCATTGCACTCTGAGTTGGTACCCATTCTTCCCAAGATCACTGTGTCTATTAAAGAGTGCTCCCTAGGTTTTAGGAGAAGAGGAATGTTAGGTTTTGCTATTGTTCTATGCCACCTTAGTAAATGCCATTGCTTAGAACGAGTTGTGTCGCCTGGCTGATTGTTAATTGTAACATAGGTGGGGGTTCAGGAGCCATAGTGCTTGTAGTGCATACCCATAAGGTTATTCCTAGAACTCAAGGTTGAAGTTATCCTCTGGGGACCTTATCTTTGAGGTTAAGTGCTGAGGGCAAGTCAAAGAGGGTAATACAGAAGTAATCTAAGTTCCCACAGGAGAGGTAACATTTTAATCTGGACTGGGTCTTGTATTTAAATCGTATCTTGTTCTGGTCCCCCTGCCCACCCCATCTTCCTTCTATTCAGTACAGTAGGTTTATAAGTGGCCAGTATAAAGTGGCAGTATCAGAATGTAAGAGGAGTCAAAAAGTTGCATACAAACCTCCCCAAAGATCAAAGGAGCATAATTTACAAATTGTATCATATATTAACGGAAAGTCATATACTGGTAATCTGTGTCGTATCAGGAGAAATCATCTAGGCATTGATGTCAGGGCATTTTGATGCTATGATATATAAATCCCAGACAAATTTCAGACTACCCACAGTAAAGACCAGCAGATCACCAAATGGTACTGATAATTTTGAGATGATGTGGACACGTTAACTTTAAAGTTTTATTGACAACTTTGAAATGATTTGGATACGTTAATGAACTAGCCTCAGAATAGCACAGACAGGATGCCATTGTGGTCTTTCCCAGTGAGTATTCAAAGAACTGGGTATGCCTGCTCCCATTTCATAATTTCATAAAATAACTATCAATTCAGTCCTGGTTGGTGATGCTGGACATATGATCCATGCTTAAGATGATCCATGAGGTCTATTTCAACTTGAAGAATGTCTAATTCCAAGCAGCTACAAATACTGCTCTTTGATTACATGGTGCAGCCATTACTGCCGAGAAACAAACAGTAAATGGTGTGTAACAATGATCTTCTCATTTTCCCAAAAGATCTTTGGTAACCCCATTCTTGGCAGAGCTATTTCAATGTGTCATTAAAAGCTTTCTCCTGCACACCCTGTTCGTACTCAGCATACTACCTCTCACTGTGCAGCAGCTGCTGGGGCACCTGGTTGGTATTCATTCTTTGCACTTGTTGGCACATGTCCACCCAGGTGGTGCAAAAATACCCCTCAGTCTTCTCTGCATTGGAAAACTGGGCTCAGTGCCACGAAAAAAGCATTTTTAAAATAGCATAGTGGTAGCACTGAAAAAAAAATCCCAAAACAAAATTAAACTCTTGTGAACTGACATGACATCTGCTGTTCCATTAGCTGAGATAGTAGCACAAAGGGGTATACAGTGGGCAGCTGGAGATTGAGAAGCAATTTTCTTTTCTGCTCTGGTGCAGAGACCCTCTCATCTCCCTTTCCCCATCCCCTCCGTGATTTCTCGTAGGATTGTAGTATTTCAGTTGGAAAGGATTTTATTTTCTTAGTTACTACTAAATAATTTTTAAGTGATAAAATTATTAATTAACTTAATAACAATCAACAAAAATACATACAAAAAAGGCAAAATGGTACCTCTTGCCCCTAGGCTTTAACTTGGGAAAAGCAAATAAATTAATTAACAAACAACAAACAAAGAAAAGCTTTTGTTTTACTTCTCCTTTCAGGACTACTCAAAGTTCTTCTGCCTTTGGGTCCTATCTTCTTTCCCTCCTTATTTCAAAGGGGTTAGAGGCTGATAAGTGGTAGTTCAATGAAGACAGTGCTGGACCAGCTTATGTGTGGGCATAGTAGCATCAGGTCAGGAAGACCTGAGTTCAGATTTGACCTCAGATACTTACTAGCTGTGTGACCCTGGCCAAGTCACTTAACTGCTGTTTGCCTCAGTTTCCTCATCTATGAAAAGGCATAATAACAGCAATCGTCTGAAAGGCTTATAAGGATTAAATGAGAAAAATACCTGTAAGACACTACAAATCTTAAAGTGCTTATGATACATGTAGCTACTAATTAATTTTATTTCTTCTAGAAATGTTTTTCTTTTCTTTTTTTCTTATTTTTAAAATTTTTTGTTATTTTTATTTTTAGTTTACAACATTCAGTTCCACAGGTTTGGGGGTCCCAAAATTTCTCTCCCTCCCTCTCCTCCCCCCTCCCCACCCAAGATGACATGGAATCCAATGTAGGTTCTATGTTTATCTTCACGTTGGACTTACTTACCTAATAGTCCAGTTGTAAAGAAGAATTATAACCAATGGAATGAATCACGAGAACAGAGAAACAAAACCAAAAGAGAAGGGAAAAAAAGAGAGCAAATTGTGAGGCAAAATTTTTGAACTTGTGCCTCCATATATGTATATTTACTTTTAAATAAATTATATTCATGTACTATAAAACTTACTCAAATAATAGCTATTTCAAAAAGGATGAGATAAAGATGAATTATGTTTGACAATAGGGAGTGACTGCAGGTGCTTTATCAGGAGAGTCACATGGCTAAATCTGCACTTTAGATATGTGTCACTTTGGCAGCTCTATGGAGGATGGATAGGAAGTGAAGAGACGTGAGACAGGGAGACTAACTAGGATGAGAGCTGCATGAATACAGAAAAGGAAATAGATGTGTGAGAGATGTTGTGGAGGCAGGCAGTCTATGGCGGCTGACCGTATGAATAGGGTGAGGAAGAATGAAGAATCAATGATGATGGCGAGGTTTGAACCAGTGTGTCTAGAAGGATGGGGGTGCGCTCCGCTGTAATAGGGAAGTTCCCAATGCAGAGGAGTTGGGGGGAGGGGAAGATGAGGCAATGATATCTGCAATGAAAACCACAACCCATCTATGCTTGTGCATGCAGTCTGACTCACTGTGTCTCACCCAAAATAAAAATGAGGGAGGTGGGGCTCTTACTTATGGCCACTGCCCTGGAGCACAGAGCAAGCCTGAAGCTACCAATAGGTAATCTGGGGCAGAAAGCATGGGAATTTTCCCAGTGACATTTGTGTAGCTGGAGGAGTAGTTGGGTTATAAATGCCATGAGAGGTTATCAGGGTGAGGTTGGCAGATTGAATGGTGGAGGGAGGAGGCAAAGTGAGGGATTACTAGGCGTCTAGAGTAGGTGGGGTTATATTTGAGATGAGCCCCATGACTGGCTATTGTGGGAAGGGTAAGATGGGAACCAATACTTCCAGTCACAACCCCATTGGTTGATCACACAAGCCTTGAGGTCAGACTATGGCCCCCCAGAGAGCCATAGACCCCATGTGGAGACCACTGATATAAAGGAGCTATCCACTGGACTTTCATGTTCACTCAGTGCTTGGGGGCCAACAGAATGTCTGCTCTTCACAGTCTCTGGACTCTATCTCACAGAAGCTTATGTGTGGGTATGGTGACATCAGGACCTTTAAAATAGCAAGAAAGAGAAAAACAACCAAGTTTTGGCCATCTTGGTGTCCTTTCACAAACTGTACAGATTAGGCTCACTACATTTTCATCTACCTTAGAGCAATTTTTGAGTATCTACTGTGGGTTTAGCTCTATATTATCATTGGTTGGGAAGAAGGCACAAGGGAATACAAAATGAGAAGATGGTATAATCTCTGCCTTCCAAGAGTTTTCTTTTTGTTTAAAGAGAGACAAAGTGTGAATACATGTAAGAACATCCTGGTAGGGCTCAGACTGGGGTTGGAGCAAAGAAGCGAGGGGGGGAGGGCTAGTTGGGAGGAGGTTTCCTAGAATTAAGAAGTTCCAAGCTAGGTCTTAAAGGAATAAATAGACCTAGAATGGCAGAGAGATGAGGTGAAGTAAGGGCATTCCTGGTAGGCTTTGGCATGAGGATAGGATTCATTACTGAGGTGAGTCAAGGATTGCTTTGGCTGGAGGATTACTCATGTTACAGAAAAAAGAGGCCCCTGAAGAAGTATGGAAGATTCTGAAGATCACCTGGCAAGATAAGGTACTAGACACTGGGGTCCTTTCTCCAATTTGAATTGCCAACCATTCAAACTCTACTGCAGAGAGACCAACTCTGATGGGCTAGTCATGTTGTTCAAATGCCAGACATATGTTTGCCTAAAAGACTATTTTACAGGGAACTCACACAATGAGATCAGAAGAAGCAATACAAGGACACCCTCAAGGTCTCTCTAAAGATTGTGAGACATGGGAGACCCTAGCAAAGGACTGCCCAGCATGGCGTGCCTGCATCAAAGAAGGCACTGTGCTCTGTGAGCAAAGAGGAATTGCAGTAACTCAAAATATACACATGAACTATTTGTGACTGACCTGTGGTAGAGCTTTCTGAGCTCATATTGGTCTCATCAGCCACAATCAAACACACTACACCTTGACCCCAACATAGTGAAGTCATTTTGGTCCTCTGAGCACAAAGAACAACCAACCATGTGATTGGAAGGCCCTAAGATGTTAGGCTTTGATGTGCCTGGTAATAACTAAGCATTGTTAATCAGATCAGTTCTTCAATTCTATGTGAAGATATCACAGAATCTCAAGGAGGGAACGGACCTCAGTAGTCATAGTTTATCCTCCACCAGAGCGTGAATCCCTTCTATAATGTCCATGACAAAAAACCGCCCAGACTCCGTTTAAGGTCTTTAGTAAATGGAAACTTACCACCTCCAAAGGCAACCATCCAGGCAGCAGCTTTGTTAGGAGGCTTTCCTTATATTAAGCCTAACCTAACTCTGTAGTTTCCACTCATTATTCCTGATTTTGCCTTATAGGGCCAAATAGAGTAAATCTAGTGCCCTCTTTTATATACCAGTCCTTTAGACATCTAAAGGGAGCTATCAAGTATCCTCTACCCCCCTTATGCCCAATCTTTTTTTTCCAGGCTTAATATTCTCAGCTCTTCCTATGGCATATTCTCCAGTTTTCTCATTATCACGTCATTCTTTTCCAAACATACTCTAGTTCATCAGTGCCCTTCTTAGAATATGGTACCCAGAATCAATCAATAAATCAATAGATTGACAAACCATTTGTTAAGGACCTACTATGTGCTAGACACTGTGCTATGTCCTGGGGATACATATGTAAAGAATCAAACAGTTCCTGCCCTATGACAGCTTACATGCTATGGGAGGAACTAAACATACTGTTCCAGATGTGTTCTGGGGAAAGGGATTGCAAGGGAGACTCATTTTAGATACATCTTAGGATACTTTCCCTTAGCTTTTATTTTGAAAATTTGGTAAGACCCAGCTCTGTCCTATTGATTCCATCTCTGACTTGAATGGTGGAATTCAGTCCCACTGCCATTAGATTGGAAGCTCCTTGAGGGCAGGGACTGTCTTTTGCCTCTTTTTGTATTCCCAGTAATTAGCACAGTGCCTAGCATATAGCAGGCACTTAATAAATATTGATTGATTGATTGCTGGACACCCCCTTGGGGCCTGGCACTTTTGCCATGGAACAGGGATGAGCGGCTAACACAGTGTAGGGCAGTAAAGCTTAACAGGAAAGAAATCTTATCAATCACAGGCATGAAGAAAAGGGCAGTGGTCCTATTTCTTCTGATTTATTCCCATCATCTGATGTTCCTCCCCATGAACACATTCCTGTGGCAAGACGGGCATTCCTAGAAAAACAAATATCAGGAAACAAATGATAAGGCATCTTTGTCACTGGTGTTTTCAATGCGGCAACTGGGATGACATTTAGCATGGGGAAAACTGAAGGCGCCGTGGATCCCAACCCCTGCCAAGGGGCCTGAATTCTCTGGCCTAGAGTGATCAAGATGTCATGGTCACAGTTTAAAAAGGGAGCTTGAAAAGTTAAACGTTCAGCCTATTAATTCATGATGGCCCTTCTCCTCTCCTCATATATTCTGCTGTTGTCTGAGGGAGAAAGTGTTCCTGTCACAGAATTCCTTTCAGCAGGAAAAAACAAGACATCTCAGAAGTTCCTGAGTATTGTGAGACCTTCGAACCCCATGCCCTTCTTGCTTTCTGCTCTTCCTGCCAAAGGGCCTGGTAGGAAAAGAACAGACTGGGCCTTCAATTCCTCTCTCTGTTGTTGGTTTGATTTTGATGGGACACAGGCTGAAAATAAAGGCTCACATGGTTAGACCTGCACAGTCCTGGGCCCTACATCTTCCTGCTGCCATGGAAAACCCAAAGAAACTGAGGAGGGTGCTGGCAGGAAAACTGGCCACTATCCTGCAGAGGACAGAATAGTGAAGGAGCTTATCATACTATTTCCAAGATGAGGTAGTATGAGACAGAGAAAGATCCTGGTTCTGGAATCAAATTTTGTTGTTCAGTATTTTTTTTTCATTTTTAAAAATAAATTTATTTTTTATTTTTAGTTTACAACACTCAGTTCCACAAGTTTTTGGGTTCCAAATTCTCTCTCTCTCCCTCTCCTACCCTCTCCCTGCCAAGACAGCATGTAATCCAATGTAGATTCTACATACACCTTCACATTGAAATTATTTACACAATAGTCCAGTTGTAAAGAAGAACCACAACCAATGGAATGAATCATGAGAAAAGAGAAATGAAACCAAAAAAGAAGGAAAAAAGAGAGAGCAAATAGTTTGCCTCAATCTGCATTCAGACTCCATAATTCTTTCTCTGGATGTGCATAGCTTTTTCCGTCGTGAGTCTTTTGGAGCTGTCTTTGAACCTTGCATTGATGAGAGGAGTCAAGTCTATCAAAGTTAGTCCTTACAGATACCATGTGTCTGTAATTGTGTATAATGATCTCCTGGTTCTGCTGCCCTCACTCAGCTTTGGTTCATATAGGTCATTCCAGGTTATAATGAAGTCTGTCTGCTCTTCATTTCTTATAGCACAATAGTATTTCATTATATTCATATACCACAATTTATTTAGCTGTTCCCCAATTGATGGGCATCCCCTTGATTTCCAATTCTTTGCCACCACAGAAAGAGCTGCTATAAATATTTTTGTACATATAGATCCCTTTCCCACTTGTATGATCTCTTTGGGATATAGCCCTAGAAGTGGTCTTTTTAATCATGTCTGACTCTTTGTGACCCCATTTGGGGTCTCTTGGCAAGGATACTGGAGTGTTTTGCCATTTCCTTCTGAATGAGGTCATTTTACAGATGGGGAAAATGAGGTAAATAGTGTTCAGGGACTTGCCCAGGGTCACAGAGCTAGTTAGTATCTGAAGCCAGATTTGAACTCAGGAAGATGAGTCTTCCTGACTTCTGACCTGGCACTCTATCCACTTTGTCACCTAGCTGTCCCTGCTACTTGTGTGACTTTGGACAAACGACATAGCCTCCCTAGGTCTCAGTTTCTTTATCTGTAAAATGACTAAATGGTTTCTGAGGTCGCTTTTTGGGGTCGATGATCCCATGATAAGCTGCATCCACCTAGTTATAGGTAAACTTCTCAATGACAGAAACTATTGTTTTTGGTTGTTTTTGCTTTGTTTTGTTTTGCCTATGTATCCCCAGTGTCAAAGAATGTGCTTTGCAAACAGCTGGTAATTAATAAATGTCTGCTGAATTAAATTGGAAGGAAAGTATACCACCTCTGTGTGACCAATGTGTTTTTAACAAGCAGTGCTTCCATTGAAATTCTGTAAAATGAGCTGCATTTTAATCCTTGGCCTTAGTAGACAATTAAGACTGGAAAAGGTGGTGGGCAAATCACACAGTAGCATGAAAGAGAGAGATCATGGGACAATCCAAGAGTTGCCCTAGAAGCTACAGAATGTTAAAATATCCCAAGACCTGAAGCACAATAGGTTAGATTCTCTGTGGAGGAGAAATGGGAAAGGATGAGAAAACCATCCAGGACAGAAAAGGGCAGGCTGAGCTATGACCGACAGCCATGGTGGTAATTGGTAGGAGCCTTCAGCTTATCAGAGACCGGGACCTGTCTGTTAAAAAGGAATCCAAATACAAACTCTTTCCTGAAGCAAGTACTTCACTCGCCTGGCTGATTTTTCTTTATATACCCCAACCCCAGCACCGAGGGATGAGTTTGCTGTATCCCCTGGAGCCCCTGCCCTGACTCCAGTCACCCACGAGATCAAAGAATCATAATTTTAGAGCTGAAAGGAATATTAGACACCATGGAATCCAATGTCCTCATTTACAGATGAGGAAACTGAGACTCAACAAGATTAAATGACTTACTCATGGTCATGTAGCTCATAAATGTCAGAGTCAGCATATGACCCCAGGTCTTCCTAACTCCAAATACAACGTTCCATCTGCTACCCCAGGAAGGAGGGATTCAGATTTGACCAGACATGAGCCTATGGACACTGGTCTGCTGGGCTCTGGACTCTTGCATGAATAGAAGCTATGAGAGATCCCCAGAGCTAAGAGGTGACATGTCTCCTTCACCACCCAGGCAGATGGGGGGGGGAGGGGTCATACCAATTTTGACCTCATGATACATGTCTCAGAGGTGATATTTTGAGCAATACATACCTCATAGAATACCACCTATGTGTATGTGTGCCTGGCACACCCAGGATGGCCCGCTAGCACATGTTCTCTGATCTGCTTTTCTAAATGAAAGGCAAGTTTTAAAGGGATCAACAATTTTACTTTCATTACAGATAAGTAGAAAATACAAGCAGAGAAATTAGCACAGACATTCAACAGACAGAGCTCCAACTGTCTGAACAAAGTAATATAACCATCTACATACACCACCAGATCATCTGAGTCTTTGCAAGGTAGAGCATCCTGACATGGAGAATGTATTTTAGCGATCCATAGTATTATCTGAACTGGTAAACACTGAGCTAATACATGACTAGGCAGGCTCTCATATTTGTATTTAATCGTTTATTTCCTCCCCAGCAAACTGTATGCAGTTTGTGGGCAAGGGCCACATCTTACTCACCTTTGTCTCCCCCACAGAGCCTGGCATGTTGCCGGGCACAACATCTGAGTAGTCAGGGGGCTCTTAACAAATGGCTACTTGGAGTCCCATCCAGGGAATCAAAAGGTCCTTCTCATGAGTGAACCCCCAAAGCAAAATCTCACCTCAGAATACATATATATATATATATGTATGTATGTATATATACACACATATATATATATGTGTGTGTGTGTGTGTGTATATATACATATATATATATACATATATACATTTTTGGCTAATAGGCTCAGAGCCAGAAGGCATCACAACCCTCTTGACTTAGAGCCTAATTAGCTTAGTACCAAAAGGTGTGAAAGCCTTCCTACAAGAAAGACTCCCAGTAAGCAAGCCTCCCCCGAAGCAAGCTCCACCTCAGACAAGTTCCTCCCCCAACAGACTCTATGTGACTGAGGATGTATCACAGCTGTGACTGAACACGTGTGGTCACATAGGCCCATTATTGGATGGAGAAGATCTTTCTATTCCATTAACATTACACTATGCTGCCAGTTTGCGCTCCAACTCCCACCTCATCTTCCTCATACCTTTTATAATTTTGCCTCTAAAGCACAGAATATCATAGCTTAAAAAGACCTTAGAGATCGTATGACAACAGCAACAACAAATAATATTTCTATAGCACTTTAAGGATTGCCAAAGGCTTTCTCTACAGCAACTTCATGAGGCAGATAGTTTTATATCCATTCAAAAAATGAGGAAACTAGTGGTCAAGTGATTTGTTCACAGGCATACAGATGGAAAGTATCTGAGCCTAGACTCAGACCCAGGAACTTCTAACTCCTTTCTACTATGCAACATTGCTTTTGCTTTTCTAGTACAACCCCCTTATTTTATAGAGGAGGAAGGAAATTAAGACCCACACAGTAGAAATCACTTACCCAAAGTCACGCATCAAAGAAGTAGGAGAGTCAGGACTCCAAACCAAGCTTTCAGAGTCTCCAGGCTGAAAGGTCTTAGGATTATAGATCCAGAAGTAGGAGGGACTTTAGAGGTAATCTGGGTCCCACACTTACATTTTACTCATGAAACAACAGAGGACAAGAAAACCTCACTAACTTGTACAAGGTCACATAGATGATAAACGTTGGAGCCAGAATTTGAATTTGGGTTCTTTGACCCCAGATTCAGCACTCTTTCCATAGTAAGATCTACCAGTATAGCATCAAAAAAACCCACTGAATTTGTGGTCAGGAAATCTAGGTATGAATCCTGGCAACAGCATGTGCTAGCTGTGTGACCATGGGCAAGTGGTGTAATCTCTATGAACCCCAGTTTCCTCATCTGAAAACGGGGATAATATCTTCCTTACCAACTTCACTAACAGGGCTGTTGTATGGCCCAAATAAGATATTGTATGTAAAGCACTTAGTACACCCAATGTGGCAGCAGCCAGTCTAATGCTCTACCAGCCTGCCTCCCAATTCTGATGGCAAGGCTCCCTTCCAGCCTACTTGAGAACACTGGGTGGGATGGTAAGTTTCTCTCCTTCAGGGTAGTCAGCCCTGGGGATAGCAGGCTGTTGGATGGAAGACTGGCTGCACAGGGCCTAGGTTAGCTAGCTAGCACAGGTAGCAGGGAAGCAAGAAAGGTAGCAGGATCCCGGGTGGCCACTTTGGAGCCAAAGTCTAAAACGGGACTGCTTTCATTTCTATTTCCAAAGACTCTTTCTCCTCTCAAAACCAGGGCTCATTTTTGCTTCATTTCCAAAGGTTTTCGGCATGGTTCTTTCTGCACAGTGGGCCAAACTGTGGCCCGGTTGCTCTGACTTCCCAGCAGTCATTCTGATCCACACAGAAGCCTTTCTTCTCTTTCAAAACAGCCAATTCCAATTTTATCTGCTGAATCCAAATCGCTGGGGAATAGAACAAGGCATAATGTGGACCAGTGAGGTGTCCAGTGGCCTCGGGGCCTGGAGACCTATATTCCAATCCTGGCTCTTCCCCTGGCAGAGTCTGAAACCTCAGGCAAATTATTTAACTTCTCTCTGCATCGGTTTCCTCAGCCATAAGACGGCTATGGCATTACCACCAAATTGAATTATGGTCCTGAATCATAAAGCCTCAGAACTCAAAGGAACTATAAACATCATCTATTCATTTTACAGAGAAGGAAAGTAAAGGTGCAAACAGGTAATAGTGTCCAATGGGCCAAGGGATGTGGGAGGTATTAGAAGTATTGTTTGAGTGCCGTGTTTTGTTTTTGTTGTGAAAAAAGGAGTAAAAGCACAAGTTGGGGTTTAGAAGGGCAGAGAGAAGAGCCCTCGTCTCCTCCCTCCAGATTCTCTAAGGAATCAAACCTCAAAGGCAGCAAAGTACTGGGAACAGAGAGCTCATCTCAGAACCCTTAAAACCTGGGTTCTAGTCGTACCTCTGATACATCCTGGCTGTGTGACCCTGGGCAACTCACCTTACTTCTCATTGTTTCAGGAAACTCTCTAAGACTATAACTTGCAGAGAAGGGATCACCTTGCCTTAGTAGAAGGAGTTTCTGATACCAGTGAGATCACAGATCCCAGTCCCTATCCCTTCTCCCTTAGAATTGCTATAGCAGATCCACAGTGAGGAGAACAGGGAGGAAAAGAAAAGGAAGAGCTCACCTCCAAAAAGTCAGTTAGTGGGTCATTCATTCAGGAAACATCTACTATTGATTCAGCAACCGAGGACAGAGCCACAGATGCACGGGAGGCATACTAACTTTGGAGTCAGAAGGCCTGGGTTCAAAATCCTGACTCTGACACTATGCCACTTTGAACTTGGGTAAGACACTAAATCTGATTGGCTTTCAGCTTCTTTCTCTGTCCCTTCTGGCGTCTCCGATCCTACCTACTATGTGCCCGGCAACATGCCAGGCTCTGTGGGGGAGACAAAGGTGAGTAAGATGTGGCCCCTGCCCACAAACTGCATACAGTTTGCTGGGGAGGAAATAAACGATTAAATACAAATATGAGAGCCTGCCTAGTCATGTATTAGCTCAGTGTTTACCAGTTCAGATAATACTATGGATCGCTAAAATACATTCTCCATGTCAGGATGCTCTACCTTGCAAAGACTCAATGGTTCTCCATGGCTTTTGGGGATGGCAAGGGGAGGTGAAGGAAGAACAAGGTCAGGGCAGCTAGGCAGTGCAATGAATAGAGTTGGGAGGTCCTGAGTTCAAATCCAGCTTTAGGTACTTGATACTTACCAGCTGTATGACCCTGAGCAAGTCACTTAACCCCACAAGGTCAAATGCAAACTTCCACAAAGTCTTTCCTTAATTCCCTTCCCTACCTGCTAGACCCTCACATTTGTATGTAAGGTGAATTATCATATATTTGAACATGGTGTTGGCCCATAGATTGCAAGTTTTTTGAAGGCAGGAACGTTATCTTTTTTGTACACCCACCCACAGTACAGAGCCTAACACATAGCAGATGCTTAATAAATGCTTGTAGATTGACTCATGGAAACCAGAAGTGGGAGAAATAGGAACCAGGGAAGGGGAACATGATGAGAGAATAGACTCTTAGAGCTGGACAGGACCTCAAAAATTACCTGAGTAACAATCTGCTCCAGAGTGCCAACAAGTGATTATCAGGCTTCTGCAGGAAGACCTCTTTGTACGCTTCCCCCAACCTACCTTTGTGACCTTATTACAACTTACCCAGGCTTTAACTCCTGAAGAGGTGTTGCTTCAGACAAACTAGGACCCGGGAAAGACTTTAGCTTAAAAAGGCTAACGTCTCCCACTGCACCCAGGACCATCGCCAGTCATCTTGACTTATGTTTGACTGCTGGACCCCAATGCCTCCGGAGGAGAGAGTGAGGCTGATGACTTTGCTCAGCTCTGCCTCACTTAAATCCAATTCATTGCAAGTCAAGACATCACCCTTCCGATGTCATTGGTCCTCTTCTAGAATGAAGGATGAACAACAGAGAACACAGTACTCCCCTTCAATACACCATGATTCAGCTACACTGGCCTTCGTGACATTTCTCATTCACCACTCTCCATCTCCTTTCTCTATGCCTTTGAATAGACTGTCCCCCATACCTCCAATGCACTCTCTCTTTATCTGTTTCCTTCTCTACATTCCTTCAAGGCTCAGCTCAAATGCTGCTTTCTACATGAAGACCTTTCTGATCTCCCCTCCAGCTGCCATCTCTCCTCCTCCCCCACAAAAAAAAATCAGCTTCTATTTGAATCAATTTTACATGTACCAATATATGAACACATTGTCTTTCCCAGATAAACAATATACTCCTTGAGGGCAGAAACTCTTTCACCATAGTCTGTGTATCCCACAGTGCCTAGGTCATAATATGCATTAGTAAAAATTTTTTGTTTGTGATGTTTAAGACGTTTGAGAGACCTAGCTTCTGAGTAATTTAATCATTTTCTTAATAAGGCTAGCATGTTATTAATAAAAGAGGTCAGTGGCACTCTCAAATGCCAAAGACTCCTTATGGTGGTGGGCTCACAGTTTACATGATCTTGAAGAGCAGGTGTTCTTGGGTGGCAATTACTCTGAGGGTGGCAATCAACTCTGATTGGTTAACAATTAATGAGTGAATGAATATTATAATGAGAGGTGGGTTATATTCCAATGAGGGTCTTGAGGTACATGGCTTGGATCACCCAAGTCTTGGTCCAAGAGACTTAACAATTTCTATATCACCTGTGTGACAAAAGGAGAATCCACATTTTCCCTGACCTGTCTGAATAGACACAATGAACAAGAATGTACTCATTAGCCTAAACTTAGAATTTCTTTTACTGTCTTTGATTAGATCTTTAAGCCAGATAGGTCTTTGAGAGAGATTTCTCCTGCACTGGTTGATTTCTAGATGAGGAAATAGAAAAGGGGAAAAACATTGGTCCTGATTTAGTAGTTAGTTATTAATACAAGAAAAAAATAATCATTTTTCTCATGTTGATTGGTTGATTTGGGGGGGTGGGGTGAAGGGCATCCCAAAGCAATCCCTCCTACTTTGAAACAGCTTGAACTGTTATGAGTTATTGTTATGTATAAGGTTTTTCCTTATACAGAGCCAAAATCTGCCTCTTGGCAACTTCCACCCACTGTGCCCAGTCCTGTCCACTGAGGTCAAACCAAACAAGGTTAATCCCTTCTCTTCATGACAAACCTTCAAATGCTTGAAGGAGGAAAGCAATTATAGGTTTTTAAGAAGGAAGGACTTTTAACAGTAAAAGTTTTCTAGGCCAGTAAAAATTTCCTGAGGATATGAGAATGGGAGACATTGTACTAGATGGTGTGCTATGAACTGTTCGTGTTGTAGGAGCTTAGAAAAGGGAAACCACTCTGATCTCTTTGTTCCTTTGACCTGCTATTGTTCTTATTGTCTGGACTCTTCCTTTGGGTACCTATCTCATCTGCCACCAGCAAGGTGTGTAACCTTTTGGACAAATCATTTCTGTACTCTACAGCAGGAGTTCTTAGCATTGGGTTCATGGATTTTGCTTTACCGTTTGTTTGTTTGGGTCTTTTGTATTTCCATAACTGTGTCTCAATATAACTGGTTTCCTTTGGAATCCTATGTATCTTATTTTATGCATTAAAAAATTATTCTGAGAAAGATTCCATAGACCTAACCAGACTACCAGAGAGAACCACGACAAAAAATCAAGTTAAGAACCCTTGATCTGAGCTGTGGTCCAAATACTCTGTTTGGGGTCAGAGAATCAGGGTGTCAATCCTCCTGGCTCTGTCAGTAACTTACCTATGTGACCTTGGGCAAATTGCTTCACTTTTCTGGGCCTCGGTGTCCTCATCTGTGACATGAGGGGAGGGGATTGGACTGGATGACCTCTCTTCTCCCTTCCAACTCTCAATCTGTGTTCCCTGGTCATCTCTGAGGCCCTTTTCTAGCATTAGAATTCAGTGTTTCAGAGCCAGCATCTGTGGTGGTCTGCCAACTATGGGAGAGTTGAATGCTCCAACTATGATTGTGTTTGGATCAAGGGAAAAATCAGGGGGAAAGATGGGTGAAGGTTTTTCTGCCTTCTGCACATTTCCAAGGGCAGGAGGACTATCAGGCAAATGAATGCTTGTCTCTAGAGCTTGTGTAAGGAGCCATGGATGAAGTCAGTTTACATTTTTGGGAACTCTAGCAGAGAGGCCCCCTGGGAGAGGGCAGCTACTTTGCCAGGCTGCACACACTGATGATGATTTACAAATAAATAGAATCCTCCATTACGAAGGCAATAGATTCCTCTGTATTTCTGTCTTTGGTGGTTTAAAGACTGGGCCAAGTTTACTTCTTGGTAGTGGGTAGTGCAGAAACTAGATGAAAATTCCAAAGTAAGACCATCTGGTAATGAAGAACAGCTGGAGAATCCTTCCAGAGTAGGAAGATCTGCAATGCTATTGTTTGGATAATGATTGCAATAAAAATAATGTATAAATCTGTGTCACTGTGCACAGGCCTGTCCTGGCCTTGCTTCCCAGTCCCACAACACATTAGTTCTCTTCACTCCTGCTGAGCAAAAGGGTTAGCTGGAGAGACTCTGGATACAGGCAAATTCATTTGGGAAAGTTGGGCAAATAGGAGAGTTTTGAAGTTCTTCTGTACACGTGAAAATATTCATGGCAGCACTTTTTTGTAGTAGCAAAGAGCTGGAACCAAAGTAGTTTACTTTGGTTTGGAGAATAACAGCTAAGCCAATTGTGGTATATGATTAGAACGAAATATTAGTGCGTTCTAAAGAAATGATGAATGTGAAGAATTCAGAGAAACATGGGAACACTTATATGAACTGAGACAAAGTGAAATAAGCAGAACCTGGAAAAACATATAACAATAATAACAGCTAGCATAAATAGTGACATTTCTATCCAGTTAAGGTTTCAAAGTGCTTTATATATATTCTTTCATTTGAGATGACTACTATTTTATACATACATATATACACATATATGTACATGCACACACATATACAAAAACCCCAAACTGAATTATGCATAATTATAATTACTAAGTTTGAGAACAGAGAAGAGAAATAGATCTTCCTCTTTTCTTTGCAGAGGTAGGGGACTGTGGATATGAAACATCGCATACAAGGCATCCCAAAAGTCTTAATGTGGTTTTCAGCAGTTTAAAAATGCATTAAGACTTTGGAGACACTTGGTTAATGTGCTGGTTAAATTTACCAAATAACCTTTTTTTTCTTTGTTTTATTCTTTTATTATTTGTTACAAGGTATAGCTCTCTAGAAAACAGAAAATATGGGAAGTTGTGGATATACAGAAATGAAGAGGAAAAGATAATTTCTTCTAACGAGCTTTTATCTACTGCTTTCCATGAAGCGGTTATCTAGCACTATATCCAATAGTCCTTGGATTTCTATTTGCCCTTTATATGCTTTGCGTTGCAATGACAAATCACTTTGTGATCAAAGAACGTGGTAGTGCTCCCCCATCACTCAATAACCCAACAAGAACTGCGTATGGGATCAAATACCCAACAGTGGGAAACATTCAAATGTAATGGGCAGGAGTGGAGACTCTCCATCTGGATTCTAGGTACCCTTCAAGTAGGGGCAGTGACCATAGGTACCCTAGTACCCAACTCTCCCAAGCAGTCCCAAGGATCTCCTCTTAGACTTGCACCAATACTTTCTTCTCCCAAATAGAGGAAGGATAAGGATTGCCCCGCTTGGCTCCAGAGGGCAGCATAAGAAACAGTGGGTGGGAGATACAGAGAGATAAATTTGGGGTTCACCTATGGAAAAGTTGCCTAATCAGCAAAGCCATCCCAAAGTAGAATGATTATCTTGGGAGTTGGACACCCATCAGACATCCTCTTCAAGCAGAATCTAGAGAATCATTTATTGAGGATACAATTAAATTTGATTTATCAAGCATTTACTCATGCTTATTGTGTGCCAGACACCATGCTATACCTAATACTATAAAAACAAAATAAAGCAGTCCCTGCCCTCAGAGAGTTTCTAGTTTATCAGGAGGATATGAAAGGAACACAGCTGGGGAAATATGAAAAGTATGCAAAGTAAATACGAAATAATGGGGAGGAGACCAACAATGGGAGGAATCAGGGAAGATTTCTTGTAGGGAGTGACAAAAAGTGGGCATTGAAGAAAGACTCCAAGAAATTGAGGTGACAAGGGAGAGCATTCCAGGCATGGACAAATACATGGAGAAAGGAGATAGAATGTCATGTACGTAAGACATCATGTAGGCCAGTTTGGGTAGAATGTACAGTGTGTAACAGGGTTGTTGTTTAGTCATTTTTCAGTCATGTCTTGATTCTTCATGACCCCATTTGGGGTTTTCTTGCCACATGTACTGGAGTGATCTGCCATTTCCCTCTCCAGCTCATTTCACAGATGAGGAAACCGAGGCAAACAGGGTGGAGTGACTTGCCCAGGGTCACACAGCTACTAAGTGTCTGAGGCCAGATTTGAACTCAGGAAGGTGAGTCTTCCTCACTCCAGGCCCCACAGTCTATCCACTGCACTATCTCGCTGTCCCTGTACAAGAGAGAGGGATATATAATCAGTCTGGAAGGATACACTGAAGTCAGATTATAAAAGGCTTTAATGACAAACAAAGGAGCTCCTATTTATTTAAAGGTAACAGAGAACCAAGGAAGCTTCTTGAGAGCAGGCGAGTGGCACCGTGTTTTAGGAATATCTGTTTGGAGGATGGATTGGAGGCGGAAGAGGCAACTCTACGAAAGCCAATTTTAGTGACTAACTGGTTGTTTCAGAGGGGATTGCTGCTCAGGTACCATTTGGAATAGATGACTTCTAAGGTCCATCAGTCAACCAACAAGTATTTATTAAGTACTTACTACGTGTCAAGTGCTGTGCTTAGCATCAGGTGTGCAAAGAAAAGCAGAAGATTCTGGCCAGGCCTGCAAGGAGCTCCCATTGTAAAGGCCCCTTCCAGCTCTGAGATTCTATGACAAAAGAAGCCTGTAAACCCCCTGCTCTCTTCAGCCTATTCCTTTTCTGCATTCCTGAAACATGATTAGGTTTCCTGCAGGAAAATGCAATCCCATGAGGCCAAGTGTTTGGCCAGGACTCAGAGCTATCCGGTTGGTGCGAGGCCCCTCCTGGCCTTCCCTTCTTCCCTCAGGCCTTTCTTCTCCTAGGGGACCCCACCCCTGCCACCACAGACTCTGTGGTTTGGCCTGCCTGGTGATGTGGAGCTAAAAAGAGAGGGAACAGCATTCCTCAGGAGCTGGCGTGCCCCGAAGACCAAAGCCAAAGAAGCTTTCCCACATCCACACCTAATCTCAGCCACTTTGCAAGTTCATGTTCCATCTTCAATGGCCACAGAGGCATTTGTGCTGCTGACATCTAACAAATTTAAAATATGACATATGCTTATTGTGTTCCCAATGTATACAGAGCCTTAGTACTAGGGAATATACATAATTAAGATAGCATACGGACCCTGTCCTCCCTTCCGATGCTGCGAATATAACCTAGGGCCCAATGTTACATGATAAGTGATTTATGGGGGGTTACCAATAAAGGGTTATGTACTATTTTAGGGGAAGGTCATTACCAGTTGAAGGCTTCCCAGAGACTACGATATTGAATATGAATGAACTGTTCTATAGGGAGTTTTAGCCAGGCGTGGGAATATTTTCTACTCTAAGTCTGATGGTTTTCAAAAATTTTCCATCCTACTCCCCTTCTGAGGCTCCTTCTCCAGATCCTCCACTAAGAAGGAACCAAAAAAAAAAAAAAGGTTTTTGAAGTTTGGAGAACAATCATCCCTTCCTTTGCTTTCCCAGGAGAGGAAAGTCACTAAAGTAGGAAGGCACTGTCAAGAAATGAAGAAAGCAGCTTTCATGTAGGAGAAAAATGCACTGAAACAGGAATCAGGAGACCTGAGTTGAAGAAAAAGCTCTGTCCCTATCTAGCTTGTGACCTTAATCAAGTCATTTAACTTCTCCCAACCTCAGTGGTCCTACCAGAGATAACAATACTTACCTATCTACCCTACAGGGCTGTTAAGAGGATCCAATAAAACTGTGCATGTGTTTATATATACACATATATAAAATTATATGTACATACATATTTTCATGTATTTTACATATATTCTCATATATGTGAAAATATGGAAATGCTTAGAAAAAGACTACAAACAAGGGATTTTAAGGTCAAAACGGCAGTACTAGGAGGGTAGGATAGGATATATGGAATCTAAGAAAAAATAGGCAGAGATGCTGATTAATAGAATCATCTACTAAATTTCACTTATTAAAATGTATTTTCATCCAGACCCGTGATTTCATTAGCCTGGGGAAAAGTAGATCCCATCTCCACAACCAAGAGAATTACCTGGGGGCAGTGAGTCGTTAAGTGACTTGCCAGTGGTTGCTGGAGTAAGTTTATTTAACGCCAGGTCCTTCTGCCTCCAGGGCCAGGCCCCTGGTGGCTATTCCATATTGCCTCTCAAGATGCATTTTAATACAGATAAATATAAGTCCTATACTTGGGTTTACAAAATCAATTGTTGGGACATGCACAGGCTGGGGGAAGTACATGGCTTTCACAATTGTCTGAAAAAGATCTGGGGGTTTTGGAGAACTGAGGTTCAATATGAGTTAATGTGGCAAAATGGCAGCCAGAACAACTGCTGAAATCTTGGGCTGTGTTAAGGGAGACCTGGTGTCCAGAAGAGGGGAAGCAAGAGTCTGGCCACACTCTGCCCTGCTCATGCTACATCTGTGATTTTGTACTTGGTTCTGGGCCTCACGTTTTTCAGGGCGTTGGGAAACTGGAGAATATTCGGAGGATACTTAAGGGACTCAAATTCATACCATATGAAGACCAATGGAAGGAAATGGAGACATTTAAACTGGAGAAGAGAAGACTTGAGGGAGGAGGGTCAGCACACCATCCTTAAGTATTTAAAGGGTTGTTCTTAGGAAGAAGGAATAGGTTTGTCCTGCTTAGTCCCCCCTTCCCTCCCCACCCCCGGCAAAAAGCACAATCAGGAGCAATGAAGAGAATTACAGAGGGGTAGATTTATTTTGATTAAGGAATAAATTTCCCTTGGGTGCAGTGATTCACACCTGTAATTCCTGCTGGGGGATGTGAAGGGAGGAAGCTAAGGCTGGTCGATCCCTTGAGCTCAGGAGTTCTGAGCTGAAGTAGTACCAGAACCCATCAGCTATCCACACTAGGTCTGGCACCACTATGGTGAGTCAACCTTGGGAGCTGGGAGGCCACAGGCTCCCTAAGGAGGGACAAATGTGTCCAGATCAGAAATGGAGCAATGCAAAGCTTCCACGTCGATGAGCAGTGGGATCCACCAGTGAGTGGCCACTACACTTTCAGGCTGGATGAGATAGGGAATACAGTCTTTAAGAAAAAAAAAACTTCCTAACAATTAGAGATGGTCCAAAATGGAATAAGTTGCTTTGGGAGATGGTAGGTTTCCTACTACTAGAGGTCTTCAAACAAGGACTGAATGATGACTTATCAAAAATATTGTTGAGGGTACATTTACCCCTTCCACATCTTGACTTTCCCCATTATAGTTTCAATATATTGCAGGTGGGCATAAGAAATTAAATGGGAATTTTTGTGGTAGCTTCACATGATGCTTCAAAGGCCAGCAGATAACACAAAGCTTAACTCAAATTTTATAACAAGGTACTATAAACATTCCATGAGAGAAAAAAGGAAAAATTCAGACTTCTTCTCTGGTACAAAGGGATGACAAAAAAAAATTTTGTGGGGATTTTCCAGATCCTGGGAGGCCCTTGCCCCTAATCCCCACAATATGGAAGGGATAACTGTATTTCTATTCAAATACAGGTTAGACTTCAGGGCTTCTTAAACTTTTTCTACTCGTGACCCCTTTTCAGCATGTCGACAGCCTTCCTTGGTGGTATGTGGCCTGAGGGCATGCCCAGTGCAAAGCCTGCATGTTTTGTGTTCAGAACCAAGGCTGTTGGAGAGACAAGCACTGACAGAAACATCTCAGATTCATTAAATGTTTGATTTTTAATTAGTTTTTGGTCGTTGTGTGTTCAGAAACCTTTTGCTGTTGCCAAATTTTTCGGCACCCCACATGGGGTTGGGGGGGCCGAGTTTAAGAAGCACTGGTCTAGATGACCTCTGATGTTGCTTCTGACGCTGATATTCTGTGAATTTTTTTCCAACCCATTCTTTTTTACACAAGACAAAACCAGGGCCCCAAAAATAGTTTGAGTCAACACTTCAGTGAAATGTTTAATAGGTGCTATATTCTTTGTGTGTCTCTGATTAAAGTAACACAATCTACTTCTAGGCCTTTCCCTTATCCTAACCCAGCACCTCCTTCCCCTTCTCTAGCCCCAACTAAAGACAGCTCAAGTGATTTACCCAGGATTGCAGCGGCAAAGACAAAAGGAGAAAAAAGGTCTTCTTGTGATGAGCTCTTGATCTAGAAGGGTCCTTCAAGATCATCTACCCTAACATCCTCAGTTTAAAGAGGATCACTGAGGGCCAGAGAGACATAGGTCCTGTGGTGTGATCTGTCCACAGTCACGTCACCTAGCCATAGATTTAGAGTTGGAAGGATCCCAAAGGCTGCCTTGTCTAACCCACTCACTTTACAGACAAAGAAACAAAGGCCCAGAGGCCAGGATCCTTGCTCAATGTCACACAGGTAGTAAATGTCAGAGCCACAGAGTTAGGGTCAAATGGAATTATAGATGCAAAAGACCGTTGGCAGAAGTCCCATTCCAAGTCCAGTGTTCTTTTCAATGTACCGTACTAGCCAAGGAGCTGAACCCAGGTCTTTTGACTTCAGATTTAGCCTTCTTTTCCCTATCACACTGAGGCCTCCTGACTCCTAGTCCTTGTCATATTGCGTTGTTTACAGATCATCCAAAGGATGGCATCTTACCCAAGCAACCCCAGACATCATCACGAGCCAGCTCTGCAGCCCAGAGCTGCAACCCCAGCCACCTTGACCACCATGCCCTCCCCAAACTGGCCACCCTTCTAGCCTTTGGGAGAAACATGAAATCAGTCAAGGCATATGTCTGAACCAACCAGTGACTGACGATCACAGGGTACCCGGCACCTCAGGACACTGATAGCCACAGAGTGAGATCATCCCCAGCAATCATTTGCAAGAGTGAAGGTTAAAAAGTCCTCCTCCCCGTCCTGAAATAGACTTCCTGTTGAAATCCAGCAAGTAAGCTATTTTCATATCACACAGGCCCTCCTGTGCCTTCAGAAGAGGAGAATGCTGCCTCACTTAAATTTCATACCCAGCCTCTTTCGGCTTTCAACAGGGCCTTCTGTGGAAATAGCAGTTTGTGGCCACTCCACGGGCATCCTCCAGCTTTGATGCTCTCACACCCCCACCCCACCCCCACCAGCCCCAGGGATAATTAGTCTCAGGCAGGGTAAAAGGCCCAAGGCCGCAGATACGCAGAACAGTTTGTTTGTGCTCAGAAATAGCAGGCACTTGGAGGGAAGGCCCCTACTAGGCCCAACTATAAAGAAGGATAGCTTTGTCCCGGGCTCTCTTCCATCTATCCTCTCTTCCATCCATCCTCCGGTGTGTTTTCCTTCTCTCTTTCTGGCAGCTTCCTCCCCACAGAGCAGCCGCTAGCTGCCCAAAGTCTCCCTCCCTCCCCTCATTTGTCCTACTCAAGCCTGTCCTCCTGATTCCTTTTAAATCCTATGATTAGCGTGAAGAAACTTAGGGATCATCGAGTTCAGTTCCTTTAATTCACTTCAGGGAACACTTGTCATTTGTTTCCAGTTCTTAACTCGACCCAACCCCAGCACTCTCTCCCACATTCTCTCAAACAGATCTGACCCATTGTGTGTCCCAAGGCGTTAATGGATGTTAATGGGCTTAGTGCTTTATAAATAATAGCTCACATTTTTACAGGCCTGGAAGATTTACCAGGCGCTTTCCACACAACCCCGTGAGTTAGGTAGGTGGTATAAACATTATCTCTATTTTTATAGATAAGGAAACTGAGGCTCAGAGGGGTTAAGTGACTTCCTCAGAAATGGCATTCATATCAAGTTGCCTCTAATTCAGCACTCTTTCCATTGTATCCCATATCCTCAGCAAGGTACTCACTAAGCAACTGATACCTTGTGACTTCTCCAGAAAGTGTGTCATGGTGGTGGTTACAATGATGAGGATGACAATGGTGGTGGTCATGACAGTGATGGAAAAAGAAGAGAGAGGAGGAGGAGGAGAAAGAAGAAAAAGAAGAAGGAGGAGGAGAAGAAGGAGGAAGAGGAGAAGGGGGAGGAGGAGGAGAAGAAGAAGGAGGAGTGGAGGAGAAGGAGGAGGAGGAAGAGGAGGAGGAGGTCAAAGATATTAGAGGCAGCATGGCTAGCAGATAGGTCTGGCTTGTGACACATAGACACATACTGCCTATGTGACCTTGGTAAAGTCACTTAACCTCTCAGTGACCTGGGCACCCTTCTGAGAACGTATGTTGCAGAGCAGGTGCTGATCTGCATTGGCAGCAGGACTTTCCTTACCAGGAATTCTCTCCATCAATGAAATCATGGGTCAGGAACCAAAATAATAATAGCTGATGTTTTTGTAGTGCTCTAAGGGTTACAGCATGCTTCCCCTACACCATCTCATTTGCTCCTCATAGCGATCCATGATGTATGCACTGAAAATATTATTATCCTCATTTTAAAGATAAAAAAATAAAGATTTGGGCTAACCAAGCCTGTGGCCACAAGGCAGTAAGTGTCAGAGGCAGAATTCAAATCCAGGGCTACTGCTGACCTCCAGTCTCTGCTACATCATGCTGCCTCTCATCCTTTTGCTTTGTCTCTGCAATTTAACCTGTAATTTTTTAAGATGTCTTAGACATCTTTGCATCCCTTACAGTACTTTCTACATAGCAGGCATATATTAAATGTGTTAGTTTGACTTAATTTATGCTATCCACTCAAAATGACTCAAAATTTACTCCATTTACTCAGCATTAATTTACATTTAAATGAGAGTCTTTACCTAAAAGAATAACTAATGAGAGAATTTTGTACAAGGTAGTGGGCTGATGGAGCAAAGTAGTCTGGGGCAGAAAGGTTTTTTCTTGTGACCTTCAAATCCCGCAGAATTCTGTATTCACACCACCCACATATCAGGGCAGCCCCACAAGGAAAATTAAAATAGAAACAATTGCTACGGTCCTTGCTTTCTAAGCAGATGGTGGGTGGGATTCCTTCCTCAGCAATAGAAGCCATGTTCTCCTAAGACCAGCTGGCAAAAAACACAGTTATGATTTGGGCAGATTTTAAGCAGCAAGCCTCAGAATCTTAGAGATGGGCAGAAGACTTCAGAATCATCCAATGCTCTTCCCTCTCATTATCTCTGAATCAATCAGTACATGTTGTCAAAAGCTTCAAAAATGTCCAATATTCAAAATACTATGAAGAGGATGTTCCATGCATCTGTAATGAACCAGGCGGTCTGACAAGATCATTCATGAAGTACCCATGAGTGACAGCAATTGGTTAGGTGTCTCCCAGCTGACGAATTTTGACTCTATCTTACAGTCATAGTTTCTTTGGGGATCTTGGGCTGGATCTATTCCTGGCTAGTTCTTCCCCACAGCCACCACCCTTGCTTAGGTTTGTTGCAATAGCTTCTTCATGGGTCTCTCTGCCTCAAATCTCTCCCCACTCCAACCCACCCTCTGCATAGTTGTCAAAGGAATTTTCCTAAGTCCAGGTCTAACCGTTGTCTCTACTCAATAAAGTCTAGTATTTCCCTATTATCTCCAGAATCAAATATAAAATCTTCTCCTGGACATTTAAAGCTTTTTTGCAACCTAATCCCAATCTTCTTTTCCAGTTTTATCAAAATTTATGCCTCTCCAAGCACACTAATGTCAGCCAAACCAGTCTCCCTCATACATCTCTTACCTCCATGCTCTCACACGGACTACATCTCTCAGGATTCCTATTTTATTTGAAGGCTAAACTGAAGCTCCACTTTATATTTAAAGTCTTTCTTGATTCCATCTTCCCCTCTGCAGTTGCTAGTAATGTTCTCCCCAAATCACTTGCTATTTATTTTGTCTCTAATTACATAAGTACATGTTCCTCTCCCAGGGAGAATGGAGGAAACATCCCTAGTTATTAGCACAATATATGGTCCAGAGTAGATGCTTGATAAATTCTTGGTGATTTATTGGTTTAATGGTTGATTGGAGGTATTTTCTTTTCCCTGCACAGAGGAGAGTTCCCCATTCACTCAAGAAAAGGGGAATGTTATGAACATTTACACCCTTCTTACCTTTGCTTATTTCATCTACCTTGCTTGGAAAGTTTTATCTAAACTCCACCCAGTTTTGTATGGTTCAGCTCCATCCTAAATTGTTCATGAAGCTGCTTCTCTCCAATAATTGTGTGTGTGTGTGTGTGTAAGGCACAGTGGCTGAAAGCCAGCTTCAGAAGCCAACTTGGATGGAAGTCCTACTTCAGACACATACTGTTGGCATGACCCTGGGCAAGTCACTTAAGATTTCAGTGCCTCAGGCAACTCTCTACGACTCTAAATTGAAGAATGGTTGCCTGTCTAACCTGATGTTTTCACTGGGAAGCCCCATACCAACGAAATAACAGGTCTGGACCAAAAATTAAAAAACCAGATTGTGTATAGCACTCATTAGGCCAATAAAGGCCTTTGTTCCATCTTTGGCATCCTATACACTGATGTCTTCTATGACTTTTCAAGTTTTTGTGCATTTATTCCCTGCTTCCCCAGCTAGACTGTCTGTTCCTTGAGGGCAAGGACTGGGTTGTTTCTATTCCCCACCCTGGTGCCTAACACTGGGTTGGACATGTGGTAAATCTCTTACTGTCATTGTTCATCCTTCATTCTCAAAGACAACCAATGACATCAGCAGGATAATGTCTTGACTTGCAAGTGAATGGGATTTAAGTGAGGCAGAGCTGTACAAAGTCATCAACCTCACTCTTTCCTAAAGTCACTGGAGTCCAGTGGCAAGACATAGATCAAGATGGCCCTGGATGCGGTGGGAGACTTTGGCCTTTTGAAGCTAAGGTCTTTCCCAGGTCTCGAAATCTCTTTCTAAGCATTTATTGAGTAATTGTTTGGGGCTCGACAGTAGTTGAAGAAGCCAAAAGAATCTAAGTCTTTGTTTTATTGAGTGGCCGAGTTAATGAAGGGGTGGTTGTTGTTCTTCATTCTCGAAGAGGACCAAAATGACATCACTGTGCTAGAGTCAAGTTACAGTATGTCCATCTATGGCTGATCAGACCAATCTGAGGTTGGAATGTTCTACCACTAGTCAGGCACGGATAATCCACATGAACATTTAGAATGTTTTTCTCTAAATGTACGCATCTTGTGTTTCTTTTGAGCTATTTCAATTCTGCTTTGTGGAACCACAGTGAGAGGTGAATCACAGGTCCGTGTCCTACCAAAGAGCCACTTGGGGTCAATGACCAGGAATTAGGGAGAGACTATTACCCACCAACAAAGAGGATTGTAAGAGCAAGCAGCCTAGCTGCCGTGCTGTGAATTCTAGTAATTCCTGACACTCATGCTTTGGCGTTAGCTATGCAGGCGGGACCTTGCATAGGGAATGGACTTATGGAAGACTTCGGAAGACTCAGGTTCTAGGCCAAGTGAGGTGGGCCCCTCTTCTCAACTCCCTCATTGCTCCTCTTTGTGGTTGATACATGGATCTCAGCGGGGCCATTCTCCATGGCCACAGCAACAGTGTGTCTACAGATTCCATGGGCAAGTCTGTGTTTCTACCTTCATACAGTGACACCTTCAGGAACTTGGGAACAGCCCCACCCACACATCAATACATATCACTCCATGAGACACTAAATATCCTGCAGGCAGAGACTCTATTTTATATTCCCTGTAGGACGCCCTGCTAGGGCCATACCAAAGATAGCGAGACTGAGTCTTTGGTCTGGTGTATCGATACTTGCAGAGTACTGACAGCACTTTCAGTCTTTCACTATGGACACAATTGAGTGTGGTATATAGTTAGCAAGAATAATAAGTGAAAATAGGAAGCCATCAGGTGCCATACTTTCTTTCTCCATGACCCTACTCCTACTTCCAGCCCGGGTTCTCTTTGACACTTCTTTCCCTAGCTGCCAAATCGATTATTACAACCCCATTTCCAGCCGAGTGCCTTTGCACATCTCCTTCTTGTGTTGTTCGTACCTATTAGAATAGAAGCACCTTGAGGGTAGGGATTGTCTTGCTTGCTTGAATTGGCAGTCTCATCACTTTGCAAAGTTGGGCCAAGGTACATAGTAAGCACTTAACAAATACTTTGGCGGTCAATTTATCCGTATCTCTTTCAAGTAATAGGCACTCAGTACCTATTTGATAACTGTTTCCAATTAAAAATTTAACTTTCATGTGCATTAAGTGGAGAAAGCACTATGAATAGCACATTAGTTTTGCCAGGCACACAGATAGACAGCAGTTGCCCTCGGTAGCATCACTTTGATATCAATTTAGTATCTCTGTTAATTTTTCCACTAAAGTCCCATTCTGACGCCTTATCATGACACAGAAGAGACCCCGAATTGTCAGAGCCAATCACAGCACATCAGAGGCTCTGGCATGTCCTACCAAGATGTGAAAGCTTTGAGCATAGTCTTAGCAATGAACGCTGTGTCTTCTCTGAGGACAAGCCTAGCTGATAAGAAGGAATATTGTACAGTGGGAAGAATATGGGATTTGTAGTCACAAGTCCTGGGTTCAAATTTTAGCACTGTCACTTCCTGCCTGTGTGATGGAAAAGTTACTTAATTTCTTTGGGCCTCAGCTCCCTCATCCCTAAAGTGAAGAGGGAGTATTGTGCAAGGTGACTTTTCAGGTTCCCTCCAGCTTTAAACTTGTGATCCAAATCAAGCCTCAGACACTTGACACACTTACTAGCTGTGTGACCTTGGGCAGGTCACTTAACCCCAATTGCCTTGCCTTCCCCCACTCCAAAACAAAACAAAAACCCTGTGATACAAAGGTGGAAAGGCTTGTCACCCAAAGGTTGGCCATAGGAGCTAATGAAGTCTGGTTACTGAGGTTTGGCACTGCAGCAAGGATGAAATCACAGGTCTTTGAAATACATAGATAAAACTCTTTTTTTTTAACCTGATACTTTTAGTGTTCTTCCAATTTGGGGGAAATTTAACAAGTCCACAAAACCCTGGAATTTTCCAGGGTTTTTTAAAATAAATTTTCCTTTTTATTGTGAATTGAAGTTTTCCATTTTAAAGACTGAAGTCTTCACATTATCCATCTAAGTTCCCTTGCTGCCTACCTCTTCTTTTTGGGAGTAGGTGTAATATTAATTAAGGTAGGACTTTTTTTTTAATGTTTTCTCTTTTAGAATGATAAAATAATCAAGTGCCTTTAAGTTTTACTAGGTGAAAAGCCCCAGGCCCACACCCTTTTGCTGATTAGATATGAAACCTTTGGGCCCTAAGAAGGGTATATAAACTCAGAGGTTAGCATTTTGTTTGGGGCTCTCATTCACTGGAAGAGTGTCCTGTGATTTCACTAGACAAGACTTTGGGCAGCTGTTGTGAAGAGCCTCCCAGCTTTGGAAAAACCCAGATGTTGGTGCTTCCCTTGGAACTCTGTACTGAGATGTTGGATAGAAAGGTAGAAGCCTATCTACTGGTTTGTTATTTGATGTGTTGATATTGTCTCTGTTTGTAGTTTCTGTTTGTATTTGCTCTGAAGTTCAGGGTGCTGGCTTTTCCCCCTGAACTAAGTGAATGATATATGTATGCTTGATTAAAGTGAGATTGTTAACCCCTTAAAGTTGCTTTTCTTAGAAAAGCAGATCAAAGAATCTGTGCTGGCAGCCCTTCTGTGTGCTAGTGTTGTCGGTCTTACACAGTCACAGCAGCTGCTAGCAACATTGTTACAGTGGGGTGTTGGGGGGTGGGAGGGGGGGAAAGAGAAGGTCAAAGTACTTCTTGTGTTCTTGTTCAGTGATTTAGTTTTGTCTGACTCTTCATGACCCCATGGACCACACTCTCTGCGGGGTTTTCTTGGCAAAGATACTGGAGGGGTTTGCTATTTCCTTCTCCAGCTCATTTTACAGATCAGGAAACTGAGGCAAACAAGGTTAAGTGACTTGTCCAGGGTCACACTGCTCGTACGTGTCTGAGGTCGGATTTGAACTCAGGTCTTCCTGAATCTAGGACCATCACTTTACCCACGCTGCCTCCTAAACATTATTTCCCAAGTTCTGCTTTTGAGTTTCTATGGGCCTGCATGTGTTCAGTGTGCTGGCAGCAACACTACACAGTAGAGAGAACATCAAACAAGATGTTGAGACTGAGTTCTAACCATTCTCTAGCACTGCTCAGCTATGAGATCTCCATGATTTTCAGTTCTCTTTTTATGAACGCAGGGGTCTTTTCTGATCCAAGTGACCCTTTGTACCGTTCAACAAACCATGTCAGCGAACAGCCAGGACTAGAATCCAGGTCTCCTAACTCCTGTCTGTTCTCAGGTAGTGTTCTTTCCACCGTGCTAGGGCAAAGATGTCAAATATGAAGCCCGGAGGCCGTAGGGAGCCGAAACACTCCTTGGTGCTGTCTGAGTCAGACTAAAACGAAATTGAGAAATGGTTCATGACATAAATAAAAATACAACAGCACATAGATGATATCAATATGTAGTTTCCTAAGTCAGTATGTGATCGATTAGCAGCCTCTGTTTCTATTTGAGTGTGACATTACTGTGGGCTAGAGTGCTGCCCTCTGTAATATTGGTACTATAAAATTAATCACAGTTATTGCTGTCGTTATAGCTAACACTTATATAGCACCTACTATGTGCCAGGCACTGCACTAAGTGCTTTACAAACATCACACTTAATCTTCTCAACAGCCCTGAGGAATAGGTGCTCATTTTATAGCTCAGGAAACTGAGGCAAATGGGGATGAAGTCACTTGCCCAAGGTCACAGAGCTAGTAAACGATCCTCATAACATCCCTGAGAGGTAGGCACCGTTATTTTCTCTGTTTTACAGTTGAGGAAGTTAAGTGATTTATCCAGGGTCACACAGCTGGTAAGTGTCTGAGTCGGGGTTTGAATTCAGGCCTGATGACAGGCCCAGAACTCTATCCACTGCACCACCAAGCTGCCTCAGTCATGGTCAGGAAAGACTCTACAAACCATCTAGATCACTCAGGCAAAGTCAGATAAATAACAGGTCAATGAACGTTTATTAAGGCTTATTATGTGCCAAGTACTGGAAATATAAACACAAGCATAAAGAAAGACAGTCCCTGACCTCAAGGAACTTATGCTCTAGTGGAGGAAGACAACACATAAAAAAGAAACTGAAAGGGGGAGGGAAGAAAGTCTGAGAGGGTCAGGAGTACAAGGATGAAGACATAGTTGGCCTGGGCATCTTCCTTAAAATGGGAATGACAAGCCCATCAAAGAGAGAGGGCTCTGGGGTCAAGGGTATTCCCCCAATGTGTGAAGTCCAGAGTAGAGTGGGCTTCCAGGGTGAAGTTACTGGGGCACTGTTGAAGAAAGAGTCCAGGAGTGTGCCTTGGCTAGAAATGAAGCCAGACACCCCCTGTTTAGGTGCACAGATCAAAGCCCTCTCCCACAGGAAACAATTTTGTGGGCAATCCTATCTATCCATGATGTATTTTTATGCCCAAGAGGCAATGAAGTACATTGGATAGAGGGTTGATTTCAGAATCAGAGTTCAAGTTTGACCTAAATGAGGTGTGACTATCTAATCTCTCTGGGCCCCAGGCAACTCTGAGTCCATACGGTACAGAGAAGGTGCATATCTTCATAGGTAAATTGGGGTTTCCTCCTTCAGGAGTTCCATTCAACCAAACAAATCACACAGGTCCAGTCTCTAGCCTTATTTTCACGCCTTCAATTGACTGAATGACTTTAGATCTAGAGATGCTTAACTGTATTTTAAATATTTCAATTTCTCATGAAATTTTCTGTTTTTCCTTAAATCCAAGTTTATCGCAGCTTCATTTCTAGAAAATTTACAATGTTGCCTGCTTCCTCTCAATACCCTTCACTCTATGCCCTTTTTAATAAAGCAAATCGGGGCATAGAGAGGTATGGTCTGGATGGTAGTACAGGTGGTAGTGGGTCTGAAAACTGGCTGAATATCTGGTTCCAAAGAGTGTTGTTAATGGATTCCCATCATCTTGAAGAAAGGTCGCTAGCGTAGAGGGGGTGAGGCAAGGATTTCCCCTTGGCCGTATTGTTTTCAAATTTTTTTTCATTGGTAACTTGGATGAATTTGTTAATTACTCAGTCTTGGGGAAGATAGCCAATGTGTTAGAAGACAAGGGCTGGGATTTTCACAGGCTGGAACAATGGCCTGAATCTGCTGTTGTTGTTCTGTATCTGTGATAATCTTATCAGCATGGGGGAATTCCCAGCTTGGAAATTCTCATACAGATCTGCAATCCATTTTTAACTCTTAGGGAGTTGATTGTGCAACTGAAAGGCATGAGAGGCAGAGTAGTTCAATGGAAAGATCCTTGGGTATGAAGTCAAAAGGACCTGCGATCAAATCTCAACTCTGGCAATTACCACTTCTCTGAGTTTTAGCAAGTGAATAAATCTATGTCGGGGCAGCTAGGTGGTGCAATGGATAGAGCACTGGGCTTGGAGTCAGGGGGACTCATCTGCCTGAGTTCAAATGTGGCTTCAGATATTTCCTGGCTGTGTGACCCTGGGTAAGTCACTTAACCCTGTTGGCCTCAGTTCTGCATCCGTAAAATGAGCTGGAGAAGGAAATGGCAAAGAACTGCAGTATCTTTGCCAAGAAAACTCCAAATGGGGTCACAAAGAGTGAGACAGGACTGAAAAACGACTGAACAACTATAAATCTATGTGGGCCTCAGTTTCCTCATCTGTGAAAGATAGGAATCTGGTCTCTGAGGTGCCTTCTAGCTCTGAAATTATTTTAGAGTAAACTACTTGCCTATATTCACACAACTAGTGTATATCAGAGGCAAGACTTAATCTCCAGGCTTCCTGATTCCAAGGCTGGCCCTCTATCCATTACATAACTAATGACTTGAAAATTAGTAAGTAAAATCTGCATTTAGGTTAAAAAAATCAGTTGTCCAAGTACAAGAACAATAATTCGTGTGACAAAGATCTGGGAATGCTAGAATCAGTGTTAGCAACATGTACTAAATACTGAAGAGATAGAATAGGGATGGATAGACAGATAGATGGATGGATGGACGGACGGACAGACAGACAGACAGACAGACAGACAGATAGATAGATAGATAGACAGACAGACAGACAGACAGACAGACAGACAGATAGACAGACAGACAGACAGACAGACAGACAGACAGACAGATAGATAGATAGATAGATAGATAGATAGATAGATAGATAGATGGATAGATAGAATAATAAAGCAAAATAATCCTTGCCCTCAAGAAGGTTACCATCTATCAGGGGAAGCAACTTGTATGCACACACACATATACACACACACAAAACATTAAAAAAGTAATGGAGGGAGGGTGAGTAAAGGCCTGACATGGCATTTAAACAGAGTTTTAAAGGAAGCTAAAGATTCTAGGAAGCTGTGATGAAGAGTGACTGCAATCCAGGAGGACAAACCTACTGTTCAAGGGCACACAGATGGGAGCCTCATTGTTTTGTGCGGGGACGCAAGTATCCTGGTTTGTCTGGAAAGTAGAGTTTGTGTAATAAGATATGGAAAAGTAGGCAGCAGTCTGATCGAGAAGAGCTTTAAATACCGAACAGAGGAATTCCTATTTGATGGCAGAGATAATAAGGAGCCCCTGGAGTTCATTGAGTAGAGGAATGCCATAGTCAGAACGATGCTTCAGGAAAATCACTTTGGCAGGAAGGAGTCAAGTGTAAGTCACTTGACTCCAAAGCTAACATTCCTTCCATAACACCACACTGCATAAAGAAATCTTCCTAAGAATAAGATCCCGCCGATAGTGGAATCGGTTACTTTTGGAGGCAGTCATTTCCCCACACTGAATATCTTCAAGCAGAAGTTAGATAGGTGGCCTGGTAGAGAGAGCGCTGGGCCTGGAGTCAGGAAGATTCATCTTCCCGAGTTCAAATCCAGCCTCAGACACTTCCTAGCTGTGTGATCCTGGACAAGTCGCTTAACTCTGCCTCAGTTTCCTCATCTGTAAAATGAGCTGGAGAAGGAAATGGCAAACCACTACAGTATCTTTGCCAAGAAAACCCCCAAAATGGGGTCACAGAGAGTTGGCCATGACTGAGTGACAAAGGTCAGAGACACTGTAGATTGGATTTATGCCTCAGGTAAGGTTTAGACTAAATGACTTTTGAGTGCCCTTTGAGCTGCAGAAATTCTAAGATTCTATATTAATTAAAGCCCATACAGGGAAAACTGGCCCACTTAATATCAGATCAGTTCACCTGTTTGGCAGACAGAGAACTGTGCCTGGAGTCAGGAAGACTCCTGAGTGAGTTCAGATCTGACCTTAGACCCTTATTAACTGTGTGACCCTGGGCAAGTCACTAACCCCTGCTTGCCCTTACCTCTCGGGGTTGTTGTGAAAAACAAATGAGACGATAATTGTAAAGCGCTCAGCAAGGTGCATGGCACATAGTACATGCTGTATAAATGTTAGCTATCATTATTCTTATCATTATTACTAGAGAAAATTTTTAATCAAAGCTTAAAATGTAATTAGGTCAGCTTTTAAAAACAACATTGAATTGAAAATCACAAAATATTCTTATCATCATTACTAGAGAAAATTTTTATTCAAAGCTTAAAATGTAATTATGCCAACTTTTAAAAACAACATTGAATAGAAAATCACAGAATTACTTAATAAAAATCATTCTATGTGTGTGGGTTTTTTAAACTTAGAATCTGGAAGGACCTTAGACATCATCTAGTCCAACTCCCTGATTTGACAGACACTAAAGAGCGAAGAGGGTCAGTGACTTGGCCAAGGTCACATGGCTGGCTACTGAAAGAAGTAAGGCCAGAACCCAGGTGTCCTAGTCCCTAAACTGCATTGCCTCTCACCAATTTTTTTTAAAACAATTTCATTATTTTAAACCTCAGTGGTAATTTAATGCAAGCACTCTCTTTAATGGTCAAAAGTGTTTAAATCAATAAGTGGTTTTTATTTTTTTTTAAATAAGTTCATTAGTTTCTAAATCCTGGATGAAGCACCTTTCTCTCCACTTCGGTAGGTTCCCTATGCCAATGTGCAGATGGGCATAGAACATATGTCACCCTGCAAGTTGCTAGATAGAGCTATGAAGGTTTGGGATTTGAAGGGGAGTTTGTGCCTGCTCATGTGGGATGGCAGAGATTCTGCTAGAGGATGGCATCCTGTTGAGGAAGCTGGATTCCCTCCTGCTAATGACACACTCTTAGTGTTCTAGAGTTGCTGAGTCTGTGGCAATTGCTAGCAGAAAGTCGCTTTTCTCCTTTTTATTCTTATATCACCTCCTCCCTCCCCCACCATATTTTCTTCAGACATCATTTCCTACACCCTGGTCACTGCTTCCCTGCCTGCTGTCACTCTTCGTCTGACCAGATCACCTTTTACCCAGGCAGGCAGTGTGGCCTGCTCGGGACAAGGAAGCTCTGAATTTTCTAAGTGACAAAGAGCTTGCCTATCTAACCACCCGTGCCCAGAAGGAGAACATCAAAAAAGTGGGGATACAGAGCATGAAATTGAGTAAGGCAGTGAAACAACGGTGTAACTTGCTCAAATTACCTCTAAAAAAGATTATTGGTCAAAGCCCTGCCATGAGGTACCAGTGGCTTCTTAAAATAGCTTCAGCTATCTCGTTATGTTCAGGATAAGCACACATAAATCTGTCCAGATCTATTTAGAAAAAGGCTGAAAGGCGAAGCAACCACGGATCCCAGGATTTAGGAGCTGGAAGGAACCTTAGAGATCTGCTCATCTAAACCTTTCATTTTCCTGGAGAAAAAAAAATGAGGCCTAGAGAGAGAAAATGATTTGCCAGTGTCTGACAGCAAGGAGCAGAGCTCGGATTCAAAAGCCCGGATCTTTGGATGCTGAGTTCAGTGCTTTTCCATCTATATCACCCTGCCTGTCATAAACTAGAGACTGATCGGTTCATAAGATAAGGGTCTTTACTCGTGATGGAGAAAGCTATGCACATCCAGAAAAGGAATTATGGAATCTGAATGCAGATGGAGGCAAACTTTTTGCTCTCTTTTTTTTCCTTCTTTTTTGGTTTCATTTCTCTTTTCTCATGATTCATTCCATTGGTTATAATTCTTCTTTACAACTGGACTATTACGTGAATAATTTCAATGTGAAGGTGTATGTAGAACCTACATTGGATTACTTGCCATCTTGCAGGGGAGGGGAGAGGAGAGGGAGGGAGAGAAATTTTGGAACCCCAAAACTTGTGAAATTGAGTGTTGTAAACTAAAAGTAAAAAATAAATTTATTAAAAAAAAAAGATAAGGGTCTTCAGAACTGGAAGGAATCTTAAAGGTCATTTTGTCAACTTTCTTCACAATTATCCATAAAATATGGACAATAACCTACTTCACAGGATAGTTATAGGGAAAGTTCTTTGTATCCTTAAAGTGCCTCTGAAATCTGAATTATTGTTATACAGGAGGGGAAATGAAGGCTCAGATTGGCAAAGGGATTTGTTCAAGATCACAGAAGTAGCAAGTAGCAGAAGTGGGGTTCAAACCCAGCTCTTTGGATGAATATCCTCTGGCAGAATGTAAGCTCCTGAAGAGCTGGGGCCGTTTTCATTTTGATCGTTTGTATCCTGAGTTCCCAGGATGAGTGCTTGGTACATAGTAGGCACTTAATAAATGATTGTTGTTTTTGCTGAACAATGCTGCCTTCCTGTTTGAATTTACAAGTGTCCCAGTTGTGTGTGGATAGGAATAAGGAATAATTTTATGGACTGCACACAGTGATTTTAATTACACTCTCCCCACTGTCTTCTTCTCCCCTCTTTCTTCTTTTCCTATATTATTCCCTCTCGAAAATTAAGCTGCGAGAGAAAAATTCAGCCTGCCAAACGCCCACAGAGCACATATTTTAATCTGGTTCCTCAGTCTTCCAGGAAAGCAGATGCAAGATCTAGCGACATTCTTCCTGCTGGCTGGAACTAAGTCCTGTTTCATGCAATTAAAAAGGAGGGATCTTTTGCGGGGGGAGGGGAGAGGGCTAAGGAAGAAGAAAGCTTGCATGTGGGGGATGCTATTCTCAACCAAGAATCGACTCCAGCTTCAGCTGCTTCTGGATTCCCTTCCTGGGAATCAGTCAGGTAACATTAAGTCACAGTTAGAAGAGACCTTAAAGCATGAGCCTTCCATCCAAGCAAAGAATAATGTTTGACAGAGACTGAGGAGTTGAGAGTCTTGGAGGAGGGTGGAGTCTGAGGCCCTGGGTTCATGAATCTATTTCTCTAATATAAGCCAGACTTAAGAGTGAGAGTTTGACACAGCGGCTAACACTGTCACATCCAGAACTAGAGGGCTCTCAACTCTGAACTTTTAGACACTATGATGCTGAAGAATAGTTGATAGGTTCAGACATTGCGTTTATGAAGCCATTTATATTTGCCGGGCACGATGCTAAGTGTGGGGATATTAATGCAAGCAAAAAGAAAGATAGCCCCTGCCCTCAAGGAGCTTACCTTCAGGTGAGGGAAGACAGTACATAAAAGAGTGCTGGAAAGAGGTGGGGAAGAATAAAGAATATCCATGCAGGCATGGCCCCAGAGTCCTTTGAGTCAAAAAGCACAACCAACAGGAAGATGAAGCATAGCTTGCTTGGGCCCATTCTCAAAATGGAAGCCAAGAAAGGAACTCACCAATGGGAGGAAGGGCTCTATGGCAGAGGCATATTGCAGCCCCAGAAAATGAATGGGAATTCTAGGGTGAGAAGGCAGACAGTAATGGTTGCACAGTCCATAGAGGCAGAAGTACAGCCAAAGGAAAATGAAGCATGGCCTGCCTAGACCCATACCCAAAATGGAAGCCCTGACAGGAAATCAGCAGGGGGAGGAAAGATATCAGTCAAGACTTGTAATCCGGAACAAAGACTGTGTATGTGCATCGGGTGAGGAGGGGCATGGGCAGGGAAGGTTGAGGAGACCAGCTTGACTAGAACAGAAGGTGTGAGTCTGGAGAGGAATAAGCAATAAAGGTTCCTAGGTGGAGCAGGAAGTAACAGATTGTGCAGGGCTTCACTAAATAGTGGAACTTTGCAGTCACACAACCTATACAGAAATCACAATGCATTGTAAGGTAGTTCTAACCCAGGGATTTATTTGTTCCTGTAAGAAATAGAAAGTCATCAGTGCAACAGTCTCATCTCTCATATTGTCCTCCTGCAGGGGCCCTAAGGAGGGTATCACAGTGAGACACACTTGTACCCTCAGCCAAGTTAGATGTTAATAGCCAGCAGATGATGCCATTGAGAGCTTGCGCTCTCTCCCCTCACACTTCCAAGCTGATCCCTTCCCAGACACTCTTGCCAACTTCTGGCAGCCTTGCCACACAGGAAATTGGAGGATTAGCCTCTGGCCTTTCCCACAATGGGATGTTTTTTTGTTTTAGGGAGACTGGAGACAACAGAGACCTCCAGGGTCATCTAATGCTTTTTGGTTGTTTCAAGCAGGAAGTTTCTTTAGTGTCTTCTGGAGAAATTTGTTGAAGATTGTACTTCAACTATTCAAGCAGATTTTCACTAAGCACTTACCATGTGCCTAGCTTTGTGCATAAGACAAGACTCTTCTCAAGGAGCTGACAATCTCAGTGGGGAGATGAGGCAATATAGTGTGTTAGAAATAGCTCTGGACCCCGCCTCAGGAGACCTTAGTTCAAAATCCAGCCTTGATACTTCCTAGATGTGAAACAATGTAACACAGTTTCTCTGGGTCTCAGTTTCATGTAAGTAAAATGGGGCTAAAAGTACATATTCATACTGTCCGTGGCTCAGAGGATTTTTGTAAAGGAAGTCTTTATAAAACTTAAGTGCTATGGAAAAGGGAATTATTCTTACTATTTCATGTATATATATATATATATATATATATATATATATATATATATATATATACACATATGTATGTGTGCGTGTGTGTATTTAAAATGATAGCTAAGTTCCAGGAAGTAAAGATATGATTGGTGCCAAGGGAACAGGAGAAAGTAAGTTCTAAAGGAGCTATGGGAGAGATCATTGTGGGCTCAGTGTCAGTCAAAGAAGGCTTCATGGAGAAGGTGGCATGGGAGTTAGGTTTTAAAGGTGATAGGATGCAAACAGACAAGCAGGGCATTCTGAGGCAGAATGGCAAAAAAATGGAGGCAAGTTTGGGGGACAAAGCAGGCCAATTTGAGTCAAACAGAGAGCTTGGTCGGTGAAGTGATCAGAGTATAGCTAGATAGGGCTACATTTGGAGGAGCAGCTCTAATAGTCGCTTAACCCCTAAGGGCCTCGCTTTCTTAATCTGTAAAATGAGATTGGTAACAGTATATTTATTACATTACCTACCTCAAAGGGCCACTGAAAGGAAACAAAGCTATCTAAACATTTAGGGTTGGAGTGGAGGAGCAGGGAGGAGCCTGGTCTGTGATCTTACCACTAGATGAAAGTCTCAGTGTGGCAATTTCCTCCACTGACACAGGTCTGCAATTCCCTTGTAATAAATAATTTTTAAGAGTTGCCTAGAGTACTGGGAGTTTAATTTAATCTTAAAAATTCATTAAGCCTCACTATTTGCCAGGCAATGGGCTAGGAGCTGGGGATACAAAAACATAAATTATACCATTCCTGCCCTCAAGGAGTTTACATTCTATTGGAGGCCAGGACAGATGGTCTCTTTCTCCCTCCCCTCTATCATCTTTTTCTCTCAATCTGTAGCTTATCAGGTTCTAAATGATTTTCCCAGTCACATAGTCAAAGGCAGGGCTTGACCTGAGCCAGGACTTCCTCACTCCCAAGGCAGCCCCTTTCTCTATCACATCAGGGCTACTTCTTCAGTGTGACCAAGCTTTATTAATTGTTGTAATCATCTGAGTACCTTAAAGTTGGGCATTTCTTAATTGTCTTTCTAGAATCTGGGCTTTAAGTAGCCTGGGTTTCCGTTGGATGTTCTTTGAATTTTTATGAATGTTTACAGTGGAAGTTTTTGGCTGATTTTTGCTGTTGGCAGTGCGTGATTTTTTTTTATCATGTTTAGGGTTGAGGGGGTTGGCACTAATTTGGGATTGCACAGGAAGTGGTTGTTGCTGTTGTCTGGCCTTCATTCTTGAAGAGGACCACGACATCAAGTGAATAGGATTTAAGTGAGGCATGGCTGTGCAAAGTCACCAGTCTCACTTTCCCCTCCAGAGCCATCTGGGTCCAGTGGCCAGATATAGATCAGAATGACTGGAGATGGCCTCGGATGCAGTACAAGAAGCAGGAAGCTGTAAGTGAAAGAGTACTGGATTTTTGGAGTCACAGGATGTGGGTTCAAATCTCAACTCTATCACTTAGGTCAATAGACTTGGGCAAGTCACATAAGCTTTCCAAGGCCTCAGTTTCTTCCTCTATAAGATGAGGATGTTGGGCTAAATGACCTCAAAAGTCCCTTCCAGCTCTAAACCTGCAATCCTATGATCCCTGGAGGGATATACATATGGCACCTCAGAGGAAAGACTTGTATGTCAACTAAACATGGGAGGCCACCCAGTTCTCTTATGTCATGATTTCACCTCTTGGCCTACACCACCCCAGAATATGCCCAATAACTTTTGTTTGTCGTGTTATTCAGTCGTTTCAG
Source organism: Trichosurus vulpecula (assembly GCF_011100635.1). Lineage (NCBI taxonomy): Eukaryota > Metazoa > Chordata > Mammalia > Diprotodontia > Phalangeridae > Trichosurus > Trichosurus vulpecula. The sequence continues at coordinate 86,365,218 of NC_050575.1, forward strand.
TCATTTCTGACTTTTCATGACCCCATTTGGGATTTTCTTGGCAAGGATACTGGAGTGGTTTGCCATTTCCTTCTTCAGCTCATTTTACAGATGAGGAAACTGAGGCAAATGGGGTTAAGTAACTTGCCCAAGATTACACAACTAGTAAGTGGCTGAGGCTGGGTTTCAACTCAGGTCTTCCTGACTCCAAGCATGGAGCTCTATTTACTGCTCCACCTAGCGCCCCTGTCCAATAATTATAAGGGGTTTAAAGAAATGTTTCCATAATACTCTAAGATTTCCTTCACAGAATAATAGAAATTAGAACTGACAGCCCAAGAGCTATTTATGGCCCCAGAACTTGTTAAAGAGTGGATCAGAGGGGCAGCTAGGAGGTGCAGTGAGTAGAGTACCAGCTACATAGGTGGCAATTGTCACAAGTAGGATTTGAACCAAGGTCTTCTTATTCCAGAGGTAGTAATCGTTCCACTGCAGGGGAGTGGAAAGTGCCATAGTGTTGTAAGTGTAGTAGAGCCTGCTGGCTTAGAGGGCTTGGAGGCACCTTTTCCTGCTAGGGGGCCCAAGTTCTGACCTCTTGAGAACTTGGGGGACGGTCTAGGAATGACTGGTCACACTTTTTTTTCTCATTGTCTCTGGCTCTTTATGCCCCCACCCTGGAGCAAGTCATTTGTATCAAGGCTCATAAGTATACCTTGAAAAAGACTTAAAGCATGACACAGTAAGCCATAACTCCTATTACACTCCCCTGGGAGGTTGAAACATGAAAAATTAAGATGTGAAACACTTTGTAGAAGTACTGACCTGGCATTTCATCTACACCTTGGCTCTAAACCATTCAGAGGACTCTATTGGGGTTCATTTCTAGGGCAAAATTTGGACCCAGGCTCTTTTTGGGAGGGTCATCTTCTCTGAGAAGAGGGTAGGTACAGCACAGTCCTGCTGCCAATCAACTTTGACTAAGGAACCCAAGAACTCCTGAACTCCCAAAGGAGCCATCAGGCTTGAGAAGACCCTGTCTTTTGATCTCTGTGCACAGGGGGAGAAAGTACAAAGTAAAAGAAGCATCTGGAGGCTTGCAGTCCAGTCAACAGGCCCATCTGGATGAGCCATGTGAAGGTAGTTGTCATCACTTGATAGAGAAGAGGAGAGAAGAGAAGCCCTCCCACAAAGTCCAAGGGAGAGTTGTTGGATCCCAAGCCACACCTTCAGAATATAGGAAGAAGAGAGCAAGAATAATCAAGTGACAAGTATATATTAAGCACCTACCATGTACTTAGCACTATGGTAGACAATGGGAATTACCAATGCAACAAATAAAACAATTCCTACTCTCAAGAACCTCACGTTCCAACATGGGAAAGACAGCAAGTACACATGTAAATAGAAAATATATAAAGGGGATAAATACAAAGTGGTTAAATCCAAAATAGCTGGAAAGGGCTCTAGCAGTTCAGACTTGATGGATTCTTGTTGTTTTAGTTGTTCGTCCTTTGTTCTCAAAGAGGACTGATGACTTCAGGAGGGTGATGTCTTGGCTTGTCAGTGAATTGGATTTAAGTGAGGCAGGGCAGTGCGATGTCATCAGCCTCACTCTTTCCTCCAGAGTCATCAGAGTCCAGCGCTAGACAGGTCAGGATGACTGACGATGGCCCCAGATGCAGTGGGAGACCTTGAATCAGGAAAGGCTTCCTGTAGACGGTGGTGCTTGAGAGGCACCTTGAAGGAAGAGTGTGATTCTCTAAGGCAGAGATGAGGAGGTCATGCGTTCCAGGCATGGGGGACAGCTATCACAAAGGCACAAAGATGAGATGGAATATCAGGAGTCAGGCACAGAAAAATCAGTTCAGCTGCATCCTGGAATGCAGGAAGGGACGTAATGCCCAGTGAGGCTGCGAGGATAAATTGGAGCAGGTTGTAAAGGGCTTTCAAAGCTAAACAAAGAGTTTATGTTTGATCCTAGAGGTAATAGGAAGTCACAGGAGTTCACTGAGAATGAGAATAACGCGGTTGGGTCTGTGCTTAAAGAAAATCATTTTGGCAGCAGTGGGGAAGACGAGAGCAGAAATGGTCTCTCCCTAAATGGGAGGTTCTTTCTTCTCAGTTGCCAACCCCAGCTGGAGTCCCAACACCCATTGGGGTCATGGAGACCAAGGAACTAGAAGAGGTTTCTTTGTCTCCCAAAGCACAAGTCCTTTTGCAGTGAGTCACATGCATTACTAGAGGTAATCAAGGGAGCTCTGCTCACCTTCAGGCAGACTACAGGGGATGACTCCCCCCACCCCAGCAGACTCCCCCATGAATACTCCATGGGGTTGTGCTCTAGCCAAAGCAGACTAGTGGGGCTCCACTGGTTACTCCTATTACACAAGGTTAGGTGTCAATTCTCACGGACCCCTATATCACAGAATCAAAGATCTAGAGGTGGAAGAGTTCTGAGAGGACATTGAAATTAGAAACTAGGTGGCACAAAAGATACAGCACTAACCCTGGAGTCAGGAAGACCTGAGTTCAAATCCTGTCTCAGATACTTACAAGTTCTGTGACCCTGGACTCTGCCTGTCTCAGTTTCCTCCTCTGCAAAATGGGGATTATTTTTATTGTTATTATTATTATAGCACCTACTTTCCTAGGCTGGTATGAGGATCAAATGAGAAAATATTTTAAAGTTCTTCACTAACGTTAAAGTACTAATAAAGTCTAATTACTATTATTATGACCCCCTTCATTCTACAGATGAAGAATTAACCCTAAAGCTGAGGAACTGAGGCCCAGAAATGTTAAGTGACTAAGATTGGAACTCTCTGTCAAATTCTGTCTCCCCAAGCCCCTCACATGGCGAGGAATCTCAGCACTCATGAATCCAGTGTCCATTGAGAATATAATCCCAAGAAATTTAATTCTGATCTTAGAGGAACAAGGCCGTTGTGGATCCACATAGTCTCACAGAAATGGCACTGGATTAGAGTCAGAGGCCCTGGGTTCTAGTCCCAGCACTGGCACGTCTCAGTGACAGCTCTCTTTGGTTCTTGGCATTATAGTCTTCTCATCTGTAAAACAGGGATAATAATGTTCATTTCCTATTTCACACGAGTGGTTACACAGTAAACCTTAAAGCATCACATACATGTGAGCTGTCATTCTTAGCTGCAAATGAAATAAATGTTAAGTATAAAGTATAGCTGTGACTAGAGGGTTTGTTGCATGACAAGGGCATCAGTTAGGTGTGAGATGTAGGAGATGACTAAGGAACACCGCACTCTGAGTAATACCTTGATGCTTCTGGGTCATACCTGCAGGGCTTCTTAAACTTTTTCCCCTTGTGACCGCTTTTCATGTTTTGGGAGCTTTAATTGATATTGCGTGGCCCGGGGGGCATGTGCAGCGCAAAGTGCGCATGTTTTGTGTTCAGAACGAAGGCTGCAATGAAGTTGCAAGATGCAACACTGGCAGGTGCTGCCAGAAACACCTCGGATTCGTTACTCGTTTGATTTTTAATTAATTTTTGGTTGTTGCACGTTTAGAAACCTTTTACTGTTGCCAAATTTTTCATGACCCCATACGGGGTCTTGGTCCACAGTTTAAGAAGCACTGAGAGACTCTCCAAAACACAAGGAAGATAGCTGTCTGCAGTTATTTGAGGGAGATGAAAGATTGGGCATTTTCTTCTTGGCCTCAGAGAACAGAATCAAGAGCCAGAGACAGAGTGCAAAAAGCGAGTTTAGTTTTGATGTCAAGAAAACCCTCCAGGGATGGCTAGGTGGCGCAGTGAGTAGAGCACCAGCCTTGGAGTCAGGAGGACCTGAGTTCAAATACGGTCTCAGACACTTGACACACTAGCTGTGTGACCACATAACCCCAACTGCCCTCCCTTCCCCCCTCCAAAAAAATTAAAAAAAAGAAAAACCCTCCTAACAACTGGTGCTATGTCCCAAAGTGGAATGGGCTCACGGTTATGCTGGTAAATGTTCAACGATCAGCCTGGGGTTTGAGGGGATAGAATGTTGAGAGGGGGACACTCTTTTAAGTTTAAAGGGTATTATTGACATTTTCTCCATCACTTTCTTAAGTCTAGACAATTCACAAAGCCATAAATCAAGCCCTAATTTTGCAGTTTGCTGATTTCCAAGATATAAATGCTTACACTAAAAATTGAACAGTTGGTCCTTGGGCACTCCTAAAGGGGCCGGCAGTCCTCCCACAACATCCACCACCCTGGAGGTTTTAAGCAGAAACTGGCTGGCCACCTGTTGGGCATGTTATAACAGAGATTCCTATACAGGTACATATTAGACTAGAGGTCCCTTCCTACTCTGAAATCATATGATTCCGTTCTATATTGGTGTCTGAGTGTTTCCTACAGGGTACTTGTCCATAATTCAATAAACACTTATTGAGTACCTGTCATATATATAAATATATATATATATGTATACACACACACACACACATATATATACTATACATATGTACATACACACACATATATACAAATATATCTCCTAATAAAAATTTCTTGAGTACCTACCATATATGTTGAGTACCTAATATATACTATGTTTCTATAATAAACATTTATTGAATACCTACCACATAATATATTTAATACATATATATGTATATATAAACACACAGAGAGTACCTAATATATACTATTTTATATAAAAAACATTTATTGAGTACCTACCATGTAATATATATAATACATATATGTATATATATACATACACAGAGTACCTAATACACACTATTTTTATATAATAAACATTTATTGAGTACCTACTGTATGCCTATATAAGACATTATGGTAGAGACAAAGATAATTACCAGCCTCTTCCCTCCAGGAGTTTATGAAGGCAGTCAAGTCTATCAATCCAATTATCAATCAAACAAGTATTTATTAAGCACCTACTATGTACCAAGCATTGACTTTATAGACTGGTTAAGTGACTTGTCCAAGATCACACTGGTAGTAAGTATCAGAGTCAGATTTTGAACTGAGGTCCTTTGTTTACAAAGGAACAACTCTTTCCTTTGTGCTATGCTGCCTCTCTCCCCTCCACCTCTGAGTTATTGTGATCCTGGTGATTTAGATGGAGGCCCAGCGAAATATATTTTTGCACAGCAAGGGAGGAATGCTTCAGCTCTCCTCTCTCCCTACATCTTCCTACCCAGGAGCACAGCCTTGGCCTCGGGCTCTCACCTGAGTTCCCCAGCAGGCCCGTGCCAGGTGCAGCTGTTTGGATTTGCACCTGCTTGTTTCCACCTCTGCCCATCATGAGCTGAAAGAAAAGCTTCCCCAACAGCTGGTAACAGGCAAGAAAGGCTTTGGGGCATTCTCCTCATCTATTCCTCCCACAATGCTGGGCTTGGCCCGGTATGTACAAGGGAGGGGACTGCCAGGAGGTGCTGATGGAAACTGGTGGAACAGCTGTCCAGAGGAATCACAGCATTCTGCAGCATTTGGATCCTTAAGCTCCTTCTCAGTGGCCTGGGGTTTCTGGAATTAGCAGTGCCTAGAGATCTAAACCTCTTGGATCACTTAAGGGCACAGCGATGGGCAAGGGTCTCAAGAATTTGGCTCCCCCTCCTATAATCGTTCTTTCTGTACTTGTCAAGTAACATTCCACTTGTGCTAGGAGGGAGTCCATTAAAGGCACCCACCTATGAACAAAGAAGCCATATCTTCTGCTATTTTCATCTATGTTGACCCATGACCCCCAAAGCCAAGGGAGATCCTCTCTCTCCAAAGGGAAAGCTCAGGGCCTACCTAGTCCATGATGCAATCATAGTAAGGCCAGCCAACAGAGAAGTTCCTAGATCATTAGAACCATGAAGGACTTTAAAGACCATCTAGAAAGTCCAGCCCCTCATTTTTCAAAAGAGCAACCTGAGGTTCAAAGGGGAGGAAGCGATTTGCCCAAGGTCACACAGATCATCAGTATGAAATAATTATAAATTATCAAATGTTAATAAATTACTAACAAATAAACAATAAATATGCCCCTCACTAGATTATAAATTCACTCAGAGAAAGGACTGTCTTTGTAAGCAGACAGAGGGAGGGTAAATAGGAATGCTTCTGTATGACGCACACATGGTCCACACTCTATACATATCCATTATTACCTTTATTTCAGCACTTCCCGTAGCACTAGGCAGCAGACACAGAGTCAGTGCTTAATACCTCTATTTACCGTAGGATTTAGAGCTAGAAGGGAACTTCAAGATCATCTAGTTCAATCCTTTCATTTTATAGAAGAGGAAATCAAGGGCCAGAGATGTTAAATAATTCACCCAAGGTCATACAGGTAGTAAATGGTAGAAACTAGATTGTATGACTCCAAACCCAGAGCTCTATCCATTACACTCTGTTGTTGTTTGGTTGTTTCAGCCATGTCCAACTCTTCACGACCCCACTTGGGGTTTTCTTGGCAAAAATATTGGAGCGGTTTGCCATTTCCTTCTCCAGTTTGTTTTACAGATGAGGAAACTGAGGCAAATGGGATTAAGTGACTTGCCCAGGGTCACACAGCTAGTAAGCATCCGGGGCCAGATTTGAACTCATGAAGATGAGTCTTCCTGATTCCAAGCCCAGTGCTCTATTCTAGCTGCCACATTATACTCTATTTATTGAATTTAATTTCATTGTACATGCACATGCACACATACACACACACACACACACACACACACACACACACACACACACAATATCTCCATCTAAGGAAGGGAAACACCGATCAGGCTGATATGAAGACTCTAGGGTGAGGGGCCCAATGTCTCTGAAGAAGAGTGTAAAAGGCAGCCAGAATCCTAACCAGTCCCCCTCTGCGCTGTGACTCACATATGCAATTTTGCCCCAGCAGTGGAAAATAAACCTTGACATTTTTCTTCCTCCTCCTATCAGCTTATTTCATAGGTGGATATGTACTCAGAGAGAGGGAGTGGATGCTTCCCAGGTACAATACAAAACCCTGACATAGCTTGCATCTCACGCCCCGGGAATCGCAAGAACCCCAACCCAATTGGTTACTCTATTGCTCTTTAGAGTTTCGGGGCATGGCTTGACTCTGAGTCATCCTCTTGTTCCTATTTCTTATTTTTCACATTTAATGGAAATGGACTTAGAACAAGAATTGATGAAAATGGTTTTTTACATGAAATGAAATTCACATAAAATATACTTCTTCCCATCCATTTTCTCTTCCCCAAAACAAAGATTTTTTGTACCGTGTTAGTGTTTATTTTAAAAGTCTGCTAGCTAATTTCAAGTGAGCCACAAATTCAATGAGAAACCTCAAGATTCTCCTGAGCGATCAAGATGTATTTTGTATCCAAACAACTCTGTTCTACCTGTTTGATGTTGGGATCATTCTTCCAACTGATACATTCCCCCAAAAGATTATGAGTTGGAGCACAATGGAGAAAAGATTTGCTTTTTCCAGCCCCAGGGGTTTGGGACATCCTCAATTTTCTTTCAAACCCATGTTCACATATTCAGTCTCTGCAATCCTGCCAGCCTATTCCCTCTGTGATCTTCAATTCAAGTTTGGTTGACTTTAATAATTCATTTATAATTCCACAGACTATCATTAGGGGACTACTATGTGCCAGGCACACTGCTAGACTCTGGGAAAACAAAAGAAAAAAAAGGAAACAGTCTCTCATCTCAAGATGCTGACATTCTACTGGAGCCAAGTTGCTTTTACTCCCTGGGTCTTACTGATGAGGTAGGAAAAGGGAAAGAGTTGGACTCAATGATGTCTGAAGCCCTTTCAACTCTTAACATTCTATGTTTATGTTCTTGGGGAAGTGGGGAGGATGGAAAGGGGAAAAGACTCAGGGAGGTATCAAGAACGTATCAGGAATTGATTCTTGTTCTTGTGTCTTTGCTTATAAAGTGTCTCCTGCCTGAAGAGCTCTCCCCATCACATCTCCAGCTTTCCCCGGTCTCCCCAGCTTTCAAGGATCACCTCTTCTTCAGCCCCCACTGAGTCTCCCTCTCTGACCCTCAGACTCCTCCTCATAGTTATTGGGGTTTTTTGGTGAAAATTTTCCATTTTTTAATGAAAAACAGACTTCTAGAAATGCATAATTTACATGCAGGTAACAAGAAAGGACATAAATCCCACAAAGAGCAGCTGGTGGGGCAGGAACTGGGTAAAGAGAGTTTAACACAAAGAAACCTTTTTATTAAATAAAAGTTGCACTTATATGGCATACAGAAAGATCTCCAACTTCCAAATTAAGTATAAAACTAGGGAAATAGTGTCTAACTGGTCTTCAAAGCAGCTAGCTGTTTCTTAAGATAAGATCAGCAACATTCACGGGTGTTTCATCAATCTGAGTTGAGTAGTACTGCTCAATGTCTATGAGAATACAGACATCATCATTCTTTACAAAATTAATCAAAGCACCCTTTCGGCCATTTTGACCTGATCTCCCAATTCTGTGTGTGTATAATTCTCTGTTGTTGGACAAGTCATAGTTAATGATAAAAGAGACTTGAGGAACATCTAATCCTCTGGCCCAGACGTCTGTAGAAATGAATAATTGGCTTGCACTAGATCTAAATTCTTTCATGATGGACTCTCTCTCTCTTTGGAGGGCGTGTCTCCATGCACTGATGGAACAGCGAGGCTGGCTTCTATCCTGTTCTCAGTCAGCCAGTCTACCACCTTCCTCTTGGCATTATGAAAGATGATCAAGTGCCACCAGATGCACCACACTGTAGAAGAGGACCTGCATTGCTCTACAAGGGATTACATACTGTCATATCAAAGGAGATGATGTGTGTAAGGGGCTTAGCAAACCTTAAAGCATTGGGTAAATGCTAATTATTACTACTACGCTATCATCCTCCAAAGGTTTTGTGTAGCTTGGTCCCCGCAGGGTCATTAGGGAGACTTGTGGGCAGGGATCATTTCTCCTACTTCTCTTGGGTCCCCTGTGCATGCACAGTAGGAGATGTCCAGCAGATATGCCTGCAAATATGACCCTGCTGTAGTTTTGACATCCAGATGGTATCACTTTAATGTTTTGGAGACTTCTCCTGGCTCTGACACTGCCTACTTGTATGACTCTGAGCCTCTGTTTCCTCATGTGTAAAATGGGAATGATAGCATTTATACTCTCTACTCGTTTTATCGTTGTTCAGTCATGTCCAACTCTTTCTGACGCTATTTGCGGTTTTCTTGGCAAAGATACTAGAGTGATTGGCCATCTCCTTCTCCAGCTAACTTTACAGATGAGGAAACTGAGGCAAACAGGGTTAAGCAACTTACCCAGTGTTACACAGCTAGTAAGTGTCTGAGGCCAGATTTGAACTCACAAAGACGAGTCTTCCAAACCCAGTTGTCTATCCACTGAGCCACCTAGCTGCCCTTGTGAGGGACTAAGAGGCATCATGATGATGAGTAGTAGGCATTAATACAACAACCGCAGAGTGTAGTCTTTTAGTAAACCAACCTCTTTCCTGAATACCTTATGGATTCTTAGACCCTTTGTCCTGTTAGCATCCTTTGCTATTTGAGACCAGCGGTATAACTTTTTCCCCCTTATTTTCCCCATCAAATTTCACACACTTCCACATTGAACTCTTTGCCTGATACAGAGGAAGCATGTAATAAACATGTGTCAAATTGAATCTTGGCCTTATAGCCAACGAGAAAGATAAAATGATTTGCTAAGTAGGCTTCCCCTAGTAGATGAACCCCATCATACAAAGCATGGCAATGCGCAGCAGGCTCAGGATGCAGAGATAAGGCAGGGTCTGCTTTCAAAGAACATACTATCTAATAATATTATGAATAAATAGCAATAGGGAGCTATAGAACATACATATCCTCCCTTTGGTATCTACTGCCTTCCCCTGATTAGGACTAATTAGCATTTATTATGCTCTAGGCATCATGGCGTGGTGGATGGACCCTTGAAGTCAGGAAGACCTGGGTTGTAGCCTCCCCTCTGACATACTGACACCCAGACTAGCAGATAAACTATTCTGCAGATTAGTGCAAAGGGCTCTAATACTCTCCCAACTGGTTAGTTGCTGAATCCACCAGCCCCAGTCACACAACTAAGGATTGCAGAAAACGGCATCGGAGCCCTGGTCTTCCTGCCTCCAAGGCCGGGACTCTCTACACTCCACCAAACTGCCTTGAGTCAGAGGACTCTTTCAATCTACCCTTTATAAAAGGTATTCATTTCACTCTACGAATGTTCCCCATACTGACACATTTACTGAATTTGGAGACATTTTGTTCAATCAACCAACAAATATTCCTTAAATACTTATTATGGGGCAGATGTGGATAAAGAAGAGTCAGCGTTGGAGTCAGGAGGACCCAGGTACAAGACTCACTTTTTAAAATACTGGCTCAGTGATGCTGAGGAAATCACTTAATCTTTTAGCTCTCCCAGTCAGCTCTCTAAATAATGCTATAAAATGAGAAGAAGGTATCAATCTACACTAGCAGATGGGGGCTTTTTAGTCTGAAGTTCTTTATAGCAATGAAATTCCAGGTATCTCACACACATATGTATGTATACACACCTGATTACAGATGTCTGTATGCATGTATAATATATCAATATGTGCATGTGTATGTGCCAAGCATTATGCTGGGCTCTGGGACAGAGTCCCTAAGAATACTTGTACAGTCAGTCAATGAAGTACCTACTATGTGTCAGGTTCTGTGCGAAGCACTGAGCATACAAAGAGGCAGGAAACAATCCCTGATGTCAAGGAGCTCCCAGTCTAATGAGGGAGATGATGTGCGAACAACTACTTACAAACAATCATTTTGATTATCATAAATACACAAATTAAAAATAAAGGACATATGACAAAAGGTGCTATCTGCAGCCAGAGAAAGAGCTGATAAATAGAAGTATGTTTAAAACAATTATACATATATATATGTGTGTGTGTGTGTATGTGTATATATATGTGTGTGTGTGTATATATAATATATATATGTATATATGTATGTATGTATATATATATATATAAAATGGTGGCCATCTCTAGGAAGGGGGGAAGGAAAGGGAGGAAAAAAAACCAGGAAAAAAAGAAATGTGCATGACAACTTTGTTGTATATTTGGAGGGAATAGCAAGTTGTACGTGGTAGATTTGCAGTTTCATGTGCAATCATCTTTTTCTATTGTACTGTTATGGAAATGCTTATTTTGTGCTGTGAATTGAAAATAAAATAAATTTGTGACACAAAATAACCCCCAAACCCCAAGATATTGGTGGATAAATTGGGGATAGCATCAGAGACAAGGCATTTTACACATACAAGTTGAACTAGTCTACCATGCAACAAAATAGACAAGAACATTAGGGAATTGGTTCCTTGAGGCCCTTTAACAACGCAGGACCAAACTGGGCATCTGGATCTCAGTCTCTTGACTTCTGGCCCTCCTTACCCCACCTGACCTGAAGGATTGGAGGTTGTAGCCAAGAGTTTGGATGGGGAGACGTAAACACAGGCTGAGGTTCCAATAGCTCTTATTATATTGTCACGTAAAACAGTGACTCACTTAATACCACCGTGAACAGCTTATTCATCAGAGTTAAAATTACAGACACAGTGTTTGATATTAAAAATAAAAGGGACATATATTTGGCTCACAGGGAATGGCAAAATATGGCTTCTCCATAGACGGGGTTATTTAGATTGTGTGAATGGTTGTTTATAAATTCTGGTTGCTAGCGCTGCTGGGGCAACAGGTATGAACAGTTTCCACTAAAAATAGGGGGAACCACAAATCTATTTTGTATGGTACTAAAATATTCTCACGCCTCAAGGGTGAGAGGCACAGAGACTAAAGTTTTCCCTCTAGAAAAGATTTTAATGGTTCTCATGTTTCATATTTGGGGCCATCCTGGTACTTTCAGCCACATTTATCAGGTATATAAGTCATGACAATCCATATATAACCAGCTTCTGTTTCTATTGTACTTCTCCTAACAATAGTACTAAGAGGTAAGTTAGGTAACAATTATAATGCCCATTTTACAGATGAAGCTCAAAGCATTGTGGAACAGGAAAGGGCAGTTGCTCTGGAATGGGAACACCTAGGTTCAGATCTAGATACCGCAATATCAAAGCGCCATGAGGGAGGGACAGGAGACCACTGTGGCTGGCAATTGAAACTACCACTATCGCTACCTCAAGATCCCCGTGGTGATAGATCAGGACCTTGAACCCAAAGGCCTTGGGGATTTCAGAGCCCCACAGATCATGGGCCCTGATTCTAGTCTAGTCCCCATAGCCATGACCCAGGGAAGCAACTCTAGTGGAGAAGAGGCCAGCCATCTTCACCATCTGTTGGCCTATCATCACCCATATAGGCAGGTAGGTCACCCTGCCTGAGGCTACAAGGTACCATGAAGGAGGGACAGGAGGCAGTTTGTGCCAAACTACTACCACCACCTTGATTAGCACCTCCCCTCAGACCCAACTAAAGACAGCCAAGCGAACTTAGCCCAAGAGTATTGGTGGTCAGACTGCTAGTCCTACTTCCAGCCCAGGCCTCACAGCTGTTATCGAGAGGAAAAACCACTACGGAGAAGGGGCTTACCTTCATTGACACTACCACCACCAACTACTATCAATGGGCAGGTAAGCTCAGGAGCATTGGGAGTGGTAGTATGCCTCAGATCACTGACCCAACTCCAGGCCAGCCCACTGTGGCCATCAGTCTGAGAGGATGCTTCCACAGGTGTTGCAGCTACTGAACATCCAACGTCCTTGGCACCAGCAAATGGTTCAAGATCAGAAACTGATATGATTTTTTTTCAGTGGCAATAACATGAAAGATGGTGCATTACTACCTACTTTGCCACTATATGCTAAGAACTATGGAACCTTTTCTTCCAAAGCTGCTGGAACCTTCTATCTGCTTTAGAATGTGAACTCCCTGGGAGCAGAGATGATCTTAGTTTTCTATTTATATCCCCAGCACTTAATGTAAAGCTTTGCACATAGTAAGCACTTAATAAATGCTTTTCATTTATTCACTCATACTATTTGCATGATCTTGGACAGGTCATTTGACCTCTATAGGTCTTAGTTTCCTAAGGGCCAGAACTGCTAACCTGCTTAACTGCTAGATGAGAAATTTGTAGGTGAATGTGAACGAGTCACACAGAGTGAGAAGGCATGAGAGAAGTCCCCACCTGAATGACATCACAGATCCATTAAAGTAATGAAGAAGGTGCTGCCTGCACTTGACCCCTGAGGACTGCTCCAATTGGTTCTCAAGGAAATGCCAATTGGAAAGTTTTCATCTGGGCTTTGAAAGTTCTGATTAAGGTAAATGAAAAGAACACCAAGGCAAAGCCAAATGCTGAGTGAATGTAATGGCCAATTGCGGCTTCCTCCAAGGAAGGAAGATGTGCCTCCCTTCTTTCCATAGAAAGATGAAGGACTCGGGGTACAGAGTGTTGCATTTTTGGCACAGTCCCTCGGTCAGCTTTTGGTCTTCTAGCATTTATGTAGCACCTTCTATGTGCCAGGGACTGTGCTAAGCACTTTTTATAAACATATTTCTTTGTTTCAAGGGAGGGCTCGATTGGTGATTTCTTTACATTGCCATTGAAGATAATGCTGGTTTATATTCAGAAGTGACTGTGATGTAGAAACAAAAGGTTATCCATTTTTAAAAAAAAGAAATTTTTTTTGGCTAAGGAGACAGAAAATATTCACATGGAGCAATCAAAGATGGTCTAACCAGTAGCTCCCAACTACCAACTGAGCAACAGCCAGAACTGAAGGAATGGTGTGTCTCAGACAGGAAAAGTGATGTCCTTTTCTTCGACAACCAGTTCAACAGATTGAATTGGTTCAAAAATTGAATATCTTTGATGTGCAAGGTCCTGCGTTCAGTTCTGGGGTTACAAAGACAAGGAAGACCTGGTCCCTGTCTTTGAGGAGTTTCCAATCTGGTAGTAGATACGAGATATAGAACTTCAGTGCATAGGAGATGCACAAAAGATTCTGGAAGGGAAAGATCATGTAGTTGGGGATGGTAATAAAAATGGAATGGGGAAGCAGGAGCCAAGGAAGACTTCATGGAGAAAATAATCAGTAACCTGTGGTCTCATTCACATGAGGACTGCTCTCAACAGTGAAAACTATACCTTGTTCATGCCTTCTCACTGTGTCATTCTTGTTTATGGTAATTCCTTCATGAGGGATCCACCCAGATGGTTGAGGACCTTACTCCAGGCTGCTTAGTATTACTTACCAGTGCAGCCCATGGGCTGTTATATGAGGTTACTTGAGGGTCTGTCTCTTTTTTTCTAGAATACATCTCTTTGCTTATATGTTTTATCCTTAGTTTTGGTAGTTTAGTTATACTTACCAGGCCATGAAAGAAAGTCACATTGTCCTAATGCCTTCTAATTGGCATACTTTTTCTTCCTTGGAGTAAAACCAGAAGGATGAGAAGGATTTCTTTAAGGACCAGGCTGCTAGAGCCAGCCAACTCAAACTCTCACTGGAGAGCTAATTGATAAATTTTCAGTGTAAGCATTTACCCCCCGGAAATCAGCTAATGTTACCAACCAGGGCTTGGTTTATTGTTTTGTTGATTGCCTAGATCTAAGAAAGTGACGGAGAAAATGTTAATAATTCAGATTAAGCTTAAAAGTATGCTGCTTACAATTCTTTTTCAGAGAGCCACTTGTTAAATATTTACCAACACACTCCTGTTTCAACTTTTTTAATCTGCTGATGTTGCTAATACTTAAAAAATGAAATAAAAGCAGCTTCTTTTGGCAACCCACATGGACTTTTAAAAGAATTGTTCCTTAAGCTCTCTCCACACATTAATCATAGAGCATCAGTACTAGGAAGGACCTCAGAGATAATCTGGCATAATTTCGTCTTTGCAGATGAGGAGAATGAGGTGCAGAGCGGCAGTCACTGGCCCAAGGCAACACCCCCATTTCTCCCTTTTCCTCTACTTCACCCTAAGGTTGTATCTATATACACCATAAGTCACTTGATTGTTTCGTTGAGGGGTTGAGCTTATTTGGGCATTAGCATGAATGACCTAACCAGATCTGGACATGGCTGATCAGTGTTATGATGGACTCTAATCTACTTCATACTCCATTAAGCACTGATTGAGCATCCTTTCTGTACACGAACAAATCAAATTAATTCTCTGGAAATGTGTGAAGTTGAGAAGGTCACAGAACCTTAAGATTTAAAGCTGGAAGGTCATCAAGTCTAGTTGTGGTCCAGACAGAGGCAACATAGTGTAGTAGATAGGCACTAGATTTGGAGTCAGGAAAGCCTGGCTTCAATCTTCATTAGCTGTGTGGTCCTGGGCAGATCTCTTTGACCTCTCTGGGCTTCAGTTCCCTCATCCTTAAAATGAGGGGTTTGGATTCAGCAGTTTCCGAGGTTCCTTCTGTCTTTAAATTCATGATCCCGTGACTGCAATCGTTGTAGCTATCTATGTAGATGAACTGTAGTAGGTCAGTGTCACCATTAGAACATGTCACCAAACCTCTCCCATTAGCATATGTCACATGTTATTTTTCAAGCACCATCTGTCTCCATTATCGTGCTCTTCTCAGTCTTGGATCAGGGGCTCTTCCTGTCACCGTTTCTGGAATCCTACCTGAATCTTTCCACTTCACTGACATTCTTCTGAGGTCATATTCTACTAAAGAATCTCTTTCTCTTTTCCATTTCTCCTCCCTTCTCCAATTAGCTCGTACTTCTGCCAAACCAATACAAGAATTCCAAGGCATCCCTAATAGAGAAGGTATCTTTATTCATGGACAACATTCCATCACATTTATTTTGCAATTTCTTAAAATGAAGTGAGTTTCTAGACTACTTATTCCTTAAGCCTCTGGCAGCAAGAACCTGCAGGTTTCTAAGTCACATGGAACCACTATAGGTACATATATTTAGAGTAGGAAGAGACCTAGAAAATCATCACATCCTACCCCTTCATTTCACAAATGAGGAAACGAAGGCCCAGAGAGGTAAAGTGACTTACTTAGTTACCTAGTCAGCTGTGTGAAGATTTGAATACAGATCTTCCAGAGCCCTATTCACCACACCACACTGCCTCTCACAAAAGGAGGCTGAGGGACAGGAAGATACTTTCACCATTTATCAAGTCAAGACCAATTCAAAAATGTGGGGAATTTTCCTCCCCTGGTCTTTTTTTTAGGGTTTTTTGATACATTTTAAGTTCCAAACTCTCTCTCTCCCTCCTTCCCCACCCCACACTAGAGAGGCAGACCATTTGACACAGATATATAAATGTATGTAGAACTATACTATGTAAACTTTTTTTCTCAGTTCTTTCTCTGGAGGTGGATAGCACCTTCCTTCATAGATCCTTTGTAGTTGATTTGAGTATTTATAAAACCAGAATAACATGGTTGCCCTAGCTTTTATTGAAGGGGAAAAAAAGAAAGCCTAAATTTCTACAAGTGACAGACCTCCTCTTCAGCTCTCCTCCCAACCATACCCCTACCCCCTCATCCATCATGTAGTCACCATGACCAGAGCCAGGGAAGAGAGAGGCTCTCAGATCTTGACACAAGTGGGTAGCAGGCAGGTTTTGTTCTGTGTTGTAGTTGAGGACATACTGTACGTGAATCCTTCCTAAACAAATTCCTTTTCACTGACTATTCTGGGAAAAGAAAGGAGAGCTTTTAACTATTTGCCAGTTCTAACTGGTAATGATCCGGACAAGGAAGCTTTGCTCTCAGTACGTCAGTGTCAGCTGAGGGAGAGAGAATAAGTATTATCTCTTAGGGATCAGTCCCAGGGCCTGTACTCTTCCATGACTTATGATAGTGTGTGCGTGTGTGTGTGTGTGTGTGTGTGTGTACCTTTGTGTCTCTCTGTCTCTCTATATTTTCAATGGTCTAGTTGACTGATAGAAATGATACCATCCTCACTGAGTGCTGGGATAGCACTGACCAGAGGAGAAGGATACTGCTAACCTGAAAGGCAGATTTTGACAAGTTAGATTAATGGTCAGGAATAAACAGAATAAGTTTCAATAGGTACAAGTTTCCAAAAGTTATGCTGGGGAGAAAAAACAAAAGGCACAGATAGAACTGATCAGTCATGGTCTAATGGACTCAGAAGACCCAAGTTCAAGGGCCAGCTCTGTCACCTACTGGGTATCCTGGGAAAGTCATTTGTGTACTCCATTGTTCTCATATGTAAAACTATGGAGTGGGGTTAGATTATCTTTAAGATCCCACTGAGGTCTAACATTCTGTGATTCTGTAAAAATAAGGAAGGACTCAGATTGAACATATCAGCAGAGCTAGCCTTTGGCAAAATTTGTGTAAACCCGGTGTCAGAAGAGCGAACAACATGAAAATCCTGGGAATACTTTAAGGAATTCCTCATATCTCTGGGTCCTTGCCTCATCCAGAAAAATCTGGGGGAATAATTACACGATACCAGCCAGTGTGCCGATGCGATTCCTCTTGTAAATACACAGTTGACAACATTTAAAAAGGAAAATGTTATTGAAAAGGTTGGGAAGGCAAAATAGACAAAACAAATAAATTCTTGGAAAGTAAAGAAAACTTCCAAAGAGCAGTCTCTTCCAAAGGGCTTCATGGAGTGTCGGTCCCTTCTAATCCTGACCAGGTGCCTGCCAAGGCTCTCAGAAGGTCTTTCCTCCCACAGTTCTGCCTCAGGAAGCATAAGGCAGCATCCAGCAACACACCTCATTGTGGTTCCTTCTTCCAGTCTATGAAGCTCCCAACAAGCAGCATGACTTGTCATGGTGCTATGGCCCCGTCATCAGCCCCAACTTTCTCTAGACCCTGTCTCTACACACTACAGAAGAGCTAATTCTAGGGTGTTCCTAGTTTAGGGGGAGACAGTTTTCCCTGGATCACAGCTTTAGTGCTACAGTGTTAGACTGAGGACCTCCTCTTTCAGAGGTGATCCCCAAGATGATATGAGGCTCACAGAATCTTGTCCAGGGAATAGGAATCCTGCCACTTCTTTCCAAGATAAGTCACCAACATGAGGTTCATACCAAGTGGCTACAAATCTCAATGGCCTTTCTGTCTCAGATATCCAGGAAGGTTGTCTTCCTACTTGAGTGAGCGGCCCAGCTTCTCCCAAATTATCTACCCAGAGCTGCCACTTACAACTTGGGTGACCTTGGGTGAGTCATTTAATTTTGGGGGTCCTCAGTTTCTTCTTCAGTAGACTAGATAGCCTTTAAGGTCCCCTTTAATCTATAGGATATCTATCTATAGAATCATATTCCTATCATCTTAAATCCTAAAGGATTTCTTTGGGATAACTAGGTGTGATTATTTAAATCACTCAAGACTATTATCAGACCTATCTAAGGTAAAGGAATAATCTTTAAAGATAAGCTACATTTATATGAGGGGCAGCTGAGTGGCTCAGTGGATAGACCACTGGCCTTGGAATCAGGAAGATTCATCTTTATGAGTTCAAATCCAGCCTCAGATGCCTACTAGCTGTGTGACCCTGGGCAAGTCGCTTTTTAAGCCTCACTGTTTGCCTCAGTTTCCTCATCTGTAAAATGAGCTGGAGAAGGAAATGGCAAACCCCCCCCCAGTATCTTTGCCAAGAAAACCCCCCAAAAGGAGTCACGAAGAATCAGATGTGATTGAAAGGACTGAATGATGACATATTTATATGGCAAAACCACCTTGCCTTCACTCCTTCAAGCCTTTCCTTTTTGTTCCCCTTCCTCTTCTTGGCATCTCTAACCATATACATGCCCCATACTGTAAAGGGAAATAGGCTGCCACTTCTGGGCAGTATCCCAACCTCCAAAACTCTTCTACCTCTAGAAAGCTCTTTGTAGCTGGATTTCCGGTAGCTGCTTCAGAGTGAAGCTAGCTAACAAACTCATTCACCTTGAGATACCAATAGCTGATAACAGCTTGATGTGTTACCATCCCAGGGGGATTTGACTTTGAAGAGGATTCTTGGAAATGCAATACTACAGTATTTGCATAAAGTTTAAAAACCCCAACACCATAAATTTCAAATGGTATCATTTCAGGCAGTATGGGAAGTAGAGATATTTTTGGCAGGAGAGGCTGTTTCTCCTTTCTCCACCTTCTAATCCATCCTGTTTATTTCCACGCTTCCGCGCAGAGCTGTTTATGTCACCAGTTTGTTCAAAATCCTTCATGGGCATCAGGGCAGGCTTCAGGGAAGAGGTCAAATTTGAATTGGACTTTAAGGGATAGGCAGGAATCCAACAAGTGAAGAGGGAGGAGACCATTCCAGACATAGGGAACAGTAGGAGAAAAGACATGGTGATAAGAGATTTATACCCATAACCACAGCAGGAAGCCTGATAGAATTGTCACACAAGAACTAAAAGCAAAAGCAAGAAGGGAGAGATCACTTCCTGTATTGGAGATGGGTGAGAATCATAGAAGATATAGGATCATATGTAGCATCATATAGTAAGCCTATAGGATCATAGAGTAAGAACTAGAAGAGGCTTTGGAAGTCACTAAAGCCAATCTCCCTCCCCTCCACTGTGTAGATGAAGTTACTGAGAGATTATGTCACTTGTCCAAGGTCACACCAGTAATAAGTAGTGGGTAGAAGAGATTGCATTTGATCAGGGCCTTGCAGGATTGGCAGGATTTCAACAACTAGAAATCAGAAAGACGTGGAAGCAGCAAAATGTGGTATGCGTCTGGGAATGGTAAACAATTCACTTTACCTGAATTTGATTATAGGGTACATTTAAGAGATAGAAAGAGATAAATCTGGAAAGGACTCCCAATTCCAGAATGGAGGAGACTGTGAACCTACAAAGTTGTAGCAGATAGGGAACCATTAAAGATTTCTGGCAGGAGAGTGATGATAAGGAGATGGGCTTTAAGGAAGATTCACTCAATAGGAGGTATGTGTAGCTTCAGAGTGATAAATGATGATTTATTGACTGTGGGATATGAGGGAAGAGTCAAAGGTGGAGCCAAAGAAATCTAGCCCCTTCTCAAACTAATCACCCCATATCTCTCTGCCCTTTAATGGCTTACCTCCTATAAAAAGCCGTCCACACTCATTGTCTTTCTTCTCTTACCTCCTACTCACTTCTCCACTCTTTGCCATCTGGCTTCTGTCTTTACCGTTCAACTGAAACTGCTTTCTTCAGTCACAGATGACCTCTTTATTGCTAAATCCAACAGTCTTTTCCCAGTTGTCAAACTTCTCCACTTTTCTGCAGTATTTAGCACTGTTAACTACCCCCCTCCATACAGCTATTCTCTCTCCCCCAAGTTTTTGTGACACTTCTCTGTTGTGTCTCTCCTCCTACGTGTCTGACCAGACCTCAGTATTTTTTACGAAATCTTCGTCTGGGTCCAACCCTGTAAGTGGATGTACGCCCAGGCTCTGTCTAGGTCTTTTCCTCTTCTGTTGCTTGGTAATTTCATCAGTTCCTCTGGGTTCAGCTATCATCTCTATGGAAATGACCCCCAAGTCTATATACCCAACCTTCATTTCTCACCTGAGCTCTAGGACGACATCCATTTGAATGTACCATGGGTATCTCAAACTCAACACAACCAAGACAGAATCGGTTATCTTTCTCCTTAAATTCATCTCTCTTCCTCACTTTCCTATTTCTGTCTAGGGGGCTGCCATTCTTTTGGTCACTCAGGTTTACACTCTAGGAGTCATACTCAACTCTTCTCTCTCATCACCCTTCGGAGCCTTCAATTCCACCTACACAAAGTACCCCAGATCCATCCCCTTCTCTCTACTCATACAGTCACTACCAAAGGTCAGGCCCTTCTCACCCCCCCTCATTTGGACTATTACAAGTAATAATATTTTTAGTAATTCGTAATTATAATTAGTAATAAAATCTACAATGTAGAGTATTATATAATTACCATTGCAATACAACGGACAATTACAAATAGCCTTTTAATTTGCTTCTCTGCATTCAGCCTTTCCCCTGTATAACCCATCCTCCACACAGCTGCCCAATTGAAACACAGAACTGACGATGTCATCTCCCCGCTCAAGAAGTTTCCATGCCTCCCTATTGCCTCTAGGATCAAATACAGACCCTTCCATTTAGCGTAGAAAGCCCTTCATAATATGGCTCTCTCCACCCTTCCAAAGTCGATTACATGTTACTCTGTCTTAGCCAGCTTCTCTCTTTGCTGTTGCTCATACACGCATTTTGTAACCTGCCACTTGTGCGAAGGCAAAGTGGCATCGGGAAGACCTGAATTCAACTCCAGACTCAGACACTTACTAGCTGTGTGACCCTGGGCAAGTCACTTAACCTCAGCCTGCCTCAGTTTCCTCAGCTGTAAAATGACCACCATAACACAGGCACAGTGACGTTTCAGGGGCTGTTTCAGGCCTTTCACACTTCCGCTTCTTGACTCCCTCGGCTCCCATAAAGGTTCAGCTCAGGTGCCGCCTCCTGTGAGAATCCTAGAGTGCCGAGCCTGGAGGCAGGAAGACTCGAGTTCAAATCCTGTCTCAGATCCTCTGCAAGCTGCTTAACTTCTATTTGCCTCAGTTTCCTCATTTGTAAAATGGGGATAATAATAGAACCTTGTGGGGTTGTTTTGAGGATCAGATCAGACAATAGCTGTAAAGCTCTTACCGTAGGCCTGGAACATAGTAAGTACTATATTTTTGTGTTACTGTTGTCTCAGCTGTGTCTGACTCTTCATGGCCCCATTTGGGGTTCTCTTGGCAAAGATACTGGAGTGGTCTGCCATTTCCTTCTCCGGCTCATTTTACAGATGAGGAAACTGAGGCAAACAGGGTGAAGTGACTTACCCAGGGTCACACAGATGGTAAGTGTCTGAGGTCACATTTGAACTCAGGTCTTCCTGACTCCGGGCCTGGAGCTCTATACACTGTGTCACCTCACTGCCCTGCAAGAGCTTCTATAAATGTTAGCTATTATCTTCTATGCCCTCCACATTTTTTTTATATAAACAGATAGATCTAGAGTTGGAAGGGACCTTTAAGGTTATCTATTTCTGCCCTTTCAGGTCTTAGATGAGGAAACTGAGGCCCAGGGAAGTTAGGTGCTTTACCCAAGGTCACAGAGGCAGTTGGTATCAGAGGCAGGACTTCAACCCAGGTCCTCCGGCTCCAGAGTCAAGGCTTTTTTGCCTCTTCCCGTTTTACTTCTCTTCTAACCATCATATCAGGCTCTTTGCGACGGTTTGGGGGCGTGCTTGCCTCATCTCCCTTACGAGAGGCTCCTTCAGGGCAGGAAACATGTTTCATTCATCTTCGCCTCTTTGTCACTGCACAATGACTAACACACAGGAACCACTCAGTAAAGCATATGCTAAATTTATATAAATGACCACTAAGGGTGAGAAGGGGAGAGGAGGGCTTCAAAGACATCCTGAAGAGTTTCTCTGCATGGATAGTGAGGGGGCTAGATGTCATGATCTCTAGAGTCCCTTCTTAAATCCGATTCTCCTAGGAACCTGCCAACCTAAAAATGGAAAGTAATGAAGAATTGGGGGTAAGGAACAGGCCTCCTACCACCAACCCTGGGCTCTCCTGGGCAGGAAGGTGAAGGGTTAGGGGAGCAATAGGAGACCTAGGGCTTTCACCCAGAACTTTTGGGGCCAAGTTTTGGCACCAGGAGGGCCAGAGGCCCTTAGGCCTCTGGGCCCCCACATGCCTCTCAGGAGGCTGCAATTGAGACACTGCCAGGAGTATATCTGTGGCGATTGGGACATGTGGCAGCTCTGCCAACCAGGGACTTGGTGGAAGGGAAAGATCTGAGGCTTCAAGGGGAGGAAGGAGTGTACGCTGCCGAGCTCATCATCACTGCTTTCTTGAGCCCCCAGAGCAGGTCAAGGTTTCTTATCTGTTTTTAAGCTAAAAATCTGGAGTTCCCAACAACTCACATCTCAACAAAATCTTTCCAGTTTTCAAAGTACTTTCCTCCTAACAACCCCATGAGGTGGGGAGGGCAAACATTATTATCCTCATTTTTACACATGAGGAAACTAGGGCTCAGAGCTATGTCAAGTGATTTGTCATCATCATTCAACTGGCAAGTACCAGAACCAGGCCCGGAATCAAGGTCTCCCAACTCTACATTTAGCCTCTGTTCCCCTGAACTATGCTGCCACTGAAGGAAAGAGCCTTCTAGGGGCATAGCACCTTTTTTTCTGAAGTCTCCGAATGAGGCTAGGAATATGACTTGGTGGATGGAGAGCTGCTCAATCTATGACAATTCCAGTCAGGAAGAGTCGGGTTCAAGTCCTACCCCCGACACGTGATAACTGTGTGACCTGAGCAAACCATTTAATTTCTTAATGTCCGAGGTAACAAATTAAGACCATAAAGTGGTAATTTGTAAAAGCAAGTTTCCTCACTGAGAGTTTGCTATGCCTATGAAACAAGTCTGAACCAGAAAAATTAATGGGGTGTGTGTGTGTGTGTGTGTGTGTGTGTGTGTGTGTGTGTAGGGACTGGGATAATGCTTAAATTAAAGATGTTTAAAATTATCATCATGATATAATAGAAAAAGCACTGGATTTGGCATCAGAGGACATGGGTTTGAATTCCACCTCTGGTGTTTGCTTCCTGGGTGACCTTGAATAAGTCCTCCCCCTTATGTGTAAAATGAGGGGAGAAGGGTTGGACTAGATAATCAGTCTCTAAGGTCTGTCCTCATTCTAATTCTATGATCTTTCTATTCAGACAAATATTCTGCTACTGCCCCCAGCCTTTCATCTTTAGGAAAATAGGTTGGAGATCCAAGCCAATTGTCGTCTCATTGAGTTTTCAATCCTCATATCTCATGACTTAAATAAATGTCTCTTTTTCTTTCTTTGGAGAGTGTGTGGGGGTGGTTCCTCTCTGTATAAGCAAACGTCTCCCCATCCCACACCCCCAGCCCCACCCCACCCCCGCCCCGACAGAAAAAGCTGATAGGGGTGCCAGGGCCTCTGCCTTTGTTAATCACTGTCCGGGGAGAGCTGAGGAGGAAGCTGCCTGGTTCATTGAGTTGGGGTGGCCCAGCTCCCCTCCTCCTGCCCCTGGAGCTTCACGTCCTGCTTTTGACAGCTTCTGCGAATGTCTGGCAGTGCATAGCAACCCAAGCCCACGGTGCAGCGAGGGCCAAGGCAGCAGATGGCTGTGAGTTTCTTTAAAAGCAGCTGCTGGTAGAGTTGGAGTTTTCTTTGTGGAGGCCTTTTCAGTGAATCAATTTCATGACACAATATGAGTATTGGGGACTGGGGGTGGGGAGACTAAGGGAAATTTGGCTTCCTTGCTCTGAGTTCTCCCTCCTCTGCAGTTTACCAGCCATCCTCCTCAGGGGACAGAGAGCTGAGAGTCCCATGTCCCTTTCTGTGATGCTTCCTTTAAAGCCAGCCTCAGCAAAGTTAAAGTTGGTAAAGTTTGTACAAAATGCCTTACTATTCCCAGATATATTCTCTATCACCACTACCGCCTATGTCCCAAGTGCCCCTTACATATGTCGTTCAGGACACACAGTAGGCACTTAATCACACAGTAGGCTTGCTTCATTTAAAAACAAATAATTTTTTTGTTATATTTTAAGTTCCAAACTATCTCCCTCCCTCCCTTCCCCACCTTACACTAGAGAAGGCCACCATTTAACACAGATTTATAAATATATGTAAAATCATATATCCACAGATCCCTGGTCTATGGACTCCAGGTTAAGAACCCTTAGGTGAGTTCAGCCTTCCATCCCATACCAGCTCCTTAGTTTTTCATGTGAGGCAAAGCCATTTGAGATCAAAGGGGAGGACATTTCTGAGATTCTCTGTCCTCATATTTTAAGACATGACCTTGGATCCCCATGCAATGAATGCTTGGACTGCAGGCCAGTTGCTAGACCTCTCCAACTGTCTTTTCTTACAGAATTCAGAGTTGAAAGGATTATTTCAAACCCAAATAAGAATCCTTTCCACCAAATATCTGACCGGCAGCCATCCAGGCTTTGCTTGAAAGTGAATACAGGCTTATTGCCTCCCAACCTAGCCCAATAGTCCACTCTCGGACTATTCTAATTGTTAGGAAGTTTTTCCTTACAGTTTTCCTTCCACCCTTACTCCTATCTCTGCCCCTCCCCTTGTTTGATGAGGAGTTCTGCATATCTGGGAGGGGCTGACTAGGCTCAGAGCCTATTACTGCCCACGGGCTTTAAGCCCTAGACTCAAACATAGAGTTAGCACAGAAAGACTGGTGGGACCAGAATAACACGTTACTCATTACCTCCCTGGGGTTGGGGTGGGTTGTTAAGTAAGGTCTTGCTTGGGACCATCTGGTCCTTCCCATGACAATAGAGACTTTATTTTTCATAGTTCCATTCTGAGAGTTGGGAACCCCACTGAACATGCTGAAATTCTCCAGGGAATGAATGCCACTCAGCTTTCCCCAATACATCCTACTTCCAAAGGATAACTTTCAAAAACTTAAGAACTCTGATTCACACATTGATCAACCATGATTCCAGAGGACAGATGATGAAGAATGCTACCCACCTCCGGAGAGAGAGGTGATGGACTAATACGCAAAGTGAGACACATTTTTTGAACATTGCCAACACGGAAATTTGTTTTGCTTGACTGTACTTATTTGTTACCAAAAAAAACCAAAATCCAACTTTCATGCCTTTGTCAATAGCATTCTTATACTTGGAATGTTGTCTACACCCAACCCTCTACTCCCCATCTCCACCTGTTGAAATCCTACCCATCCTTCAAGACACATAGGAAGTACTCAAAGGCTACTTGAAATGCATGGAATTCCTAAACCATTCCGACCAATCTTTTCCTAAAGTAGTCTCATATTTACAGGATCCATAAGTACTACCTGCTCGGTGAGAGTCTTGGGTTCAAAAAGCCAGTAGGGAAAATCCCTTATTACAAACCAGCCTGTCGATACTATTCATATCATGTCTCAAAGGCAGCTAACCACTCTGCCAATGCTCTCTTGGGGGCACTAAGAGCAAAGCAGAATTGAAATAGCTCAAAAGAAATGCAAGATGCACAAATTTAGAGAATCCACCCTAATGTTCACACAGACTATTTGTACCCGACCTGTGGTAGAACATTCCGAGCTCATATTGGTCTGATCAGCCATAGTCAGACACACTGGAACTTGACTCTAGCATAGTGATATCATTTTGGTCCTCTTCAAGAATGAAGGACAACAACCAACTATTAGTCCAAACATTCAGGGACAATTAAAAACAGAAACTTCTTGTCCTTTGGCTTATGAATTGGCTCTCTAACTCACCCCCCACCCCAGAAGTATCTTCCACATCAGCAAAAGGACCAGTAGGTTAAAGCAACCCTTATTTGGAGTAGCCAGAGTTGAGACGAGAAGGTACTAAAAACCTGTTTCTTTCCTATAACTGTCTCCCATCCAGTCTGACTGGGTGCTAGCACCTGAAAATTATCTCTACTTCCCAGTGACTGCTTGGTCCTTCACTCTGCTTCTAGAACCTCAGTAGAACGCTAACGGTCCCCAGATTCATCACTCCTGGAGTGATAAGCATCCAAGGAAAAAAAACCAACAACCCAGCTCCCGACCAGAGTAGAAGGCTTGCAGAGGGGAAGATGATATAGGGAGATTTGAGGTAGAGTCCAGCCATTGTTCCTTCATATATTTTCATGTCTCCATGTCTCCTTCTCTGCCTAGACTCTCTCCCCACCCAGGTCAGCAGTATTTCCCTTCTGGGATACATTAGGAGCTACATCTTTTTAACAAAGGTCTTGGGCAGCCTATTCAACAAACATTTATTAAGTGCCTACTAAGAGCAAGACATACCAAATCTACCTACAATGGGCTACTCCCAAAGACTTTCCCTATAAAAACAAGGAGATGGGAATATGCTTGAGCAAATAAGGCATTTACATGGAGAACTGAGATATCTAAACCCTAAAGTCCAAAGGCTTGATTAAGTTGCTTTTCAAACTTTGGATGGCTGCATTACCTTTCCACATCTCAGTGTCCTGGTCTATAAAAGTTGTTCTTAACTTTGTGAAGCCTAAATATCCCTTCTCAGAATGATGTATTTTTTTAAATAAATTCATAGTGACCAAAAATGCTAAATTTTAGTTAGAGGTTAATGAAAATAAAGATGTATTTTTTTTCCTCCATCCAATAACACAGACACCCTGATATCCACCCATGAACTCCTTTAGGGTACAAGGAACCCAGGTTAAGAAGCCTTGGTCCATAAAATCAGCAATAATCATCAAAATTCTCCAACCTATGCCACAGAGGCCAAGCTGTCCCAAAGTCATGAATGGTGTCTCTCCTTAGATGGGATGTTTGGGAAAGTGGGAGGCAGGTAGGAGAAGGGGGAATGGAAAGTGGAGAATGAGTTCAATTCTCCCTTGGGATAGAAAAAAAAAATGGCTTCTCAAAGCTAATCTGTCCCCCTAGGGAATAAGGCTTTGTTTAATAATGGAAAACCCTGATGTGGAGTTTAGAACCTGGAGCTGAAAGGGACTTTAGGCATAATTTAGCCATTGGATCATAGAATGGAACTGGAAGGGACCATCTATTACAAACCCTTCAGTTTATAAATGACAAAACTAAGATCTAGAAAGGGAAAGTGACTCGCTCAAAGTCATCCAGGCGGTAAATGGCAGAACTAGCCTTGCAGATCTTCTGACTCTAAAACCATTATTTTTTTTTCCACCACAAAATGTTGCCTCCTTAGCAACATTTCCTGTTCCTTTAGGAACATTGCTAAAAATCACCCTCCTATCCCAGTCCCATCTCTATTTTGTCCTCTAAAATTAAATAACTTTTAACGTGTAGAGCTATGGCCAGTTCTGAACCCTGGGACCCTGCGTCAAAGCCAGCTCTTGGTGATCAGAGAATGGGGGAGAATTGCACCATTCATTCGCACAGAGGAGAGAATCAGGTTCGTCTCTTAATCTGAGCTGTTTGAGTATCTTCACAGTGCCTCAGCACTTACTAAATTTTACTTTATAATGTTCTGAATATGAATGAAAGTGTCAGTGAAACATCTTGAGCTCCTTGGGAGACTCGAGCTATATATAAATAGGTGATGTGTTCATTGTATAATAAGAGCTACTGTACATGAAGGGAGGTGAGTACACACATGAATACATCATATGACCCGAGCTCTTCTGTGGAAGATAATCCTGTCCTGGTCACATGGTACCATTAGCTGATCTCAGGCAGAGGCTGCTGAGCTCCCCTTTAAAAAAAAATGTATCTTGATGTGTTTTGGCAGGGGGGTGAGGTGGGGGAAGGGGAAAGAAAGTCTTGTTTTTCAGTTCTTTTGGGGAGCCTACATTTGAAGGCATCTCTCTCTCTCTCTGGCTGTAGCCAACAGAATGACAAGCATCGTTCATACTGATGACAGAATCTCATTGTTTCTGACTAGGTGTGGTTGCTGATTATTGCCTGAAGGACCAGTTCAGCATCATTTTCACCACACCTGAAACTGCTGCAGTTGGAAGGTGTTCTCCAGTGAAGAGAAATATGATTTAAAGCTTTAAAGAGCCTTAGACATCTTATCCATTTAAATGATCAGGAATAAGTGGCTCTAGACATTTGGTTAACATCTTGTTTGTACATAGTTATTTGCGAGTTGTCTTCCTCATTAGACTGTGAGCTCTTGAGATCAGGGATTATTAGTATTATTATTTGCCATTCTTTGTATCCCCAGTGCTTTGCACAATGCCTGGCACATAGTAGACACTTCAATGCTAATTGACTGATCTTGGAAATGCTTGCCAAATGACTGAATAGGTCTCACTAGGCTTTGGAATCTGAATCACAGAACATAGAGACTGGAAGGAACCTTAGAGGCCATTTAGATCCAAATCTTTTATTTTACAGATAAGAGAACTGACACCAAGAGAGACGGTGACTTATTCAGGGTCATATAGCCAATTAATAGCAAAGTCCCATTACACTCCACTGGCGTGTGGTACATGCTATATGGTCTATTGCAAGCAGACCTCCTTCCACAGAGGACTGTATGGAGGTTCTTTTATAGATGAGATAGCCAGTTGTCAACAAATGCTTAAGAAAAGCTTTATGGCTAATGTAATTTCTTTCCTATGAGGCTTGCTACCAGTGTGTCCATCAGCAAGTTGATGGGCTCATTTTCTTCATCTGTTAGTGAGGGAAATAGACTAGCAGATTTCTGAAATCCCTTGTAAAGAATGATAAGCCTCTGAATTCTGGGATCCCAAACAAATACAGGTTATCCCAAATAACTTAGGGCAGATTTGGGGGACTAAGGCTTTATATACACATATATACATATATATATATATATATATATATATATATATATATATATATATATATACAAACACATATGTGTTATATGTGTGTGTGTATTTCCCCCCAATTACTTTTTTAACATTTGTGGTTTTTTTTAAGTTTTGAATTCCAAATTCTATCTCTCCCCTCTTCTTTCCTTCCCCCCTCCCTGGGATGGTAAGCAATCAGATATAAGTTATACATGTATAATCATGTAAAACACTTCCATACCAGTAATTCTGTACAAGAAGACTTGAATAAAAGAAAAAGAATGAAAGAAAGAAAGTGAAAAATAGCAAGCTTCAGTCTGTATTCAAACAATATCAGTTCTTTTTCTGGAAGCTGGTAATATGCTTCATCATGAGTCCTTTGGGATTGTCTTGGATCATTGTATTGCTAAGAATAGTTAAGTCATTCACAGTTCTTCACTGAACAATATTGCTGTTACTGTATACAACATTCCCCTGGTTCTGCTCACTTCACCTTGCATCAGTTCATATAAGTCTTTCTAGGTTTTTCTGAAACCATCTTGCTCATCATTTCTTATAGCACAATAGTACTCCATCACAGTCATATACTACAACTTGTTCAGCCATTCCCCAATTGATGGGCATCCTTTCAATGTCCAATTCTTAGCCACCATAGAAAGAGCTGTTATAAATATTTTTGTACAAATAGGTCCTTTTCCCTTTTTTAAATGGGACCAAGATTTAGAGACATGCTGTATTTGTGTAAATGCTTAAGAAGAGTCAAATCTCTTTTGAGGAAAATATTGGACCTACCCTCAGGCAATCTCTACTCCCACTAGTGCTAAAATGGGTCACACAGGTGCAAACTTTTACAACAAAACAAATTAGCCATATCTGCCCACAAACCCCCACCCCTTGACCCTCACCCTCCATACACCTGATAACAAAAGCATATGATTATCACTTTTACCATCAATATAGAATAACTACGGTAGAGGTGTTTGTTAAGGAATTCAGGAAGTATGTGCTAGAATAACCACCAATGTAGCAATGTCATGTATTGGGGAGAAATGGGCTGGAATTGGAGTCAGAAAACCTGATTTTTATTCCCACTTCAGATATTTTCTAGTAATATAGTCACTTATCTGCCCTATACCTCAGTTCCTTCATCTATAAAATGAGAGGGAGGGAGCAGACTGCATGGCCTCTAAGGTCCCTTCTGGCATACAGCAAGCATTTAATAAATGCCAAGTTGATTGAATGATTGATAGAACCTATAATAGCAGGAAGTCCAGCTCTGCTACTCCCTTGCTGGGTGACATTAGGTAAGTCTCTTCCTTGGAACTAGCGTGGTACAGTGGGAAAGGCACGGATTCTAGAGTCGAGGGACTTGGGTCCAGCTGATATTTTTTATCGTTAGCATGAGAATAGGCAAGTAACTTAACCTCCTGGGACCTCAATCTCCTTATCTGTAAAATGAGGATCCTATTAGATGGCATCTGAGATACTTTCCATCTCTAGATCTATGATTCTGTGGTTCTTCTTTGGGCCTCACTTGCCTTGTCTTCAAAATAGCTAATAATAGATAGCATTAATATAGTGCCTTAAGGTTTTCTAAGTACTTTAAAAAATATTATCTCATTTTATCCTCACAAAAGCCCTAGTAGATAGGTGATATTATTATCCTCATTTTACAAATGAGGAAACTGAGGCCAACCAAGGTTAATTGATTTGCTCAAGGTCACACTGAGGTCAGATTTGAATTCAGGTCTTCCTGACTCCAGGTTCAGGGTTCCAACCACTGCAGAACTTAGCTGCCCTAGGAAGGGAGTATAATGTAGCAGAAGGGATCTCAGAATCGGATAGAAGACCTGGGCGTCTTCCTATATCTAGTGCTATTTAATAATATCAGAGTCCCCTTGGGAAAATCTCCTTGACTTCTGGTCTTCCATTTTCTCATCTCTAAAATAATGGGACTGGGCTAAGTAAGCCTCTGAGGTCCTTTCCAGGTCCAAATACTATGAAACACTCCCTTAAGACATAAGATAATTGAGAAAAAAAGACCAGTTGGGAAGGTTAACTGTGAGGGAAGGGGACTAGACTAAGAAGATCTCAAAGAATCTATGAGTCTATGATTCTCTTAATTCATCTAGAATTCAGAGGTTCCCAAACTTATTTGGCTTATCACCCCCTTTAAAAAACATTACTCAGTGCCCCCCCTGGAAATCTACTTTCCTTAACCCTTTAACTTTTTAAAAAATTTACATCATTTCCAAAATATATAATTTTTTTGAATGCATCTTAAATTTAATAATTTAGTATACATTTGTGGGGCTTTTCCTGCATTGAAATTTTGATGATGCAATATTGTGTCATGTAACCCTATAGTGTGGTATTGCAAACAAATTATCACAGGGGCATATGCCTGCTAATGCATGTTGGACTTCCCTACAATGTGTGACAGGCTCTCCTGCCAACACTTGCTTGTTAAGACCTGTCAGAGGACTTGAGCACTGATTGGTTATAACTTGCATTTTTGTGTTTATTTGGAAAATAATGTAATCACTACAACTTTAACTCTGTTACACAATAGATGAAACATGTATGAATTGTTTTTCAAAATTCTCTTCCCTTCTTTCCTTATGCTTCCACCACCCCTTTATTTTTATTCAATGCCTTCCAATTGTACCCAAGGCTACTATGCCCCCCCATCATTCCAGCACCCCCCAGGGGTGGTATCACCCACTTTGGGAACCTATGATAGATTATCCAAATTAAAGCCCTATATTAAGTTAGGCCATAAGAAAGAAAAATACTAGATTAGACCTTCCCTTTGTACTCTGTCTTTTATAGAGAATTAATATTAGAATCATCACAGAATCTGAATTGGAAGGAACCTCAGAGACCATCTAGCTCAATTTTGACCTGAACAAGAATCCATTCTATAGTATATCAGGGCAATAATCATCTAGTCTTTGTATAGGGAGCTTCAGTGAGGGGGAATACGCTATTTCCAAAATCATTTTCATTCGACCTTCGGACAGCTGTAATTGTTAGGTATGTTTTAATTGCTTCCAGATTAAATCTGCTTCCCTACAACCTTCACCCAGAGCTCCTTCCTCTGCCCTCTGGAGCCAAGTAGAACAAATCCTCCTCCCCGCCCCCACCTCTATATTCAAAAACCACTCTCACATCCTTACTTGGTCTTCTCTATTGGAGCAGTGTTTGTTTCTTTTGAAAACTCAAATACATGATTTGCCATGTTAACAATGTCCCTTATACAAGGATCCACATGGTAAATTCCATCTTAAATTTTAGCTCCAGGTAAAACCTTGCTTATGCAAAAGAATCCACATGCCCTTTCTTTTTGGACAATGAGAACTATGTGTTTACCCTTTGGCCTTAACTACTAGGGAACAGAGGTAAGTCCAATGACCACATTATAATAATTTACCCAAGGTGCCTGATAACATCTACTTCTTCTACAATTTTCAGATTGTACCTGTTCTGCTGTTACCCATAACTGCCCTGTTCTACGTTATGTTTTGTATGCTACATCAGATCTTTTTTGGAACTAGGCAAGGTGTAAATCCTTAATAAGTATTCAAGAAACCACAGAGGGAATCCTTTTGTGAGGCAAAAGATTGCCCTGTAATTATGTGAAAATCTGGATTTAAAAACCAGATGTCAGGCTTTGCTGTACACAGAGTGCACCTGTACAGCTTTTACTAGGCTGAGACTTTTTGTTTGCTTCAATCCTGCATTCCCATAAGATTGCCCAATACTGACCACTTAAATTTGTTAAGAGTAACTGCTGAATGCACTTTTGTTCTGGGAGAATTGCTAAATTACAGGCAGGTGACAAAAGTAAGAATGCTTTCTGCGACCGATTGCTAAAGATACGGACATGCTTTTCCATGTCCCATTGTCCTGAATCACAGCCGGTCTGGTTATGAATTTCTACAGAAAAATCAAATGAAAAAAAAGCTAAGGGACTGGCTGACTCCAGCCACAGGTATAATAAAGTCTCCTCCCCCAGAGTTTTAAAACTGAAAAATGGCTGCTAGCATTCAGCTTTCTTACTCTCACTCGTGAAATGTTCGACCAGTGCATTTCCAAATACTAAGATAGCACAGCATTCATGAAACATAGGCTCTGTATGAACAATCTGACAACAGCCCTGATGCTATAGAACCGATGAGGAAATACACCTGTCTCCTTTCAGCAGAGGTGGGGGACTATAGGTCAAAAATGCTGCATACACTATTAGGCATCACGGTCATTATCGACTGGTTTTGCTTAATTGTTTTTCTTTGTTACTAGAGACAACTCAGCTTGAGGTGTTGTTGAGAAGGGTATAGGGCAGTATATCCAAAAATGATTGTGATAAAAACAAAAGACATCACTAAAATTTTCTTTAAGCATGCCAAGCCACAAAACATTGGGTTGCTCTCTTATTGGGTCAAATTGGGTTACATCAAATAGAACCTACTATGTGCATCAATTTATGCAACTTCCTTCGTATGGGGACTCTCACTGCTCCTGCCTGGAGGTCTCTCAGTTAATGATGATTCCAAGGTGGGTTTCTTAGGGTAAAATGAACAAAGTGCTGAATTTAGAATCATAGGACCAGGTCGGTCAAATCTGTGACCTGAATTTATGACTCATCACTAGAGTGACTTAGAGAAAATTACCTAACCTCTTTGGGGCTCATTTTCCTCATTTGAAAATAAAGGA